>NC_054488.1:27808970-28108970 GCF_017639515.1 Carcharodon carcharias
CTTTCGATCCAGTTATCATTCAGCTCAACCTTGAATTTATCATCTTCTAAACTTTTCAGCAAATGTAGTTCCCTGTTTCTATAAAATTCTCAATACGCTCAATTTGTTAGAGTGAACTCGATTGCAGATTTTCAGGATGCACCACAACTTCAATTTCACGATTTCCTTCAGTTTCAGCCAAACTTGTTCTCTGTCTATCCAAGTCTCAATTTCTAGCAATTGAGCAAACTGAAGCATTTTCTCTACCTGGCAATATTTCTCATTGCCCATACGTGTTGCATTTCCAACTTTCCTGAAATTTCCTCCTCATAGCTTTTGCTCCCTGCCTGAATGTTTCTCCATTTCCATCAAACTCTATTTCGATTACTTTTTGTTGCCTTTGAACAAAATATCTCTATTTACTGCAATCACCTGAACCTAAAATTTCTGAGCTGCTCTCTTTATCAGCAAATCAAGTTGTCTGTATATCTATCAATTCTTAATTTCCAGCAACATATTTGGATGAGCACTTATGCAGACACTCCGCATTAACCGTACTGTGAAATTCTCCATCCTTCAATTTTAGGAAATCTGGCTCAGTTTATCTATCAAACTGTCAATTTCTAACAAATGTGCAAATTCAATCATTTTGTGACGCTGCAGATATTTCTCAATCCCCATATCCGCAAAGAGCCTCATTTCCCTCAACTTTGCATTTGTACAAGCTGCACTTTCTCTGAATGTAAAAGTTGATTGATTGCAATCAACTCCCTTATTTTCATTATTGTCTCATGCCTATTGAAAGATGTTTCACTAATTCCAACGTACACCACATTTCGATCCACATTTCGATTCAGCACAAACTTCAGTTTTTCAATATCTAAATTTTTCAGCAAATGTATTTCTCTGTTTCTGTAAGATTCTCAATACCTGCAATTTGTTAGAGTGAACCCGTTTGCAGGTTCTCCCCATTAAGGAGAACTTCAATTTCACCATTTCCTTCAGTTTCAGCAAACTTTGTTCTCTGTATCTATCCAAGTCTCATTTTCTAGCTATTGAGCAAATTGGAGCATTTTCTCTATCTGGCAATATTTCTCTTTGCCCATTCGTGTTACTTTTCCAATTTTCCTTAAATTTCCAGCTCGTAGCTTTTGCTCTCTCCCTGAATGTACACGTTTCTCCATTTCCATCAAACTCTCTATATCGATTACTTTCTGTTGCCTATCTACATAAATGTCTCTATTTACAGAAATCACCATTTTCCAGCTAAAATTCTTTCACCTGAACTTAACATTTATGAGGTTCTCTCTTCCTCAGCAAATCAAGTTCTCTGTTATATATCAATTCTTAATTTCCAGCAACATATTAGGTTGAGCACAAATGCAGACACTCCGCATACAACGTTTTGTCAAGTTTGCCATCCTTCAATTTTAGGAAACCTGGCTCACTGTATTTATCAAACTGTCAATTTCTAACAAATTTGCAAATTCAATCGTTTTGTGACGCTGCAGATATTTCTCAATCTCCATATTTCCCTCAACTTTGCTTTTGTACAAGCTACACTTTCTCTGAATGTAAAAGTTGATTAATGTCAATCAACGCCCTGATTTTCGTTATTGTCTCAAGCCTATTGAAAGAAGTTTCACTAATTCCAACCTACACCACATTTCGATACACATTTCGATTCAGCACAAACTTCAATTTTTCAATATCTAAATTTTTCAGCAAATGTATTTCTCTGTTTCTGTAAGATTCTCAATACCTGCAATTTGTTAGAGTGAACTCGTTTGCAGGTTCTCCCCATTCAAGGGAACTTCAATTTCACCATTTCGTTCAGTTTCAGCAAACTTTGTTCTCTGTAGCTATCCAAGTCTTATTTTCTAGCTATTGAGCATATTGGAGCATTTTCTCTATCTGACAATATTTCTCTTTGCCCATTCGTGTTACTTTTCCAATTTTCCTTAAATTTCCAGCTCGTAGCTTTTGCTCCCTCCCTCAATGTACACGTTTCTCCATTTCCATCAAACTCTCTATATCGTTTACTTTCTGTTGCCTATCTACATAAATGTCTCTATTTCCTGAAATCACCCTTGTCCAGCTAAAATTCTTTCACCTGAACTTAACATTTATGAGGTTCTCTCTTCATCAGCAAATCAAGTTCTCTGTATATATCAATATATCAATTTCCAGCAACATATTAGGTTGAGCACAAATGCAGATACTCCGCATACAAAGTTTTGTCAAATTCGCCATCCTTTAATTTTAGGAAACCTGGCTCACTGTATCTATCAAAGTATCAATTTCTAACACTTTCGCAAATTCAAGCATTTTGTGACGCTGCAGATATTTCTCATTCCCCACAGGCGCAAAATGCTTCATTTCCCTCAACCTCGCTGTTTGGACAAGCTGCTCCTTCTCTGAAGGTAAAAGTTTATTAATTTCCATCAAAATCGTTATCTTCATTAATGTGTACTGTCTATCTTAAGAAGTTGCTCTAATTCTAAGATACAGCATCTTTCGATCCAGTTATTATTCAGCTCAACCTTGAATTTATCATCTTCTAAATTTTTCAGCAAATGTAGTTCCCTGTTTCTATAAAATTCTCAATACGTTCAATTTGTTAGAGTGAACTCGATTGCACATTTTCAGGATGCACCACAACTTCAATTTCACCATTTCCTTCAGTTTCAGCAAAACATGTTCTCTGTCTATCCAAGTCTCAATTTCTAGCAATTGAGCAAATTGAAGCATTTTCTCTACTGGCAATATTTCTCATTGCCCATACATGTTTCATTTCCAACTTCCCTGAAATTTCCTGCTCGTAGCTTTTGCTCCCTGCCTGAATGTTTCTCCATTTCGATCAAACTCTCTATTTCGATTACTTTTTGTTGCCTTTGAACAAAATATCTCTATTTACTGCAATCACCTGAACCTAAAATTTCTGAGCTGCTCTCTTTATCAGCAAATCAAGTTCTCTGTATATCTATCAATTCTTAATTTCCAGCAACATATTTGGATGAGCACTTATGCAGACACTCCGCATTAACCGTACTGTCAAATTCTCCATCCTTCAATTTTGGGAAATCTGGCTCAGTTTATCTATCAAACTGTCAATTTCTAACAAATGTGCAAATTCAATCATTTTGTGACGCTGCAGATATTTCTCAATCCCCATATCCGCAAAGAGCCTCATTTCCCTCAACTTTGCATTTGTACAAGCTGCACTTTCTCTGAATGTAAAAGTTGATTAATTTTAATCAACTCCCTTATTTTCATTATTGTCTCATGCCTATTGAAAGATGTTTCACTAATTCCAACGTACACCACATTTCGATCCACATTTCGATTCAGCACAAACTTCAATTTTTCAATAACTAAATTTTTCAGCAAATGTATTTCTCTGTTTCTGTTAGATTCTCAATACCTGCAATTTGTTAGAGTGAACTCGTTTGCAGGTTCTCCCCATTAAGGAGAACTTCAATTTCACCATTTCCTTCAGTTTCAGCAAACTTTGTTCTCTGCATCTATCCAAGTCTCATTTTCTAGCTATTGAGCAAATTGGAGCATTTTCTCTATCTGGCAATATTTCTCTTTGCCCATTCGTGTTACTTTTCCAATTTTACCTAAATTTCAAGCTCGTAGCTTTTGCTCCCTCCTTGAATGTACACGTTTCTCCATTTCCATCAAACTCTCTATATCGCTTACTTTCTGTTGCCTATCTACATAAATGTCTCTATTTACAGAAATCACCATTGTCCAGCTAAAATTCTTTCACCTGAACTTAACATTTATGAGGTTCTCTCTTCATCAGCAAATCAAGTTCTCTGTATATATCAATACTTAATTTCCAGCAACATATTAGGTTGAGCACAAATGCAGAAGCTCCGCATACAACATTTTGTCAAGTTCGCCATCCTTCAATTTTAGGAAACCTGGCTCACTGTATTTATCAAACTGTCAATTTCTAACAAATTTGCAAATTCAATCATTTTGTGACGCTGCAGATATTTCTCAATCCCCATATTCGCAAAAAGCCTCATTTCCCTCAACTTCGCTTTTGTACAAGCTACTCTTTCACTGAATGTAAAAGTTGATTAATGTCAATGAACCCCCTTATTTTCGTTATTGTCTCAAGCCTATTGAAAGAAGTTTCACTAATTCCAACATACACCACATTTCGATGCACATTTCGATTCAGCACATACTTCAATTTTTCAATATCTAAATTTTTCAGCAAATGTATTTCTCTGTTTCTGTAAGATTCTCAAAACCTGCAATTTGTTAGAGTGAACTCGTTTGCAGTTTCTCCCCATTCAAAAGAACTTCAATTTCACCATTTCCTTCAGTTTCAGCAAACTTTGTTCTCTGTATCTATCCAAGTCTCATTTTCTAGCTATTGAGCATATTGGAGCATTTTCTCTATCTGGCAATATTTCTCTTTGCCCATTCGTGTTACTTTTCCAATTTTCCTTAAATTTCCAGCTCGTAGCTTTTGCTCCCTCCCTGAATGTACACGTTTCTCCATTTCCATCAAACTCTCTATATCGATTACTTTCTGTTGCCTATCTACATAAATGTCTCTATTTCCAGAAATCACCCTTGTCCAGCTAAAATTCTTTCACCTGAACTTAACATTTATGAGGTTCTATCTTCATCAGCAAATCAAGTTCTCTGTATATATCAATACTTAATTTCCAGCAACATATTAGGTTGAGCACAAATGCAGATACACCACATACAAAGTTTTGTCAAATTCGCCATCCTTTAATTTTAGGAAACCTGGCTCACTGTATCTATCAAACTGTCAATTTCTAACACTTTCGCAAATTCAAGCATTTTGTGACGCTGCAGATATTTCTCATTCCCCACAGCCGCAAAATGCTTCATTTCCCTCAACCTCGCTGTTTGGACAAGCTGCTCCTTCTCTGAAGGTAAAAGTTTATTCATTTCTATCAAAATCGTTATCTTCATTAATGTGTACTGTCTATCTTAAGAAGTTGCTCTAATTCTAAGATACAACACCTTTCGATCCAGTTATCATTCAGCTCAACCTTGAAATTATCATCTTCTAAATTTTTCAGCAAATGTAGTTCCCTGTTTCTATAAGATTCGCAATACGTTCAATTTGTTAGAGTTAACTCGATTGCACATTTTCAGGATGCACCACAACTTCAATTTCACCATTTCCTTCAGTTTCAGCAAAACTTGTTCTCTGTCTATCCAAGTCTCAATTTCTAGCAATTGAGAATTTGAAGCATTTTCTCTACCTGGCAATATTTCTCATTGCCCATACGTGTTTCATTTCCAACTTTCATGAAATTTCCTGCTCGTAGCTTTTGCTCCCTGCCTGAATGTTTCTCCATTTCCATCAAACTCTCTATTTCGATTACTTTTTGTTGCCTTTGAACAAAATATCTCTATTTACTGCAATCACCTGAACCTAAAATTTCTGAGCTGCTCTCTTTATCAGCAAATCAAGTTCTCTGTATATCTATCAATTCTTAATTTCCAGCAACATATTTGGATGAGCACTTACGCAGACACTCCGCATTAACCGTACAGTCAAATTCTCCATCCTTCAGTTTTAGGAAATCTGGCTCAGTTTTTCTATCAAACTGTCAATTTCTAACAAATGTGCAAATTCAATCTTTTGTAACGCTGCAGATATTTCTCAATCCCCATATCCGCAAAGAGCCTCATTTCCCTCAACTTTGCATTTGTACAAGCTGCACTTTCTCTGAATGTAAAAGTTGATTAAATTCTATCAACTCCCTTATTTTCGTTATTGTCTCATGCCTATCGAAAGATGTTTCAGTAATTCCAACGTACACCACATTTCGATGCACATTTCGAATCAGCACAAACTTCAATTTTTCAATAGCTAAATTTTTCAGCAAATGTATTTCTCTGTTTCTGTAAGATTCTCAATACCTGCACTTTGTTAGAGTGACCTCGTTTACAGGTTCTCCCCATTCAAAAGAATTTCAATTTCACCATTTCCTTCAGTTTCAGCAAACTTTTTTCTCTGTATCTATGCAAGTCTCAATGTCTAGCTATTGAGCCAATTGGAGCATTTTCTCTATCTGGCAATATTTCTCTTTGCCCATTCGTGTTACTTTTCCAATTTTCCTTAAATTTCCAGCTCGTAGCTTTTGCTCCCTCCCTGAATGTACACGTTTCTCCATTTCCATCAAACTCTCTATATCGATTACTTTCTGTTGCCTATCTACATAAATGGCTCTACTTACAGAAATCACCATTGCCCAGCTAAAATTCTTTCACCTGAACTTAACATTTATGAGGTTCTCTCTTCATCAGCAAATCAAGTTCTCTGTGTATATCAATACTTAATTTCCAGCAACATATTAGGTTGAGCACAAATGCACACACTCCGCATACAACGTTTTGTCAAGTTCGCCATCCTTCAATTTTAGGAAACCTGGCTCACTGTATTTATCAAACTGTCAATTTCTAACAAATTTGCAAATTCAATCATTTTGTGTCGCTGCAGATATTTCTCAATCCCCATATTCGCAAAAAGCCTCATTTGCCTCAACTTCGCTTTGTACAAGCTACACTTTCTCTGAATGTAAAAAATGATTAATGTCAATCAACCCGCTTATTTTCGTTATTGTCTCAAGCCTATTGAAAGAAGTTTCACTAATTCCAACATACACCACATTTCGATTCAGCACAAACTTCAATCTTTCAATATCTAAATTTTTCATCAAATGTATTTCTCTGCTTCTGTAAGATTCTCAATACCTGCAATTTGTTAGAGTGAACTCGTTTGCAGGATCTCCCCATTCAAGAGAACTTCAATTTCACCATTTCCTTCAGTTTCAGCAAACTTTGTTCTCTGTATCTATCCAAGTCTCATTTTCTAGCTATTGAGCATATTGGAGCATTTTCTCTATCTGGCAATATTTCTCTTTGCCCATTCGTGTTACTTTTCCAATTTTCCTTAAATTTCCAGCTCGTTGCTTTTGCTCCCTCCCTGAATGTACACGTTTCTCCATTTCCATCAAACTCTCTATATCGATTACTTTCTGTTGCCTATCTACATAAATGTCTCTATTTCCAGAAATCACCCTTGTCCAGCTAAAATTCTTTCACCTGAACTTAACATTTATGAGGTTCTCTCTTCATCAGCAAATCAAGTTCTCTGTTATATATCAATACTTAATTTCCAGCAACATATTAGGTTGAGCACAAATGCAGACACTCCGCATACAACGTTTTGTCAAGTTCGCCATCCTTCAATTTTAGGAAACCTGGCTCACTGTATTTATCAAACTGTCAATTTCTAACAAATTTGCAAATTCAATCGTTTTGTGACGCTGCAGATATTTCTCAATCTCCATATTTCCCTCAACTTTGCTTTTGTACAAGCTACACTTTCTCTGAATGTAAAAGTTGATTAATGTCAATCAACGCCCTTATTTTCGTTATTGTCTCAAGCCTATTGAAAGAAGTTTCACTAATTCCAACCTACACCACATTTCGATACACATTTCGATTCAGCACAAACTTCAATTTTTCAATATCTAAATTTTTCAGCAAATGTATTTCTCTGTTTCTGTAAGATTCTCAATACCTGCAATTTGTTAGAGTGAACTCGTTTGCAGGTTCTCCCCATTCAAGAGAACTTCAATTTCACCATTTCGTTCAGTTTCAGCAAACTTTGTTCTCTGTAGCTATCCAAGTCTTATTTTCTAGCTATTGAGCATATTGGAGCATTTTCTCTATCTGACAATATTTCTCTTTGCCCATTCGTGTTACTTTTCCAATTTACCTTAAATTTCCAGCTCGTAGCTTTTGCTCCCTCCCTGAATGTACACGTTTCTCCATTTCCATCAAACTCTCTATATCGTTTACTTTCGGTTGCCTATCTACATAAATGTCTCTATTTCCAGAAATCACCCTTGTCCAGCTAAAATACTTTCACCTGAACTTAACATTTATGAGGTTCTCTCTTCATCAGCAAATCAAGTTCTCTGTATATATCAATATATCAATTTCCAGCAACATATTAGGTTGAGCACAAATGCAGATACTCCGCATACAAAGTTTTGTCAAATTCGCCATCCTTTAATTTTAGGAAACCTGGCTCACTGTATCTATCAAACTGTCAATTTCTAACACTTTCGCAAATTCAAGCATTTTGTGATGCTGCAGATATTTCTCATTCCCCACAGGCGCAAAATGCTTCATTTCCCTCAACTTCGCTGTTTGGACAAGCTGCTCCTTCTCTGAAGGTAAAAGTTTATTAATTTCCATCAAAACCGTTATCTTCATTAATGTCTACTGTCTATCTTAAGAAGTTGCTCTAATTCTAAGATACAGCACCTTTCGATCCAGTTATCATTCAGCTCAACCTTGAATTTATCATCTTCTAAATTTTTCAGCAAATGTAGTTCCCTGTTTCTATAAACTTCTCAATACGTTCAATTTGTTAGAGTGAACTCGATTGCACATTTTCAGGATGCACCACAACTTCAAATTCACCATTTCCTTCAGTTTCAGCAAACCTTGTTCACTGTCTATCCAAGTCTCAATTTCTAGCAATTGAGCAAATTGAAGCATTTTCTCTTCCTGGCAATATTTCTCATTGCCCATACGTGTTTCATCTCCAACTTTCCTGAAATTTCCTGCTCGTAGCTTTTGCTCCCTGCCTGAATGTTTCTCCATTTCCATCAAACTCTCTATTTCGATTACTTTTTGTTGCCTTTGAAAAAAATATCTCTATTTACTGCAATCACCTGAACCTAAAATTCCTGAGCTGCTCTCTTTATCAGCAAATCAAGTTCTCTGTATATCTATCAATTCTTAATTTCCAGCAACATATTTGGATGAGCACTTATGCAGACACTCCGCATTAACCGTACTGTCAAATTCTCCATCCTTCAATTTTAGGAAATCTGGCTCAGTTTATCTATCAAACTGTCAATTTCTAACAAATGTGCAAATTCAATCATTTTGTGACGCTGCAGATATTTCTCAATCCCCATATCCGCAAAGAGCCTCATTTCCCTCAACTTTGCATTTGTACAAGCTGCACTTTCTCTGAATGCAAAAGTTGATTAATTTCAATCAACTCCCTTATTTTCGTTATTGTCTCATGCCTACTGAAAGATGTTTCACTAATTCCAACATACACCACATTTCGATCCACATTTCGATTCAGCACAAACTTCAATTTTTCAATATCTAAATTTTTCAACAAATGTATTTCTTTGTTTCTGTAAGATTCTCAATACCTGCAATTTGTTAGAGTGAACTCGTTTGCAGGTTCTCCCCATTAAGTAAAACTTCAATTTCACCATTTCCTTCAGTTTCAGCAAACTTTGTTCTCTGTATCTATCCAAGTCTCATTTTCTAGCTATTGAGCAAATTGGAGCATTTTCTCTATCTGGCAATATTTCTCTTTGCCCATTCGTGTTACTTTTCCAATTTTCCTTAATTTTCCAGCTCGTTGCTTTTGCTCCCTCCCTGAATGTACACGTTTCTCCATTTCCATCAAACTCTCTATATCGATTACTTTCTGTTGCCTATCTACATAAATGTCTCTATTTCCAGAAATCACCCTTGTCCAGCTAAAATTCTTTCACCTGAACTTAACATTTATGAGGTTCTCTCTTCATCAGCAAATCAAGTTCTCTGTATGTATCAATACTTAATTTCCAGCAACATATTAGGTTGAGCACAAATGCAGATACTCCGCATACAAAGTTTTGTCAAATTCGCCATCCTTTAATTTTAGGAAACCTGGCTCACTGTATCTATCAAAGTGTCAATTTCTAACACTTTCGCAAATTCAATCATTTTGTGACGCTGCAGATATTTCTCATTCCCCACAGGCGCAAAATGCTTCATTTCCCTCAAAATTGCTGTTTGGACAAGCGGCTCCTTCTCTGAAGGTAAAAGTTTATTAATTTCCATCAAAATCGTTATCTTCATTAATGTCTACTGTCTATCTTAAGAAGTTGCTCTAATTCTAAGATACAGCACCTTTCGATCCAGTTATCATTCAGCTCAACCTTGAATTTATCATCTTCTAAATTTTTCAGCAAATGTAGTTCCCTGTTTCTATAAAATTCTCAATACGTTCAGTTTGTTAGAGTGAACTCGATTGCACATTTTCAGGATGCACCACAACTTCAATTTCACCATTACCTTCAGTTTCAGCAAAACGTGTTCTCTGTCTATCCAAGTCTCAATTTCTAGCAATTGCGCAAATTGAAGCATTTTCTCTACCTGGCAATATTTCTCATTGCCCATACGTGTTTCATTTCCAACTTTCCTGAAATTTCCTGCTCGTAGCTTTTGCTACCTGCCTGAATGTTTCTCCATTTCCATCAAACTCTCTATTTCGATTACTTTTTGTTGCCTTTGAACAAAATATCTCTATTTACTGCAATCACCTGAACCTAAAATGTCTGAGCTGCTCCCTTTATCAGCAAATAAAGTTCTCTTTATATCTATCAATTTTTAATTTCCAGCAAAATATTTGGATGAGCACTTATGCAGACACTCCGCATTAACCGTACTGTCAAATTCTCCATCCGTCAATTTTAGGAAATCTGGCTCAGTTTATCTATCAAACTGTCAATTTCTAACAAATGTGCAAATTCAATCATTTTGTGACGCTGCAGATATTTCTCAATCCCCATATCCGCAAAAAGCCTCATTTCCCTCAACGTTGCATTTGTACAAGCTGCACTTTCTCTGAATGTAAAAGTTGATTAATTTCAATCAACTCCCTTATTTTCGTTATTGTCTCATGCCTATTGAAAGATGTTTCACTAATTCCAACATACACCACATTTCGATACACATTTTGAATCAGCGCAAACTTCAATTTTTCAATATCTAAATTTTTCAGCAAATGTATTTCTCTGTTTCTGTAAGATTGTCAATACCTGCAATTTGTTAGAGTAAACTCGTTTGCAGGTTCTCCCCGTTCAAGGGAACTTCAATTTCACCATTTCCTTCAGTTTCAGCAAACTTTGTTCTCTGTATCTATCCAAGTCTCATTTTCTAGCTATTGAGCATATTGGAGCATTTTCTCTATCTGGCAATATTTCTCTTTGCCCATTCGTGTTACTTTTCCAAATTTCCTTTATTTTCCAGCTCGTTGCTTTTGCTCCCTCCCTGAATGTACACGTTTCTCCATTTCCATCAAACTCTGTATATCGATTACTTTCTGTTGCCTATCTACATAAATGTCTCTATTTCCAGAAATCACCCTTGTCCAGCTAAAATTCTTTCACCTGAACTTAACATTTATGAGGTTCTCTCTTCATCAGCAAATCAAGTTCTCTGTATGTATCAATACTTAATTTCCAGCAACATATTAGGTTGAGCACAAATGCAGATACTCCGCATACAAAGTTTTGTCAAATTCGCCATCCTTTAATTTTAGGAAACCTGTCTCACTGTATCTATCAAACTGTCAATTTCTAACACTTTCGCAAATTCAATCATTTTGTGACGCTGCAGATATTTCTCATTCCCCACAGGCGCAAAATGCTTCATTTCCCTCAACCTTGCTGTTTGGACAAGCTGCTCCTTCTCTGAAGGTAAAAGTTTATTAATTTCCATCAAAATCGTTATCTTCATTAATGTCTACTGTCTATCTTAAGAAGTTGCTCTAATTCTAAGATACAGCACCTTTCGATCCAGTTATCATTCAGCTCAACCTTGAATTTATCATCTTCTAAATTTTTCAGCAAATGTAGTTCCCTGTTTCTATAAACTTCTCAATACGTTCAATTTGTTAGAGTGAACTCGATTGCACCTTTTCAGGATGCACCACAACTTCAAATTCACCATTTCCTTCAGTTTCAGCAAACCTTGTTCACTGTCTATCCAAGTCTCAATTTCTAGCAATTGAGCAAATTGAAGCATTTTCTCTTCCTGGCAATATTTCTCATTGCCCATACGTGTTACATTTCCAATTTTCCTGAAATTTCAACCTTGTACTTTCTGCTCCCTGCCTGAATGTACATGTTTCTCCATTTCCATCAAATTATCTATTTCGATTACTTTCTGCTGCCGATGTACATAAATATCTCTATTTACAGCCATCATCAGAACCTAAAATTTCTGTGGTTCTCTCTTTATCAGCAAATCAAATTCTCTGTATATATATATCAATTCTTATTTTCCAGCAAGATATTCGTTTGAGCACATATGGAGATACTCCGCGTTCGCCATACCGTCAAATTCTCCATCCTTCAATTTTGGGAAATCTGGCTCAATGTATCTATCAAACTATCAATTCCTAACAACTTTGCAACTTCAAGCATTTTGTGACGCTGCAGATATTTCTCATTCCCCCTATTCGCAAAATGCCTCATTTCTCTCTATTTCGCTGTTTGTACAAGTTGCTCTTTCTCTGAATTTAAAAGTTTATTAAGTTCCATCAACCCTGTTATCCTCATTAATGTCTCATGCCTATTGAAAGAAATTTCTCTAATTCTAACATACAACACATTTCGACCCACATATCTTTCAGTGCAAATTTCAATTTCTCAATTTCTAAATTTTTCAGCAGATGTAGTTCTCTGTTTCTATAAAATTCTCATACCTGCAATTTGTTAGAGTGAACCTGTTTGCAGGTTCTCCGCTTTCAGGACTACTTTAATTTCACCTTTTCCTTGGCTTCAGCAAATCTGGTTCTCTGTATCTATCCAAGTCTCAATTTCTAGCTATTGAGCAAATTGAAACATTTTCTCTATCTGGCAATATTTCTCATTGCTCATTCGTGTTTCATTTCGAATTTTCCTGAAATTTGCTATCCACGTCTCAATTTCTAGCTGTTGAGCAAATTGAAGCATTTTCTCTATCTGGCAATATTTCTCATAGGGAAATGGGATAGAGCCTCTGGAGTCAGGTGCAATATGAGGAAAACCTAGACAGCCGCTGGATGCAATGTGGGCCATTGGGAAAGTGTAGAGAGCCACTGGATGTGATCACAGGCTAAAGGGAAACCGTAGAGAGCCACTGGTGCCAGTATGGAATATAGGGATACCGTGGGGAGTCACTGGAGTCAGTGTGGACATATGGAAGACATAGAGAGCCGCTGGAATCCTTATGGGATATAGTGATTCCATAGAGAGCGACTGGATTCAGTGTGGGCTATATGGAAATCTTAGAGAGCATGTGGAGTCAGTCTGGCCTATAGGGAAAACGTAGAGGGCCACTGGAGTCAGTGTGAACTATTGGGAAAGCCTAGAGAGCCCCTGGATTCAGTGTGAACTGTAGGGAAACCCTAGGGAGCCATTGGAGTGAGTGTGGACTTTAGAGAAACTGTTGAGAGCCACTGGAGCCAGTGAGGACCCCTGGGAAACTGTAAAGAGCCACTGGAGACAGTGTGGACTATGGAGAACCGTAGAGAGCCACTTAAGTCTATGTAGGATATAGGAAAACCGTAGAGAGCCTCTGGAGTCAGTGTGGGCTATAGGGAACCCGCAGAGAGCCACTGGAGTCAGTGTGGAATATAGGGAAAACGTAGAGAGCCATTGGAGACAATGTGGGATATAGGGAAACCGTAGATAGCCGCTGGAGACAGTGTGGGCTATAGGGAAACCGTACACAGCCACTGGAGTCAATAACAGTCTATAGGGAAATCATAGGGGGCCATGGGAGTCAGTGTGGGCTATAGTAAAACCGTAGAGAGCTGCGGGAGTCAGTTTGGACTATAGGGAAAACGTAGAGAGCCCCTGGAGTCAGTGTGGACTATAGGGAAACCGTAGAGAGCCGCAGTAGTCAGTGTAGACTATAGGGAATCCGTAGAGAGCCAGTGGAGTCATTGTGGACTCTAGCAAAACAGTAGAAATCCACTGGAGTCAGTGTGGGACAAAGGGAAACCATAGAGAGTTGCTGGAGTCCATGTGGGCTATAGTGAAACCGTAAAGAGCCACTTGAGTCAGAGTGGACTATAGGCAAGCAATAGAGAGCCACTGGAGCCAGTGTGGTCTATCAGGAAACTGTAGAGAGCCAGTGGAGTCAGTGTGCAAAATAGGGAAAACCTAGAGAGTCAATGGAGTAAGTGAGGGATAAAGGGAAACCGTAGAGAGTTGCTGGAGTCAGCGTGGGTTATAGTGAAACCGTAAAGAGCCAATTTTTTCAGAGTGCACTAGAGGCAAGCCATAGAGAGCCACTGGAGTCAGTATGGTCTATAGGGAAACAGTAGAGAGCCACTGGAATCAGTGTGCAAAATAGGGAAATCTTGAGAGTCAATGGAGTCAGTGCGGGATACAGGGAAACCGTAGAGAGCCGCTGGAGACAGTGTGGGCTATAGGGAAAATGTAGAGAGACACTGGAGTTAGTGTGTACAATAGGGAAAATGTAGGGAGCCACTGGAGTCAGTTTGGGATAAAGTGAAACCGTAAAGAGCCACTTGAGTCATAGTGGACTATAGGGATTCCGTAAAGAGCCACTGGAATCAGATGGGATGTAGGGAAACAGTAGAGAGCCACTGGAGTCAGTGTGGACTATAGGAAAACCGTAGAGAGCCAATGGAGTCAGTGCAGACTCTGGGGAAACCGTGGAAAGCCACTGGAGTCTGTGTGGACTATAGGAAATCTGTAGAGAGCCACTGGTGTCAGGGTGGACTATAGGCAAACCATAGAGAGCGACTGGAGTCAGTGTGGTCTAAAGGGGAACCGTAGACAGCCACTGGAGTCAATGTGGACTATAGGGAAACTGTAGAGAGCTACTGGAGTCAGAGTAGACTAAAGGGAAACCGTAGTGAGCCACTGGAGTCAGTGTGGGCTAGTGGGAAACCTTAGAGAGCCATTGGAATCAATCGCAGGCTATAGCAAAACCGTAGAGATCCGCTGGTGTCAGCATGGATTATAGGGAATGCGTACGGAGCCACCGGAGTCAGTACGGACACTGGGGAAACCGTGGAAAGCCATTGGAGTCTGTGTGGGCTATGGGCAAACCATAGAGAGCGACTGGAGTAAGTGTGTTCTATAGGGGAACTGTAGACAGCCACTGGAGTTAATGTGGACTATAGGGAAACTGTAGAGAGCCTCTGGAGTCAGAATGGACTAACGGGAAACTGTACAGAGCCGCTGGAGTCACTGTGGAAAAGAGGGAATACCTAGAGAGTCAATGGAGTCAGTGTAGGATATAGGGAAACCATAGAGAGCCGCTGGACACAGTGTGAGCTATAGGGAAACTGCAGATAGCCACTGGAGTCAATTGCAGGCTACAGGGAAATCATGGGGAGCCATTGGAGTGAGTGTGGGCTATAGAAAAATCGTAGAGAGCCACTGGAGTCAGTGTGGACTATAGGGAAACATTAGAGAGCCGCTGGAGGCAGTGTGGACTATAGGGAAACTGTAGAGCACCACTGGAGTCAGTGTGGACTCTAGGGAAACCGTATAGAACCACTGGAGACAGTGTGGGATATAGGGAAACGGCAGAGAGCCACTGGAGTCAGTGTGGGCTATTGGGAAACCTTAGAGAGTGATTGGAATCAATCGCAGTCCGTAGCAAAACCGTAGAGATGCACTGGTGTCAGCATGGACTATAGGGAATGCGTACAGAGCCACCGGAGTCAGTGTGGGGTATTGGGAAACCTTAGAGAGTGATTGGAATCAATCGCAGGCTGTAGCAAAACCGTAGAGATGCACTGGTGTCAGCATCGACTATAGGGAATGCGTACGGAGCCACCGGAGTCAGTGTGGGATATTGGGAAATTGTAGAGTGTCACTGGAGACAGACTGGCCTATAGGGAAACCTTAGAGAGCCACTGGAAGAAGGTGGGACATAGGGAAAGCTAAGAGAGCTGCACCAGTCAGTGTGGGCAATATGGAATCCTTAGAGAGCAGGTGGAGACAATGTGGACTAAAGGGAAACCGTAGAGAGCCACTGGAGTCAGTGTGGACTATAGGAAAACCGTAGAGAGTCACTGGAGTCAGTGTGGACTACAGGGAAGCCATAGGGAGCCGCTGGGGTCAGTGTGGACTATAGAGAAACAGTAGAGAGCCAATGGCTTCAGTGCGGGATATAGGGAAACTGTAGAGAGCTGCTTTAGACAGTGTGGGCTATAGAGAAACTGTAGGTAGACACTGGAGTTAATTGAAGGCCATAGGGAAACCGTAGGAAGCCATTGAAATCAGTATGGTCTATAGGAAAACTGTAGAGAGTCGCAGGAGTAAGTGTGGGCTATATGGGAACCTTAGAGAGACACTGGAGTCAGTGTGGAGTACAGGGAAACCGTAGAGAGACACCGGAGTCAGTGTGGACTCTAGGAAAAATTGGAGTCAGGGTGGTAAATAGGGAAACCGTTTAGAGCCACTGGAGTCAGGTGTGGGATATAGTGAAATGGTAGAGAGTCGCTGGAGACTATTTGGGCTATAGTGAAACCAGAAAGAGTCGCTGGAGACAGTGTGGACTATAGGGAAAAGGTAGAGAGTTACTGGAGTCAGTGTGGGCTGTTGGGAAACCGTGGAGAGCCACTGGAGTCAATCGCTGTCTATAGGAAAACCATAGTGAGCCTCTTGTGTCAGCATGTACTATAGGGAAAGCGTACGGAGCCAAAGAGTCAGTGTGGGATATAGGGAAACCATAGAGAGTCACTGGAGTCACTGTGGGATATAGTGAAACTGTAGAGAGCCACTGGAGTCTGTCTGGACTACAGGGAAATCTTAGAGAGGCATTGGAGTCAGGTTGGATATAAGGAAACCATAGAGAGACACCCGAGTCAGTGTGGGCTATATGGAATCCTTAGAGAGCAAGTGGAGTCAATGTGGACTATATGGAAACCGTAGGGAGCCTCTGGTGTCAGTGTGGACTAAAGGGAAACCATAGAGAGCCATTGGAGTCAATGTGGAAAATAGGGAAACCGCAGAGAGCCACTGTGGGATATAGCCAATGGAGTCAATCGAAGGATATAGGGAAACCGCAGGGTGCTATTGGAGTGAGTGTGGGATATAGGAAAATCGTAGAGAGCCACTGGAGTCAGGGTGGGATATAAGGAAACCGTAGAGAGTGACTGGAGCCACTGTGGACTATAGGGAAATTGTAGAGAGCCACAGGGGAAAGTTTGGGATATAGTGAAACCGTGGAGAACCGCTGAAGTCAGTGTGGGCTATATGGGACCCTTAGAGAGACACTGGAGTCAGTGTTGACTACAGGGAAACTGTAGAGAGACACCGGAGTCAGTGTGGACTCTAGGAAAACCGTAGAAAGCGACTGGAGTCAGGGTGGTCTATAGGGAAACCGATTAGAGCTTCTGGAGTCAGTGTGGGATATAGCAAAACTGAAGAAAGTTGCTGGAGAGTGTTTGGGCTTTAATGAAAGCGTAGAGAGCCACTGGAGCCAGGTGGGATATAGTGAAACCATAGAGAGTTGCTGGAGACAGTGTGGACTATAGGGAAACCGTAGAGAGCCACTGGAGTCAGTGTGGAAAATTGGGAAAACCTAGAGAGCAAATGGAGTCAATGTGGGATATAGGGAAAACGTGGAGAGCCACTGGAGACAGTGTGGGCTAAAGGGAAACCGCACGTAGCCACTCGAGTCAATCGAAGGCTATAGGGACTCCTTAGGGAGCCATTGGAGTGTGTGTGGTCTATAGGAAAATCGTAGAGAGCCACTGGAATCAGTGTGGACTGTAGAGAAACCGTAGAGACCTGCTGGAGTCAGTGTGGACTATAGGGAAACCGCAGAGAGCCCTGGAGTCGTTGTGGACTCTACGGAAACCATAGAGAGCCGCTGGAGTCAGTGTGGACTATAGCAAAACCGTGGAGAGCCACTGGAGTCAGTGTGGGATATAGGGAAATAAGAGAGAGCCACTGGAGTCAGTGTGGGCTATTGGGAAACCATAGAGAGCCACTGGAGTCAATCACAGGCTATATTAAAACCATAGAGAGCCACTGGTGTCAGCATGGATTATAGGGAAAGCGTATGGAGCCACAGGTGTCAGTGTGGGATATAGGGAAACCGTAGAGAGCCAATGGAGTCTGTCTGGACTATAAGGAAATTTTAGAGAGCCACTGGAGTCAGATGGGATATAAGGAAACCATAGAGAGCCACCCGAGTCAGTGTGGGCTATATTGAATCCTTAGAGAGCAAGTGGAGTCAATGTGGATTATATGGAAACTGTAGAGATCCACTGGTGCCAATGTGGACTATAGGGAAACCGTAGAGAGCGACTGGAGTCAGGGTGGTCTATAGGGAAACCGGAGGGAGCCACTGGGGTCAGTGTGGACTATAGGGAAGCTGTAGAGAGCCAATGGTGTCATTGAGGGATATAGGGAAAATTTAGAGAGCTGCTGGAGAGATTTAGGGATATAGGAAAACCGTGATAGCCACTGGAGTTAATCAAAGGCTATAGGGAAACTGCAGGGAGCCATTGAAATCAATATATTCTATAGGAAAATCCTAGGGAGACGGTGGAGTCAGAGTGGGCTATATGGAAACCTTAGAGAGACACTGGAGTCGGTGTGCTCTATAGGGAAACTGTAGACAGCCACTGGAGTCAATGTTGGCAATAGGGAAACCGTAGAGTGCCACTGGAGTCAGAATGGACTAAAGGGAAACTGTAGAGAGCCAATGGAGTCTGTGTGGAAAATAGGGAAAAGGTAGAGAGAAAATGGAGTCAGTGTGGGATATAGGGAAACCGTAGAGAGCCACTGGAGACAGTGTGGGCTATAGGGAAACCGCACATAGCCACTGGAGTCAATCGAAGGCTATAGGGAAACCTTAGGGAGCCATTGGAGTGAGTGTGGACTATAGGAAAATCGTAGAGAGCCGCTGGAGTCAGTGTGGGATATAAGGAAACCATAGAGAGTGACTGCAGTCACTGTGGACTATAGGGAAACCCTAGAGAGCCATTGGAGTCAGTGTGGACTATAGGGAAACAGTCGAGAGCCACTGGAGTCGCTGTGGACTATAGGGAAAGCGTAGGGAGCCACTGGGGTCAGTGTGGACTATAGGAAATTCGTAGAGGGCCAATTGCGTCAGTGTGGGATATACGGAAACTGTAGAGACCTGCTGGAGACAGTGTGGGCTATAGGGAATCCATAGATAGCCATTGGAGTTAAGTGAAGGCTATAGGGAAACCATAGGGAGCTATTGAAATCGGTATGGTCTATAGGAAAACCGTAGAGAGCTGCTGGATACAGTGTGGGCTATAGAGAAACCGCACATAGCCACTGGAGTCAATCAAAGGCTATAGGGAAACCTTAGGGAGCCATTGGAGTGAGTGTGGGCTGTAGGAAAATCGTAGAGAGCAACTGGAGTCAGTGTGGGATATAAGAAAACTGTAGAGAGCCCCTGGATCAGGGTGGACTATAGGGAAACCGTAGGGAGCCTCTGGGGTCAGTGTGGACTATAGGGAAACCGTAGGGAGCCAATGGCATCATTGCGGGATATAGGGAAACTGTAGAGAGCCGCTGGGGAGATTGTGGGCTATAGGTAAACCGTGATAGCCAATGGAGTTAATCGAAGGCTATAGGGAAACTGCAGGGAGCCATTGAAATCAGTATAGTCTATAGGAAAATCGTAGAGAGACGGTGGAGTCAGTGTGGGCTATATGGAAACTGTAGACAGCCACTGGAGTCAATGTGGACAATAGGGAAACCGTAGAGAGCCACTGGAGTCAGTGTGGAAAATAGGGAAAAGGTAGAGAGCCAAATGAGTCAGTGTGGGATATAGGGAATCCGTAGAGAGCCTCTGGAGACAGTGTGGGCTATAGGGAAACCGCACACAGCCACTGGAGTCAATCGAAGGCTATAGGGAAACCTTAGGGAGCCATTGGAGTGAGTGTGGGCTATAGGAAAATCGTAGAGAGCCACTGGAGTCAGTGTGGGATATAAGGAAACCATAGAGAGTGACTGGAATCACTGTGGACTATAGGCAAAATGTAGAGAGCCAAACGGGAAGTTTGGGATACAGTGAAACCGTGGAGAACCGCTGGAGTCAGCGTGGGCTATAGCGAAACAGTAGAGAGCTACAGGAGTCAATCGCAGGCTATAGGGAAACAGTAGAGAACCTGTGGTGTCAGTGTGGTACATAAGGAAACTTAGAGAGCCACTGGAGTCAGTGTGGGATATAGTGAAACCGTGGAGAGTGACTGGAGTCAGTGTGGGCTATGATGAAACCATAGAGAGCCACTGGGGTCAGTGTGGACTATAGGGAATCCATAGAGATCCACTGGAGTCAGGTGGGATATAGGGAAACCGTAGATAGCAGCCCGAGTCACTGTAGGCTATATGGAATCCTTAGAGAGCAAGTGGAGTCAATGTGGACAATAGGGAAAACCTAGAGAGCCACTAGAGTCAGTGTGGACTATAGGGAAACAGTCGGGAGCCACTGGAGTCACTGTGGACTATCGGGAAAGCATAGGGAGCCACTGGGGTCAGTGTGGACTATACGGAAATCTTAGAGAGCCAATGGCTTCATTGCGGGATATACGGAAACTGTAGGGACCTGCTGGAGATAGTGTGGGCTATAGGGAATCCGTAGATAGCCATTGGAGTTAAGCGAAGGCTATAGGGAAACCATACGGAGCCATTGAAAGCAGTATGGTCTATAGGAAAACCGTAGAGAGCCGCTGGAGCCAGTGTGGGCTATAGGGAAATGGTAGCGAGTCAATGGAGTCAGTGTGGACTGTAGGGAATCCGTTGAATGCCACTGTATTCAGTGTGGACTATAGGGAAACCGTAGAGAGCCACTGGAGTCAGCTGGGATATAGTCAAACCATAGTGAGCCGCCCGAGTCAGTGTGGGATATAGGGAAGCCATAGAGAGCCACTGGGGTCAGTGTGGAATATAGGGAACCATAGAGAACCGCTGTATTCAGTGTGGACTATAGGGAAACCGTAGGGATCCACTGGAGTCTGTGCGGTCTATAGGGAAACTGTAGAGAGCCACTTGAGTCAGTGCGGGATATAGGGAAACTGTAGAGAGCCTCAGGATTCAGTGTGGGCTATCGGGAATCCGTAGAGAGCCGCTGGAGTCAGTGTGGAGTATAGGGAAACCTTGGAGAGCCGGTGGCATTAATCTGGACTGTAGGGAAAATGTAGAGATCTACTGGAGTCACTGTGGACTATAGGGAAACCGTAGAGAGCCATTGCAGTCAGTGTGGACTATAGGGAAACCGTAGAGAGCCACTGGAGTCAGAGTAGACTAAAGGGAAACCTTAGAGAGCCACTGGATTCAGTGTGGAAAATTGGGAAAACCGAGAGAGCCAATGGAGTCAGTGTGGGATGTAGGGAAAAAGTAGATAGCCGCTGGAGACATTGTGGGCTACAGGGAAACCGTCGATAGCCACTGGAGTCAATCGCAGGCTATAGGGAAACCATAGGGAGCCATCGGAGTGAGTGTGGTCTATAGGAAAAGCGTAGAGAGCCACTGGAATCAGTGTGGACTGTAGAGAAACTGTAGAGAGCTGCTGGAGTCGGTGTGGACTATAGGGAAACCGTAGAGAGCCGTTGGAGTCGGTGTGGATTCTAGGGAAACCGGAGTGAGCCGGTGGAGTCAGTGTAGACTATAGCGAAACCATGGAGAGCCACTGGATTGAGTGTGGGATATCGGGAAATGGTAGAGAGCCACTGGAGTCAGTGTGGACTCTAGGAAAACCGTATATTGGGTCTGGAGTCAGGTTGGTCTATAGGGAAACCGTAGAGAGCCACCAGTTTCAGTGTGGACTATAGGAAAACTGTATAGAGCCACTGGAGTCATTGTGGGCTATAGTGAATCCATAGAGAGTCGCTGGAGACAGTGTGGGCTATAGTGAAACCGTAGAAAGCCACTGGAGTCAGGTGGGATATAGTGAAACCATAGCGAGTTGCTGGAGACAGTGTGGACTATAGGGAAATCGTAGAGAGCCACTGGAGTCAGGTAGGTAGTAGGGAAAACTTAGAGAGCCGTCTCATTCACTTTGGGCTATATGGAATACTTAGAGAGCAACTGGAGTCAGTGTGGACTATAGGGAAACCGTAGAGAGCCACTAGAGTCAGCGCGGACTATAGGGAAGCCGTAGAGTGCCTCTGGGGTCAATGTGCGCCATAAGGTAAATACAGAGAGCCACTTGAATCCGTGTAGGATATAGGAGAACATTAGAGAGCAACTGGAGTCAGTGTGACTTTATGGAATCCTTAGAGAGCAAATCGACTCACAGTGGACTGTAGGGAAAACGCAGAGCGCCACTGGAGTCAGCGTGGACTATAGGGAAACTGTAGAGAGCCATTGGAGTCAGAGTGGACTAAAGGGAAACCGTAGAGAGCCAATGGAGTCAGTGTGGAAAATAGGGAAAAGGTAGAGAGCCAATGGTGTCAGTGTGGGATAAAGGGAAACCGTAGAGAGCCACTGGAGACAGTGTGGGCTATAGGGAAACCACACTTAGCCGCTGGAGTCAGCGAAGGCTATAGGGAAACCTTAGGGAGCCATTGGAGTGAGTGTGGGCCATAGGAAAATCGTAGAGAGCCACTGGAGTCAGTGTGGGATATAAGGAAACCATAGAGAGTGACTGGAGTCACTGTGGACTATAGAGAAACTATAGAGAGCCACATGGGAATGTATGGGATATAGTGAAACCGTGGAGAATAGCTGGGGTCAGCATGGGCTTTAGGGAAACTGTAGAGAGCCACTGGAGTCAATTGCAGGCTATAGGGAAACAGTAGAGAGCCAGTGGTACCAGTGTGGTATATAGGGAAACCTTAGAGAGCCACTGGAGTCAGTGTGGGATATAGTGAAACCATGGAGAGTCGCTGGAGTCAGTGTGGGATATGGTGAAAACGTTGAGAGCCACTGGAGCCAGTGTGGACTAGAGGGAATCCACAGAGATCCACTGGAGTCAGGTGGGATATAGGGAAACCGTAGAAAGCTTCCCGAGTTAGTTTAGGCTATATGGAATCCTTAGAGAGCGAGTGGAGTCAATGTGGACAATAGGGAAACTGTAGAGAGCCATTGGAGTCAGTGTGGTCTATAGGGAAACAGTCCAGAGCCACTGGAGTCAGTGTGGACTATATGGACACTTCAGAGAGACCCTGGAGTCAGTGTGGACTATATGGACACTTCAGAGAGACCCTGGAGTCAGTGTGGACTATAGGGAAACCGTAGAGAGCCACTGGAGTCAGTGTGGAAAATAGGGAAGCCAATGGGAGCCAGTGGGGACAGTGTGGACTATAGGGAAATCACAGAGAGCCAATGGCATCGGTGCGGGTTATAGGGAAACTGTAGAGACCCGCTGGAGACAGTGTGGGCAATAAGGAAACCGTAGATAGCCACTGGAGCTTATTGAAGGCTATAGGGAAACCGTCGGGAGCCATTGAAATCAGTATGGTCTATAGGAAAACCGTAGAGAGCCGCTGGAGTAAGTGTGGGCTATATGGAAACCTTACAGAGACGCTGGAGTCAGTGTGGGCTCCAGAAAAACCGTATAGTGCATCTGGGGTCAGGGTGGTCTGTAGGGAAATTGTAGAGAGCCACTGGAGTGAGGTGGGATGTGGGGAAACGTTAGTGAGCCATCTCATTCAATTTGGGCTATATGGAATACTTAGAGAGCAACTGGAGTCAGTGTGGACTATAGGGAAACCATAGAGAGACACTGGAGACAGCGCAGACTATAGGGAAGCCATAGAGAGCCTCTGGGGTCAGTGTGGGCTATAAGGTAAACGTAGAGAGCCACTGGAAACCGAGTGGGTTATAGGAGAACCTTAGAGACCGACTGGAGTCAGTGTGGACTATATGGAATCCTCAGAGAGAGCAACTCGACTCTGTGTGGAATATAGGGAAACGCACAGAGCCACTGGAGTCAGAGTGGACTATAGGGAAACCGTAGGGAGCCAATGTGGTCAGTGTGGACTATAGGGAAACCTTAGAGAGCCAATGGCATCAGTGCGGGATATTGGGAAACTGTAGAAGTCGCTGGAGAGAGTGTGGGCTAAAGGGAAACTGTGATAGCCATTGGAATTAATCGAAGGCTATAGGGAAACCGCACGGAGCCATTGAAATCAGTAAAAACTAAAGGAAAATCGTAGGGAGCTGCTGGAGGCAGTGTGGACTATAGGGAAACTCTAGAGAGCCGCTGGAGACAGTGTGGACTGTAGGGAAACCGTAAAGAACCACTGGAGACAGTGTGGACTATAGGGAATCCGTGGAGAGCCACTGGAGTCAGTGTTGACTTAAGGGAAACCGTCGGGAGCCACTGGAGTCATTGTTGGATATAGGGAAACGGCAGAGAGCCACTGCAGTCAGTGTGGGCTATTGGGAAACTTTAGAGAGCCATTGGAATCAATCGCAGGCTATAGCAAAACCGTAGAGATCCACTGGTGTCAGCATGGACTATAGGGAATGCGTATGGAGCCACCAGAGTCAGTGTGGGATATAGGGAAACTGTAGAGAGTCACTGGAGCCAGACTGGCCTATAGGGAAACCTTAGAGAGCCACTGGAGGTGGGTGGGACATAGGGAAACCTTAGAGAGCCGCACGAGTGAGTTTGGGCTATATGGAATCCTTAGAGAGCAAGTGGAGACAATGTGGACTATAGGGAAACCGTAGAGAGCCAGTGGTGTCAGTGCGGGATATAGGTAAACTGTAGAGAGCCGCTGTAGACAGTGTGGGCTATAGAGAAACCGTAGGTAGAAACTGGAGTTAATCGAAGGCCATAGGGAAACCGTAGGGAGCCATCGAAATCAGTATGATCTATAGGAAAACCATAGAGAGTTGCAGGAGTAAGTGTGGGCTATATGGGAACCTTAGAGAGACACTGGAGTCAGTGTGGAGTACAGGGAAACCGTAGAGAGACACTGGAGTCAGTGTGGACTCTAGGAAAACGATAGAGTGCGACGGGAGTCAGGGTGGTCGAAAGGGAAACCTTTTAGAGCCACTGGAGTCAGGTGTGGGATATAATGAAACTGTAGAGAGTCCCTGGAGAATGTCAGGGCTATAGTGAAACTGTAGAGAGCCACTGGAGCCAGGTGGGATATAGTGAAACCGTAGAGAGTTGCTGGAGTCAATGTGGAATATCGGGAAACCGTAGAGAGCCACTGGAGTCAGTGTGGACTATAGGGAAAAGGTAGAGAGCCACTGGAGTCAGAGTGGACTAAAGGCAAACCGTAGAGTGCGACTAGAGTCAGGGTGGTCTGTAGGGAAACCGTTTAGAGCCACTGGAGTCAGGTGTGGGATATAGTGAAACTGTAGAGCGTCGCTGGAGACCGTTTGGGCTATCGTGAAACTGTAGAGAACCACTGGAGCCGGGTGGGATATAGTGAAACCGTAGAGAGTCACTGGAGACAGTGTGGTATATAGGGAAACCGTAAAGAGCCATTGGAGTCAGTGTGGACTAAAGGGAAAACGCAGAGAGCCACTGGAGTTAGTGTGGAAAATTGGGAAAACCTAGAGAGCCAATGGAGTCAGTGTGGCATATAGGGCAATCGTAGAGAACCGCTGGAGACATTGTGGGCTATAGGGAAACCGTCGAGAGCCACTGGAGTTAGTGTGGTATATAGGGAAAAGGTAGAGAGTTACTGGAGACAGTGTGGGCTATTGGGAAACTGTAGAGAGCCACTGGAATCAATCGCTGGCTATAGGAAAATCGTAGTGAGCCTCTTGTGTCAGCATGGACTATAGGGAAAACCTGCGGAGCCACAAGAGTCAGTGTGGGATATAGGGAAACCGTAGAGAGTCACTGGAGTCACTCTGGGATATAGTGAAACCGTAGAGAGCCACTGGAGTCTGTCTGGACCATAGGGAAATCTTAGAGAGCAGTGGAGTCAGGTGGGATATAAGGAAACCATAGAGAGCCGCCCGAGTCAGTGTGGGCTGTATGGAATCCTTAGAGAGCAAGTGGAGTCAATATGGAGTATATGGAAACCGTAGAGAGACACTGGTATCAGTATGGACTAAAGGGCAACCATAGAGAGCCAATGGAGTCCGAATGGACTAAAGGGAAATCTTAGAGAGCAATAGGAGTCAATTTGGAAAATAGGGAAACCATAGAGAGCCAAATGAGTCAGTGTGGGATATAGGGAAACCGCACATAGCTACTGGAGTCAATCCAAGGCTACAGGGAAATCGCAGGGAGCTATTGGAGTGAGTGTGTGATATAGGAAAATCGTAGAGAGCCACTGGAGTCAGTGTGGGATATAAGGAAACCTTAGAGACTGACTGGAGTCACTGTGGACTTTAGGGAAATTGTAGAGAGCCACAGCGGAAAGTTTGGGATATAGTGAAACCATGGAGAACCGCTGGAGTCAGTGTAGGCTATAGGGAAACCGCAGGGAGACACTGGAGTAAGTGTGGGCTATATGGGAACCTTAGAGAGACACTGGAGTCAGTGTTGACTACAGGGAAACTGTAGAGAGACACCGGAGTCAGTGTGGACTCTAGGAAAACCGTAGAATGCGACTGGAGTCTGGGTGGTCTATAGGGAAACGGATTAGAGCCACTGGAGTCAGTGTGGGATATGGCGAAACCGTAGAAAGTCGCTGGAGACTGTTTGGGCTTTAATGAAAGCGTAGAGAGCGACTGGAGCTAGGTGGGATATAGTGAAATCGTAGAGAGTTGCTGGAGTCAGTGTGGACTACAGGGAAAACGTAGAGAGACACTGGAGTTAATTGCATGGTATAGGGAAACAGTAGGGAGTCATTGAAGCCAGTGTGGGCTATAGAAAAACCACTAAGAGCTGCTGGATTCAGTGCGGACTCCAGGAAAACCATAGGGAGACCCTGGAGTCAGTGTGGACTATGGGGAAACTGTGGAGAGCCAATGGAGTCAGTGTGGGATACAGGGAAACTGCAGAGTGTTGCTGTAGACAGTGTGGGCTACAGGGAAAACGTAGATATACACTGGAGTTAATCGCAGTGTATAGGGAAGCATTAGGGAGCCATTGCATTGAGTGAGGGCTATAGGAAAATCGTAGAGAGCCGCTGTAGACAGTGTGGGCTATAGAGAAACCGTAGGTAGACACTGGAGTTAATCGAAGGCCATAGAGAAACCGTAGGGAGCCAGTGAAATGAGTATGGTCTACAGGAAAACCGAAGACAGTCGCAGGAGTAGGTGTGGGCTATATGGGAACCTTAGAGAGACACTGGAGTCAGTGTGGAGTACAGGGAAACCGTAGAGAGACACTGGAGTCAATGTATACTCTAGGAAAACAGTAGAGTCTGACTGGAGTCAGGGTGGTCTATAGGGAAACCGTTTAGAGCCACCGGAGTCAGTTGTGGGACATAGTGAAACCGTAGAGAGTCCCTGGAGACTGTTTGGGCTACAGTGAAACTGTAGAGAGCCACTGGAGCCAGGCGGGATATAGTGAAACCGTAGAGAGTCGCTGGAGACAGTGTGGAATATAGGGACACCGTAGAGAGCCACTGGAGACAGTGTGGACTATAGGGAAAACATAGAGAGCCACTGGAGTCAGAGTGGACTAAAGGGAAAACGTAGAGTGCGACTGGAGTCAGGGTGATCGATAGGGAAACGGTTTAGGGCCACTGAATTCAGCTGTGGGATATAGTGAAACTGTAGACAGTCGCTGGAGACTGTTTGGGCTTTCAAGAAACTGTAGAGAGCCACTGGAGCCAGGTGGGATATAGTGAAACTGTAGAGAGTCACTGGAGACAGTGTGGAATATAGGGAAACTGCAGAGATCCACTGGAGTCAGTGTGGACTATAGGGAAAAAAGTAGAGAGCCACTGGAGTCAGGGTGGAACATTGGGAAAACCTAGAGGGCCAAAGCAGACAGTGTGGCATATAGGGCAAACGTAGAGAGCCGCTGAAGAAAGTGTGGGCTATATTGGAAACTGTCGATAGCCACTGGAGTCAATGGCAGGCTATGGAGAAACCATAGGGAGCCATTGGAGTGAGTGTGGTCTATAGGGAAACCATCGAGAGCCACTGGAGGCAGTGTGGGATACAGGGAAACGGTAGAGAGTTACTGGAGTCAGTATGGGCTATTGGAAAACCCTAGAGAGCCACTGGAGTCAATCGCTGAATATAGGAAAACCGTAGTGAGCCTCTTGTGTCAGCATGGACTATAGGGAAAGCGTACGGAGCCACAAGTGTCAGTGTGGGATATAAGAAAACCGTAGAGACTCACTGGAGTGTCTGTGGGATATAGTGAAAGCGTAGAGAGCCACTGGAGTCTGTCTGGACTATAGGGAAATCTTAGAAAGCCACTGGAGTCAGGCGGGATATAAGGAAACCATAGAGAGCCGCCAGAGTCAGTGTCGGTTATATGGAATTCTTAGAGAGCATGTGGAGTCAGTGTGGAAAATAGGGAAACCGTAGAGAAAAAGTGGAGTCAGTGTGAGATATAGGGAAACCGCACATAGCCACTGGAGTCATTCGAAGGCTATAGGGAAACCGCAGGGAGCTATTGGAGTGAGTGTGGGATATAGGAAAATCGTAGAGAGCCACTAGAGTCAGTGTGGGATATAAGGAAACCGTAGAGTGTGACTGGAGTCACTGTGGGCTATAGGGAAACCGTAGAGAGCCACTGGAGTAAGTGTGGGCTATATGGGAAGCTTAGAGAGACACTGGAGTCAGTGTTGACTACAGGGAAACCATAGAGAGACACTGGAGTCAGTGTGGACTCTAGGAAAGCAGTAGAGTCTGACTGGAGTCAGGGTGGTCTATAGGGAAACCGTTTACAGCCACCGGAGTCAGTTGTGGGATATAGTGAAACCGTAGAGAGTCGCTGGAGACAGTGTGGAATATTGGGACACCGTAGAGAGCCGCTGGAGTCATTATGGAAAATTGGGAAGCCTAGAGAGCCAATGGAGTCAGAGTGGCATATAGGGCAATCGTAGAGAGCCGCTGGAGACAGTGTGGGCTATAGGGAAACCGTCGATAGCCACTGGAGTCAAAGGCAGTCTATGGAGAAACCATAGGGAGCCATTGGAGTGAGTGTGGTCTATAGGGAAACCGTCGAGAGCCACTGGAGGCAGTGTGGGATATGGGGAAACGGTAGAGAGTTACTGGAGTCAGTCTGGGCCATTGGGAAACCGTAGAGAGCCTGTTGTGTCAGCATGGACTATAGGGAAAGCGTACAGAGCCACAAGTGTCAGTGTGGGATAAAAGGAAACCATAGAGAGTCACTGGAGTGACTGTGGGATATAAGGAAACCATAGAGAGCCACTGGAGGCTGTCTGGACTATAGGGAAATCTTAGAAAGCCACTGGAGTCAGGCGGGATATAAGGAAATCGTAGAGAGCCGCCCGAGTCAGTGTGGACTTTATGGAATTCTTAGAGAGCAAGTGGAGTCAATGTGGACTATATGGAAACCGTAGAGAGCCAGTGGTGTCAGTGTGGACTAAAGGGAAACCATAGACAGCCAATGGAGTCCGAATGGACTAAAGGGAAATCGTAGAGAGCAATAGGAGTCAGTGTGGAAAATAAGGAAATCGTAGAGAAAAAGTGGAGTCAGAGTGGGATAAAGGAAACCGCAGGGAGCTATTGGAGTGAGTGTGGGATATAGGAAAATCGTAGAGAGCCACTAGAGTCAGTGTGGGATATAAGGAAACCGTAGAGTGTGATTGGAGTCACTGTGGACTATAGGGAAAATGTAGAGAGCCACTGGGGAAAGGTTGGGATATAGTGAAACCGTGGAGAACTGCTGAAGTCAGTGTGGGCTATAGGGAAACCGTAGAGAGCCACTGGAGTAAGTGTGGGCTATATGGGAATCTTAGAGAGACACTGGAGTCAGTGTTGACTACAGGGAAACCGTAGAGAGACACCAGAGTCAGTGTGGACTCTAGGAAAACCGTAGAATGCGACTGGAGTCAGGGTGGTTTATTGGGAAACCGATTAGAGCCACTGGAGTCAGTGTGGGATATAGCGAAACCGTAGAAAGTCGCTGGAGGCTGTTTGGGCTTTAATTAAAGCATAGAGAGCCACTGGAGCCAGGTGGGATATAGTGAAACCATAGAAAGTTGCTGGAGACAGTGTGGACTATAGGGAAACCGTAGAGAGCCACTGGAGTTAATTGCATGGTATAGGGAAACAGTAGGGAGTCATTGAAATCAGTGTGGGCTATAGGAAAACAATTAAGAGCTGCTGGATTCAGTGCGGACTATAGAGAAACCATAGGGAGCCCCTGGAGTCAGTGTGGACTATGGGGAAACTGTGGAGAGCCAATGGAGTCAGTGTGGGATATAGGGAAACAGCAAAGAGTCGCTGGAGACAGTGTGGGCTATAGGGAAACCGTAGATATACACTGGAGTTAATCGCAGGGTATAGAGAAACCGTAGGGAGCCATTGAAATGAGTATGGTCTACAGGATAACCGAAGACCGTCGCAGGAGTAAGTGTGGGCTATATGGGAACCTTAGAGAGACACTGGAGTCAGTGTGGAGTACAGGGAAACCGTAGAGAGACACTGGAGTCAATGTATACTCTAGGAAAACAGTAGAGTCTGACTGGAGTCAGTGTGGTCTATAGGGAAACCGTTTAGAGCAACCGGAGTCAGTTGTGGGACATAGTGAAACCGTAGAGAGTCCCTGGAGACTGTTTGGGCTACAGTGAAACTGTAGAGAGTCACTGGAGCCAGGCGGGATATAGTGAAACCGTAGAGAGTCGCTGGAGACAGTGTGGAATATAGGGACACCGTAGAGAGCCACTGGAGTCAGTGTGGACTATAGGGAAAACATAGAGAGCCACTGGAGTCAGAGTGGACTAAAGGGAAAACGTAGAGTGCGACTGGAGTCAGGGTGATCGATAGGGAAACGGTTTAGGGCCACTGAATTCAGCTGTGGGATATAGTGAAACTGTAGACAGTCGCTGGAGACTGTTTGGGCTTTCAAGAAACTTTAGAGAGCCACTGGAGCCAGGTGGGATATAGTGAAACTGTAGAGAGTCACTGGAGACAGTGTGGAATATAGGGAAACTGTAGAGAGTCACTGGAGACAGTGTGGAATATAGGGAAACTGCAGAGATCCACTGGAGTCAGTGTGGACTATAGGGAAAAAAGTAGAGAGCCACTGGAGTCAGGGTGGAACATTGGGAAAACCTAGAGGGCCAAAGCAGACAGTGTGGCATATAGGGCAAACGTAGAGAGCCGCTGAAGAAAGTGTGGGCTATATTGGAAACTGTCGATAGCCACTGGAGTCAATGGCAGGCTATGGAGAAACCATAGGGAGCCATTGGAGTGAGTGTGGTCTATAGGGAAACCATCGAGAGCCACTGGAGGCAGTGTGGGATACAGGGAAACGGTAGAGAGTTACTGGAGTCAGTATGGGCTATTGGAAAACCCTAGAGAGCCACTGGAGTCAATCGCTGAATATAGGAAAACCGTAGTGAGCCTCTTGTGTCAGCATGGACTATAGGGAAAGCGTACGGAGCCACAAGTGTCAGTGTGGGATATAAGAAAACCGTAGAGACTCACTGGAGTGTCTGTGGGATATAGTGAAAGCGTAGAGAGCCACTGGAGTCTGTCTGGACTATAGGGAAATCTTAGAAAGCCACTGGAGTCAGGCGGGATATAAGGAAACCATAGAGAGCCGCCAGAGTCAGTGTCGGTTATATGGAATTCTTAGAGAGCATGTGGAGTCAGTGTGGAAAATAGGGAAACCGTAGAGAAAAAGTGGAGTCAGTGTGAGATATAGGGAAACCGCACATAGCCACTGGAGTCATTCGAAGGCTATAGGGAAACCGCAGGGAGCTATTGGAGTGAGTGTGGGATATAGGAAAATCGTAGAGAGCCACTAGAGTCAGTGTGGGATATAAGGAAACCGTAGAGTGTGACTGGAGTCACTGTGGGCTATAGGGAAACCGTAGAGAGCCACTGGAGTAAGTGTGGGCTATATGGGAAGCTTAGAGAGACACTGGAGTCAGTGTTGACTACAGGGAAACCATAGAGAGACACTGGAGTCAGTGTGGACTCTAGGAAAGCAGTAGAGTCTGACTGGAGTCAGGGTGGTCTATAGGGAAACCGTTTACAGCCACCGGAGTCAGTTGTGGGATATAGTGAAACCGTAGAGAGTCGCTGGAGACAGTGTGGAATATTGGGACACCGTAGAGAGCCGCTGGAGTCATTATGGAAAATTGGGAAGCCTAGAGAGCCAATGGAGTCAGAGTGGCATATAGGGCAATCGTAGAGAGCCGCTGGAGACAGTGTGGGCTATAGGGAAACCGTCGATAGCCACTGGAGTCAAAGGCAGTCTATGGAGAAACCATAGGGAGCCATTGGAGTGAGTGTGGTCTATAGGGAAACCGTCGAGAGCCACTGGAGGCAGTGTGGGATATGGGGAAACGGTAGAGAGTTACTGGAGTCAGTCTGGGCCATTGGGAAACCGTAGAGAGCCTGTTGTGTCAGCATGGACTATAGGGAAAGCGTACAGAGCCACAAGTGTCAGTGTGGGATAAAAGGAAACCATAGAGAGTCACTGGAGTGACTGTGGGATATAAGGAAACCATAGAGAGCCACTGGAGGCTGTCTGGACTATAGGGAAATCTTAGAAAGCCACTGGAGTCAGGCGGGATATAAGGAAATCGTAGAGAGCCGCCCGAGTCAGTGTGGACTTTATGGAATTCTTAGAGAGCAAGTGGAGTCAATGTGGACTATATGGAAACCGTAGAGAGCCAGTGGTGTCAGTGTGGACTAAAGGGAAACCATAGACAGCCAATGGAGTCCGAATGGACTAAAGGGAAATCGTAGAGAGCAATAGGAGTCAGTGTGGAAAATAAGGAAATCGTAGAGAAAAAGTGGAGTCAGAGTGGGATAAAGGAAACCGCAGGGAGCTATTGGAGTGAGTGTGGGATATAGGAAAATCGTAGAGAGCCACTAGAGTCAGTGTGGGATATAAGGAAACCGTAGAGTGTGATTGGAGTCACTGTGGACTATAGGGAAAATGTAGAGAGCCACTGGGGAAAGGTTGGGATATAGTGAAACCGTGGAGAACTGCTGAAGTCAGTGTGGGCTATAGGGAAACCGTAGAGAGCCACTGGAGTAAGTGTGGGCTATATGGGAATCTTAGAGAGACACTGGAGTCAGTGTTGACTACAGGGAAACCGTAGAGAGACACCAGAGTCAGTGTGGACTCTAGGAAAACCGTAGAATGCGACTGGAGTCAGGGTGGTTTATTGGGAAACCGATTAGAGCCACTGGAGTCAGTGTGGGATATAGCGAAACCGTAGAAAGTCGCTGGAGGCTGTTTGGGCTTTAATTAAAGCATAGAGAGCCACTGGAGCCAGGTGGGATATAGTGAAACCATAGAAAGTTGCTGGAGACAGTGTGGACTATAGGGAAACCGTAGAGAGCCAATTAAGAGCTGCTGGATTCAGTGCGGACTATAGAGAAACCATAGGGAGCCCCTGGAGTCAGTGTGGACTATGGGGAAACTGTGGAGAGCCAATGGAGTCAGTGTGGGATATAGGGAAACAGCAAAGAGTCGCTGGAGACAGTGTGGGCTATAGGGAAACCGTAGATATACACTGGAGTTAATCGCAGGGTATAGAGAAACCGTAGGGAGCCATTGAAATGAGTATGGTCTACAGGATAACCGAAGACCGTCGCAGGAGTAAGTGTGGGCTATATGGGAACCTTAGAGAGACACTGGAGTCAGTGTGGAGTACAGGGAAACCGTAGAGAGACACTGGAGTCAATGTATACTCTAGGAAAACAGTAGAGTCTGACTGGAGTCAGTGTGGTCTATAGGGAAACCGTTTAGAGCAACCGGAGTCAGTTGTGGGACATAGTGAAACCGTAGAGAGTCCCTGGAGACTGTTTGGGCTACAGTGAAACTGTAGAGAGCCACTGGAGCCAGGCGGGATATAGTGAAACCGTAGAGAGTCGCTGGAGACAGTGTGGAATATAGGGACACCGTAGAGAGCCACTGGAGTCAGTGTGGACTATAGGGAAAACATAGAGAGCCACTGGAGTCAGAGTGGACTAAAGGGAAAACGTAGAGTGCGACTGGAGTCAGGGTGATCGATAGGGAAACGGTTTAGGGCCACTGAATTCAGCTGTGGGATATAGTGAAACTGTAGACAGTCGCTGGAGACTGTTTGGGCTTTCAAGAAACTTTAGAGAGCCACTGGAGCCAGGTGGGATATAGTGAAACTGTAGAGAGTCACTGGAGACAGTGTGGAATATAGGGAAACTGTAGAGAGTCACTGGAGACAGTGTGGAATATAGGGAAACTGCAGAGATCCACTGGAGTCAGTGTGGACTATAGGGAAAAAAGTAGAGAGCCACTGGAGTCAGGGTGGAACATTGGGAAAACCTAGAGGGCCAAAGCAGACAGTGTGGCATATAGGGCAAACGTAGAGAGCCGCTGAAGAAAGTGTGGGCTATATTGGAAACTGTCGATAGCCACTGGAGTCAATGGCAGGCTATGGAGAAACCATAGGGAGCCATTGGAGTGAGTGTGGTCTATAGGGAAACCATCGAGAGCCACTGGAGGCAGTGTGGGATACAGGGAAACGGTAGAGAGTTACTGGAGTCAGTATGGGCTATTGGAAAACCCTAGAGAGCCACTGGAGTCAATCGCTGAATATAGGAAAACCGTAGTGAGCCTCTTGTGTCAGCATGGACTATAGGGAAAGCGTACGGAGCCACAAGTGTCAGTGTGGGATATAAGAAAACCGTAGAGACTCACTGGAGTGTCTGTGGGATATAGTGAAAGCGTAGAGAGCCACTGGAGTCTGTCTGGACTATAGGGAAATCTTAGAAAGCCACTGGAGTCAGGCGGGATATAAGGAAACCATAGAGAGCCGCCAGAGTCAGTGTCGGTTATATGGAATTCTTAGAGAGCATGTGGAGTCAGTGTGGAAAATAGGGAAACCGTAGAGAAAAAGTGGAGTCAGTGTGAGATATAGGGAAACCGCACATAGCCACTGGAGTCATTCGAAGGCTATAGGGAAACCGCAGGGAGCTATTGGAGTGAGTGTGGGATATAGGAAAATCGTAGAGAGCCACTAGAGTCAGTGTGGGATATAAGGAAACCGTAGAGTGTGACTGGAGTCACTGTGGGCTATAGGGAAACCGTAGAGAGCCACTGGAGTAAGTGTGGGCTATATGGGAAGCTTAGAGAGACACTGGAGTCAGTGTTGACTACAGGGAAACCATAGAGAGACACTGGAGTCAGTGTGGACTCTAGGAAAGCAGTAGAGTCTGACTGGAGTCAGGGTGGTCTATAGGGAAACCGTTTACAGCCACCGGAGTCAGTTGTGGGATATAGTGAAACCGTAGAGAGTCGCTGGAGACAGTGTGGAATATTGGGACACCGTAGAGAGCCGCTGGAGTCATTATGGAAAATTGGGAAGCCTAGAGAGCCAATGGAGTCAGAGTGGCATATAGGGCAATCGTAGAGAGCCGCTGGAGACAGTGTGGGCTATAGGGAAACCGTCGATAGCCACTGGAGTCAAAGGCAGTCTATGGAGAAACCATAGGGAGCCATTGGAGTGAGTGTGGTCTATAGGGAAACCGTCGAGAGCCACTGGAGGCAGTGTGGGATATGGGGAAACGGTAGAGAGTTACTGGAGTCAGTCTGGGCCATTGGGAAACCGTAGAGAGCCTGTTGTGTCAGCATGGACTATAGGGAAAGCGTACAGAGCCACAAGTGTCAGTGTGGGATAAAAGGAAACCATAGAGAGTCACTGGAGTGACTGTGGGATATAAGGAAACCATAGAGAGCCACTGGAGGCTGTCTGGACTATAGGGAAATCTTAGAAAGCCACTGGAGTCAGGCGGGATATAAGGAAATCGTAGAGAGCCGCCCGAGTCAGTGTGGACTTTATGGAATTCTTAGAGAGCAAGTGGAGTCAATGTGGACTATATGGAAACCGTAGAGAGCCAGTGGTGTCAGTGTGGACTAAAGGGAAACCATAGACAGCCAATGGAGTCCGAATGGACTAAAGGGAAATCGTAGAGAGCAATAGGAGTCAGTGTGGAAAATAAGGAAATCGTAGAGAAAAAGTGGAGTCAGAGTGGGATAAAGGAAACCGCAGGGAGCTATTGGAGTGAGTGTGGGATATAGGAAAATCGTAGAGAGCCACTAGAGTCAGTGTGGGATATAAGGAAACCGTAGAGTGTGATTGGAGTCACTGTGGACTATAGGGAAAATGTAGAGAGCCACTGGGGAAAGGTTGGGATATAGTGAAACCGTGGAGAACTGCTGAAGTCAGTGTGGGCTATAGGGAAACCGTAGAGAGCCACTGGAGTAAGTGTGGGCTATATGGGAATCTTAGAGAGACACTGGAGTCAGTGTTGACTACAGGGAAACCGTAGAGAGACACCAGAGTCAGTGTGGACTCTAGGAAAACCGTAGAATGCGACTGGAGTCAGGGTGGTTCATTGGGAAACCGATTAGAGCCACTGGAGTCAGTGTGGGATATAGCGAAACCGTAGAAAGTCGCTGGAGGCTGTTTGGGCTTTAATTAAAGCATAGAGAGCCACTGGAGCCAGGTGGGATATAGTGAAACCATAGAAAGTTGCTGGAGACAGTGTGGACTATAGGGAAACCGTAGAGAGCCACTGGAGTTAATTGCATGGTATAGGGAAACAGTAGGGAGTCATTGAAATCAGTGTGGGCTATAGGAAAACAATTAAGAGCTGCTGGATTCAGTGCGGACTATAGAGAAACCATAGGGAGCCCCTGGAGTCAGTGTGGACTATGGGGAAACTGTGGAGAGCCGATGGAGTCAGTGTGGGATATAGGGAAACAGCAAAGAGTCGCTGGAGACAGTGTGGGCTATAGGGAAACCGTAGATATACACTGGAGTTAATCGCAGGGTATAGAGAAACCGTAGGGAGCCATTGAAATGAGTATGGTCTACAGGATAACCGAAGACCGTCGCAGGAGTAAGTGTGGGCTATATGGGAACCTTAGAGAGACACTGGAGTCAGTGTGGAGTACAGGGAAACCGTAGAGAGACACTGGAGTCAATGTATACTCTAGGAAAACAGTAGAGTCTGACTGGAGTCAGTGTGGTCTATAGGGAAACCGTTTAGAGCAACCGGAGTCAGTTGTGGGACATAGTGAAACCGTAGAGAGTCCCTGGAGACTGTTTGGGCTACAGTGAAACTGTAGAGAGCCACTGGAGCCAGGCGGGATATAGTGAAACCGTAGAGAGTCGCTGGAGACAGTGTGGAATATAGGGACACCGTAGAGAGCCACTGGAGTCAGTGTGGACTATAGGGAAAACATAGAGAGCCACTGGAGTCAGAGTGGACTAAAGGGAAAACGTAGAGTGCGACTGGAGTCAGGGTGATCGATAGGGAAACGGTTTAGGGCCACTGAATTCAGCTGTGGGATATAGTGAAACTGTAGACAGTCGCTGGAGACTGTTTGGGCTTTCAAGAAACTTTAGAGAGCCACTGGAGCCAGGTGGGATATAGTGAAACTGTAGAGAGTCACTGGAGACAGTGTGGAATATAGGGAAACTGCAGAGATCCACTGGAGTCAGTGTGGACTATAGGGAAAAAGTAGAGAGCCACTGGAGTCAGGGTGGACTAAAGGGAAAACGTAGAGAGTCACTGGAGTCAGTATGGAACATTGGGAAAACCTAGAGGGCCAAAGCAGACAGTGTGGCATATAGGGCAAACGTAGAGAGCCGCTGAAGAAAGTGTGGGCTATATTGGAAACTGTCGATAGCCACTGGAGTCAATGGCAGGCTATGGAGAAACCATAGGGAGCCATTGGAGTGAGTGTGGTCTATAGGGAAACCATCGAGAGCCACTGGAGGCAGTGTGGGATACAGGGAAACGGTAGAGAGTTACTGGAGTCAGTGTGGGCTATTGGAAAACCCTAGAGAGCCACTGGAGTCAATCGCTGAATATAGGAAAACCGTAGTGAGCCTCTTGTGTCAGCATGGACTATAGGGAAAGCGTACGGAGCCGCAAGTGTCAGTGTTGGATATACGAAAACCGTAGAGAGTCACTGGAGTGTCTGTGGGATATAGTGAAAGCGTAGAGAGCCACTGGAGTCTGTCTGGACTATAGGGAAATCTTAGAAAGCCACTGGAGTCAGGCGGGATATAAGGAAACCATAGAGAGCCGCCAGAGTCAGTGTCGGTTATATGGAATTCTTAGAGAGCATGTGGAGTCAGTGTGGAAAATAGGGAAACCGTAGAGAAAAAGTGGAGTCAGTGTGAGATATAGGGAAACCGCACATAGCCACTGGAGTCATTCGAAGGCTATAGGGAAACCGCAGGGAGCTATTGGAGTGAGTGTGGGATATAGGAAAATCGTAGAGAGCCACTAGAGTCAGTGTGGGATATAAGGAAACCGTAGAGTGTGACTGGAGTCACTGTGGGCTATAGGGAAACCGTAGAGAGCCACTGGAGTAAGTGTGGGCTATATGGGAAGCTTAGAGAGACACTGGAGTCAGTGTTGACTACAGGGAAACCATAGAGAGAAACTGGAGTCAGTGTGGACTCTAGGAAAACAGTAGAGTCTGACTGGAGTCAGGGTGGTCTATAGGGAACCCGTTTACAGCCACCGGAGTCAGTTGTGGGATATAGTGAAACAGTAGAGAGTCGCTGGAGACAGTGTGGAATATAGGGACACCGTAGAGAGCCGCTGGAGTCATTATGGAAAATTGGGAAGCCTAGAGAGCCAATGGAGTCAGAGTGGCATATAGGGCAATCGTAGAGAGCCGCTGGAGACAGTGTGGGCTATAGGGAAACCGTCGATAGCCACTGGAGTCAAAGGCAGTCTATGGAGAAACCATAGGGAGCCATTGGAGTGAGTGTGGTCTATAGGGAAACCGTCGAGAGCCACTGGAGGCAATGTGGGATATGGGGAAACGGTAGAGAGTTACTGGAGCCAGTCTGGGCCATTGGGAAACCGTAGAGAGCCTGTTGTGTCAGCATGGACTATAGGGAAAGCGTACAGAGCCACAAGTGTCAGTGTGGGATAAAAGGAAACCATAGAGAGTCACTGGAGTGACTGTGGGATATAAGGAAACCATAGAGAGCCACTGGAGGCTGTCTGGACTATAGGGAAATCTTAGAAAGCCACTGGAGTCAGGCGGGATATAAGGAAATCGTAGAGAGCCGCCCGAGTCAGTGTGGACTTTATGGAATTCTTAGAGAGCAAGTGGAGTCAATGTGGACTATATGGAAACCGTAGAGAGCCAGTGGTGTCAGTGTGGACTAAAGGGAAACCATAGACAGCCAATGGAGTCCGAATGGACTAAAGGGAAATCGTAGAGAGCAATAGGAGTCAGTGTGGAAAATAGGGAAATCGTAGAGAAAAAGTGGAGTCAGAGTGGGATAAGGGAAACCGCAGGGAGCTATTGGAGTGAGTGTGGGATATAGGAAAATCGTAGAGAGCCACTAGAGTCAGTGTGGGATATAAGGAAACCGTAGAGTGTGATTGGAGTCACTGTGGACTATAGGGAAAATGTAGCGAGCCACTGGGGAAAGGTTGGGATATAGTGAAACCGTGGTGAACTGCTGAAGTCAGTGTGGGCTATAGGGAAACCGTAGAGAGCCACTGGAGTAAGTGTGGGCTATATGGGAATCTTAGAGAGACACTGGAGTCAGTGTTGACTACAGGGAAACCGTAGAGAGACACCAGAGTCAGTGTGGACTCTAGGAAAACCGTAGAATGCGACTGGAGTCAGGGTGGTCTATTGGGAAACCGATTAGAGCCACTGGAGTCAGTGTGGGATATAGCGAAACCGTAGAATGTCGCTGGAGACAGTGTGGACTATAGGGAAACCGTAGAGAGCCACTGGAGTTAATTGCATGGTATAGGGAAACAGTAGGGAGTCATTGAAATCAGTGTGGGCTATAGGAAAACAATTAAGAGCTGCTGGATTCAGTGCGGACTATAGAGAAACCATAGGGAGCCCCTGGAGTCAGTGTGGACTATGGGGAAACTGTGGAGAGCCAATGGAGTCAGTGTGGGATATAGGGAAACTGCAAAGAGTCGCTGGAGACAGTGTGGGCTATAGGGAAACCGTAGATATACACTGGAGTTAATCGCAGGGTATAGGGAAGCATTAGGGAGCCATTGCAGTCAGTATAGGCTATAGGAAAACCATAGAGAGCCGCTGGAGTCAGTTTGGAGTACAGGGAAAATATAGAGAACCGGTGGCATCAGTGTGGACTGTAGGGAAAACGTAGAGATCCGGTGGAGTCAGTGAGAACTATAGGGAAAGCATAGAGAGCCACTGGAGTCAGTTTGGACTAACGTTAAATCGTAGGGAGCGACTGGAGTCAGAGTGGACTAAAGGGAAACCGTAGAGAGACTCTGGAGTCAGAGTGGACTAAAGGGAAACCGTAGAGTGCGACTGGAGTCAGGGTGATCTATAGGGAAACTGTTTAGGGCCACTGGATTCAGCTGTGGGATATAGTGAAACCGTAGAGAGTCGCTGGAGACTGTTTGGGCTATCGAGAAACTTTAGAGAGCCACAGAAGCCACGTGGGATATAGTGAAACCGTAGAGAGTCACTGGAAACAGTGTGGAATGTAGGGAACCTGCAGAGATCCACTGGAGTCAGTGTGGACTATAGGGAAAACGTAGATTGCCACTGGAGTCAGAGTGGACTAAAGGGAAACCATAGAGAGCCACTGGAGTCAGTATGGAAAATTGGGAAAACCTAGAGAGCCAATGGAGTCAGTGTGGCAAATAGGGCAATCGTAGAGAGCCGCTGGAGACAGTGTGAGCTATAGGGAAACCGTCGATAGCCACTGGAGTCAAAGGCAGTCTATGGAGAAACAATAGGGAGCCATTGGAGTGAGTGTGGTCTATAGGGAAACCGTCGAGAGCCACTGGAGGCAATGTGGGATACCGGGAAATGGTAGAGAGTTACTGGAGTCAGTGTGGGCTATTGGGAAACCGTAGAGAGCCTCTTGTGTCAGCATGGACTATAGGGAAAGTGTACGGAGCCACAAGTGTCAGTGTGGGATATAAGGAAACCGTAGAGTGTGACTGGAGTCACTGAAGACTATTGGGAAAATGTAGAGAGCCAATGGGGAAAGGTTGGGATTTGGTGAAACCGTGGAGAACGGCTGAAGTCAGTGTGGGCTATAGGGAAACCGTAGAGAGCCACTGGAGTAAGTGTGGGCCATATGGGAATCTTAGAGAGACACTGGAGTCAATCGCAGGCTATAGGGAAATAGTAGAGAGCCTATGGTGTCAGTGTGGTATATAGGGAAACCTTAGAGAGCCACTGGAGTCAGTGTGGACTATAGAGAAACCGCAGAGAGCCAATGGCATCAGTGCGGGATATAGGGAAACTACAGAGAGCCGCTGTAGACAGTGTGGGCTATAGAGAAACCGTAGATGGACACTGGAGTTAATCGAAGGCCATAGGGAATCCGTAGGGAGCCATTGAAATCAGTATGGTCTACAGGAAAACCGTAGACAGTCGCAGTGTGGGCTATATGGGAAACTTAGAGAGACACTGGAGTCAGTGTGGAGTACAGGGAAACCATAGAGAGACACTGGAGTCAGTGTGGACTCTAGGAAAACAGTAGGGTCTGACGGGAGTCAGGGTGGTCTATAGGGAAACCGTTTAGAGCAACCGGAGTCAGTTGTGAATATAGTGAAACCGTAGAGAGTCCCTGGAGACTGTTTGGGCTACAGTGAAACTGTAGAGAGCCACTGGAGCCAGGTGGGATATAGTGAAACTGTAGAGAGTCGCTGGAGACAGTGTGGAATATAGGGACACCGTAGAGAGCCACTGGAGACAGTGTGGACTATAGGGAAAACGTAGAGAGCCACTGGAGTCAGAGTGGACTAAAGGGAAACCGTAGAGTGCGACTGGAGTCAGGGTGATCTATAGGGAAGCTGTTTAGGGCCATTCGATTCAGCTGTGGGATATAGTGAAACCGTAGAGAGTCGCTGGGGACTGTTTGGGCTATCGAGAAACTTTAGAGAGCCACTGGAGCCAGGTGGGATAGAGTGAAACCGTAGAGAGTCTCTGGAGACAGTGCGGAATGTAGGGAAAGCGCAGAGATCCACTGGAGTCAGTGTGGACTATAGGGAAAACATAGAGAGCCACTGGAGTCAGAGTGGACTAAAGGGAAACCGTAGAGAGCCACTGGAGTCAGTATGGAAAATTGGGAAAACCTAGAGAGCCAATGGAGTCAGTGTGGCATATAGGGCAATCGTAGAGAGCCGCTGGAGACAGTGTGGGTTATTGGGAAACCGTCGATAGCCACTGGAGTCAAAGGCAATCTATGGAGAAACCATAGGGAGCCATTGGAGTGAGTGTGGTCTATAGGGAAACCGTCGAGAGCCACTGGAGACAGTGTGGGATACGGGGAAATGGTAGAGAGTTACTGGAGTCAGTGTGCGCTATTGGGAAACCCTAGAGAGCCTCCTGTGTCAGCATGGACTATAGGGAAAGCGTATGGAGCCTCAAGTGTCAGTGTGGGATATAAGGAAACCGTAGAGAGTCACTGGAGTTACTGTGGGATATAGTGAAACCGTAGAGAGCCACTGGAGTCTGTCTGGACTATAGGGAAATCGTAGAAAGCCACTGGAGTCAGGCGGGATATAAGGAAACCATAGAGAGCCGCCAGAGTCAGTGTCGGTTATATGGAATTCTTAGAGAGCATGTGGAGTCAATGTGGACTATATGGAAAAAGTAGAGAGCCACTGGTGTCAGTGTGGACGAAAGGGAAACCATAGACAGCCAATGGAGTCCGAATGGACTAAAGGGAAATCGTAGAGAGCAATAGGAGTCAGTGTGGAAAATTGGGAAACCGTAGAGAAAAAGTGGAGTCAGTGTGAGATATAGGGAAACCGCACATAGCCACTGGAGTCAATCGAAGGCTATAGGGAAACCGCAGGGAGCTATTGGAGTGAGTGTGGGATATAGGAAAATCGTAGAGAGCCACTAGAGTCAGTGTGGGATATAAGGAAACCGTAGAGTGTGACTGGAGTCACTGTGGACTATAGGGAAAATGTAGAGAGCCACTGGGGAAAGGTTGGGATATAGTGAAAACTTGGAGAACTGCTGAAGTCAGTGTGGGCAATAGGGAAACCGTAGAGAGCCACTGGAGTAAGTGTGGGCCATATGGGAATCTTAGAGAGACACTGGAGTCAGTGTTGACTACAGGGAAACCGTAGAGAGACACCAGAGTCAGTGTGGACTCTAGGAAAACCGTAGAATGCGACTGGAGTCAGGGTGGTCTATTGGGAAACCGATAAGAGCCACTGGCGTCAGTGTGGGATATAGCAAAACCGTAGAAAGTCGCTCGAGGCTGTTTGGGCTTTAATTAAAGCATAGAGAGCCACTGGAGCCAGGTGGGATATAGTGAAACCATAGAAAGTTGCTGGAGACAGTGTGGAATATAGGGACACCGTAGAGAGCCACTGGAGTCAGTGTGGAGTATAGGGAAAACGTAGAGAGCCACTGGAGTCAGAGTGGACTAAAGGGAAACCGTTGTGTGCGACTGGAGTCAGGGTGATCTATAGGGAAACTGTTTAGGGCCACTGGATTCAGCTGTGGGATATAGTGAAACCGTAGAGAGTCGCTGGAGACTTTTTGGGCTATCGAGAAACTTTAGAGAGCCACAGAAGCCACGTGGGATATAGTGAAACCGTAGAGAGTCACTGGAAACAGTGTGGAATGTAGGGAACCTGCAGAGATCCACTGGAGTCAGTGTGGACTATAGGGAAAACGTAGATTGCCACTGGAGTCAGAGTGGACTAAAGGGAAACCATAGAGAGCCACTGGAGTCAGTATGGAAAATTGGGAAAACCTAGAGAGCCAATGGAGTCAGTGTGGCAAATAGGGCAATCGTAGAGAGCCGCTGGAGACAGTGTGAGCTATAGGGAAACCGTCGATAGCCACTGGAGTCAAAGGCAGTCTATGGAGAAACAATAGGGAGCCATTGGAGTGAGTGTGGTCTATAGGGAAACCGTCGAGAGCCACTGGAGGCAATGTGGGATACCGGGAAATGGTAGAGAGTTACTGGAGTCAGTGTGGGCTATTGGGAAACCGTAGAGAGCCTCTTGTGTCAGCATGGACTATAGGGAAAGTGTACGGAGCCACAAGTGTCAGTGTGGGATATAAGGAAACCGTAGAGTGTGACTGGAGTCACTGAAGACTATTGGGAAAATGTAGAGAGCCAATGGGGAAAGGTTGGGATTTGGTGAAACCGTGGAGAACGGCTGAAGTCAGTGTGGGCTATAGGGAAACCGTAGAGAGCCACTGGAGTAAGTGTGGGCCATATGGGAATCTTAGAGAGACACTGGAGTCAATCGCAGGCTATAGGGAAATAGTAGAGAGCCTATGGTGTCAGTGTGGTATATAGGGAAACCTTAGAGAGCCACTGGAGTCAGTGTGGACTATAGAGAAACCGCAGAGAGCCAATGGCATCAGTGCGGGATATAGGGAAACTACAGAGAGCCGCTGTAGACAGTGTGGGCTATAGAGAAACCGTAGATGGACACTGGAGTTAATCGAAGGCCATAGGGAATCCGTAGGGAGCCATTGAAATCAGTATGGTCTACAGGAAAACCGTAGACAGTCGCAGTGTGGGCTATATGGGAACCTTAGAGAGACACTGGAGTCAGTGTGGAGAACAGGGAAACCATAGAGAGACACTGGAGTCAGTGTGGACTCTAGGAAAACAGTAGAGTCTGACTGGAGTCAGGGTGGTCCATAGGGAAACCGTTTAGAGCCACCGGAGTCATTTGTGGGATATAGTGAAACCGTAGAGAGTCCCTGGAGACTGTTTGGGCTACAGTGAAAATGTAGAGAGCCACTGGAGCCAGGTGGGATATAGTGAAACTGTAGAGAGTCGCTGGAGACAGTGTGGAATATAGGGACACCGTAGAGAGCCACTGGAGTCAGTGTGGACTATAGGGAAAACGTAGAGAGCCACTGGAGTCAGAGTGGACTAAAGGGAAACCGTAGAGTGCGACTGGAGTCAGGGTGATCTATAGGGAAACTGTTTAGGGCCACTGGATTCAGCTGTGGGATATAGTGAAACCGTAGAGAGTCGCTGGGGACTGTTTGGGCTATCGAGAAACTTTAGAGAGCCACTGGAGCCAGGTGGGATAGAGTGAAACCGTAGAGAGCCTCTGGAGACAGTGCGGAATGTAGGGAAAGCGCAGAGATCCACTGGAGTCAGTGTGGACTATAGGGAAAACATAGAGAGCCACTGGAGTCAGAGTGGACTAAAGGGAAACCGTAGAGAGCCACTGGAGTCAGTATGGAAAATTGGGAAAACCTAGAGAGCCAATGGAGTCAGTGTGGCATATAGGGCAATCGTAAAGAGCCGCTGGAGACAGTGTGGGTTATTGGGAAACCGTCGATAGCCACTGGAGTCAAAGGCAATCTATGGAGAAACCATAGGGAGCCATTGGAGTGAGTGTGGTCTATAGGGAAACCGTCGAGAGCCACTGGAGACAGTGTGGGATACGGGGAAATGGTAGAGAGTTACTGGAGTCAGTGTGCGCTATTGGGAAACCCTAGAGAGCCTCCTGTGTCAGCATGGACTATAGGGAAAGCGTATGGAGCCTCAAGTGTCAGTGTGGGATATAAGGAAACCGTAGAGAGTCACTGGAGTTACTGTGGGATATAGTGAAACCGTAGAGAGCCACTGGAGTCTGTCTGGACTATAGGGATATCGTAAAAAGCCACTGGAGTCAGGCGGGATATAAGGAAACCATAGAGAGCCGCCAGAGTCAGTGTCGGTTATATGGAATTCTTAGAGAGCATGTGGAGTCAATGTGGACTATATGGAAACCGTAGAGAGCCACTGGTGTCAGTGTGGACGAAAGGGAAACCATAGACAGCCAATGGAGTCCGAATGGACTAAAGGGAAATCGTAGAGAGCAATAGGAGTCAGTGTGGAAAATAGGGAAACCGTAGAGAAAAAGTGGAGTCAGTGTGAGATATAGGGAAACCGCACATAGCCACTGGAGTCAATCGAAGGCTATAGGGAAACCGCAGGGAGCTATTGGAGTGAGTGTGGGATATAGGAAAATCGTAGAGAGCCACTAGAGTCAGTGTGGAATATAAGGAAACCGTAGAGTGTGACTGGAGTCACTGTGGACTATAGGGAAAATGTAGAGAGCCACTGGGGAAAGGTTGGGATATAGTGAAAACTTGGAGAACTGCTGAAGTCAGTGTGGGCAATAGGGAAACCGTAGAGAGCCACTGGAGTAAGTGTGGGCCATATGGGAATCTTGGAGAGACACTGGAGTCAGTGTTGACTACAGGGAAACCGTAGAGAGACACCAGAGTCAGTGTGGACTCTAGGAAAACCGTACAATGCGACTGGAGTCAGGGTGGTCTATTGGGAAACCGATTAGAGCCACTGGCGTCATTGTGGGATATAGCGAAACCGTAGAAAGTCGCTCGAGGCTGTTTGGGCTTTAATTAAAGCATAGAGAGCCACTGGAGCCAGGTGGGATATAGTGAAACCGTAGAAAGTTGCTGGAGACAGTGTGGACTATAGGGTAACCGTAGAGAGCCACTGGAGTTAATTGCATGGTATTGGGAAACAGTAGGGAGTCATTGAAGTCAGTGTGGGCTATAGGAAAACCATTAAGAGCTGCTGGATTCAGTGCGGGCTATAGAGAAACCATAGGGAGCCCCTGGAGTCAGTGTGGACTATGGGGAAACTGTGGAGAGCCAATGGAGTCAGTGTGGGATATAGGGAAACTGCAAAGAGTCGCTGGAGACAGTGTGGGCTATAGGGAAACCGTAGATATACACTGGAGTTAATTGCAGGGTATAGCGAAGCATGAGGGAGCCTTTGAAGTCAGTATAGGCTATAGGAAAACCGTAGAGCTCGCTGGAGTCAGTGTGGAGTACAGGGAAACCATAGAGAGCCGGTGGCATCAGTGTGGACTGGAGGGAAACGTAGAGATCCGGTGGAGTCAGTGCGAACTATAGGGAAAGCTTAGAGAGCCACTGGAGTCAGTTTGGAGTAAAGGTAAATCGTAGAATGCGACTGGAGTCGGAGTGGACTAAAGGGAAACCGTAGAGAGACTCTGGAGTCAGTGTGGAAAATTGGGAAAACCTAGAGAGCCAATGGAGTCAGTGTGGGATATAGGGAAACCGTAGAGAGCCTCTGGAGCCAGGTGGGATATAGTGAAACCATAGAAAGTTGCTGGAGACAGTGTGGACTATAGGGAAACCGTAGAGAGCCACTGGAGTTAATTGCATGGTATAGGGAAACAGTAGGGAGTCATTGAATTCAGTATGGGCTATAGGAAAACTATTAAGAGCTGCTGGATTCAGTGCGGACTATAGGGAAACCATAGGGAGCGCCTGGAGTCAGTGTGGACTATTGGGAAACTGTGGAGAGCCACTGGAGTCAGTGTGGGAGATAGGGAAACTGCAAAGAGTCGCTGGAGACAGTGTGGGCTATAGGGAATCCGTAGATATACACTGGAGTTAATCGCAGGGTGTAGGGAAGCATTAGGGAGCCATTGAAGTCAGTGTAGGCTATAGGAAAACCGTAGAGAGCCGCTGGAGTCAGTGTGGAGTACAGGGAAAATATAGAGAGTCAGTGGCATCAGTGTGGACTGTAGTGAAAACGTAGAGATCCGGTGGAGTCAGTGAGAACTATAGGGAAAGCGTAGAGAGCCACTGGAGTCAGTTTGGACTAAAGGCAAATTGTAGAGAGCGACTGGAGTCAGAGTGGACTAAAGGGAAACCGTAGAGAGACACTGGAGTCAGTGTGGAAAAGTGGGAAAACCTAGAGAGCCAATGGAGTCAGCGTGGGATATAGGGAAACCGTAGAGAGCCACTGGAGACATTGTGGGCTATAGGGAACTGCAGAAAGCCACTGGAGTCAATCGAAGGCTGTAGGGAAACCTTAGGGTGCCAGTGCAGTGAGTGTGGGCTATAGGACAATCGTAGAGAGCCACTGGATTCAGTGTGGGACATAAGGAAGTCATAGAGAGTGGCTGGAGCCACTCTGGACTATTGGGAAACTGTAGAGAACCACAGGGGAATGTTTGGGATATAGTGAAACAGTGGAGAACCGCTGGAGTCAGCGTGGGCTATAGGGAAACTGTAGAGAGCCACTGGAGACATTGTGGGCTATAGGGAACTGCACAAAGCCACTGGAGTCAATCGAAGGCTGTAGGGAAACCTTAGGGAGCCATTGCAGTGAGTGTGGGCTATAGGAAAATCGTAGAGAGCCACTGGAGTCAGTCTGGGATATAAGGAAATCATAGAGAGTGACTGGAGTCACTGTGGACTATCGGGAAACTGTAGAGAACCACAGGGGAAAGTTTGGGATATAGTGCAACAGTGGAGAACCGCTGGAGTCAGCATGGGCTATAGGGAAACTGTAGAGAGCCACTGGAGTCAATCGCAGGCTATAGGGAAATAGTAGAGAGCCTATGGTGTCAGTGTGGTATATAGGGAAACCTTAGAGAGCCACTGGAGTCAGTGTGGACTATAGAGAAACCGCAGAGAGCCAATGGCATCAGTGCGGGATATAGGGAAACTACAGAGAGCCGCTGTAGACATTGTGGGCTATAGAGAAACCGTAGATGGACACTGGAGTTAATCGAAGGCCATAGGGAATCCGTAGGGAGCCATTGAAATCAGTATGGTCTACAGGAAAACCGTAGACAGTCGCAGTGTGGGCTATATGGGAACCTTAGAGAGACACTGGAGTCAGTGTGGAGTACAGGGAAACCATAGAGAGATACTGGAGTCAGTGTGGACTCTAGGAAAACAGTAGAGTCTGACTGGAGTCAGGGTGGTCCAAAGGGAAACCGTTTAGAGCCACCGGAGTCAGTTATGGGATATAGTGAAACCGTAGAGAGTCCCTGGAGACTGTTTGGGCTACAGTGAAACTGTAGAGAGCCACTGGAGCCAGGTGGGATATAGTGAAACTGTAGAGAGTCGCTGGAGACAGTGTGGAATATAGGGGCACCGTAGAGAGTCACTGGAGTCAGTGTGGACTTTAGGGAAAACGTAGAGAGCCACTGGAGTCAGAGTGGACTATAGGGAAACCGTAGAGTGCGACTGGAGTCAGGGTGATCTATAGGGAAACTGTTTAGGGCCACTGGATTCAGCTGTTGGATATAGTGAAACCGTAGAGAGTCGCTGGGGACTGTTTGGGCTATCGAGAAACTTTAGAGAGCCACTGGAGCCAGGTGGGATATAGTGAAACCGTAGAGAGTCTCTGGAGACAGTGCGGAATGTAGGGAAACGGCAGAGATCCACTGGAGTCAGTGTGGACTATAGGGAAAACGTAGATTGCCACTGGAGTCAGAGTGGACTAAAGGGAAACCATAGAGAGCCACTGGAGTCAGTATGGAAAATTGGGAAAACCTAGAGAGCCAATGGAGTCAGTGTGGCAAATAGGGCAATCGTAGAGAGACGCTGGAGACAGTGTGAGCTATAGGGAAACCGTCGATAGCCACTGGAGTCAAAGGCAGTCTATGGAGAAACAATAGGGAGCCATTGGAGTGAGTGTGGTCTATAGGGAAACCGTCGAGAGCCACTGGAGGCAATGTGGGATACCGGGAAATGGTAGAGAGTTACTGGAGTCAGTGTGGGCTATTGGGAAACCGTAGAGAGCCTCTTGTGTCAGCATGGACTATAGGGAAAGTGTACGGAGCCACAAGTGTCAGTGTGGGATATAAGGAAACCGTAGAGTGTGACTGGAGTCACTGAAGACTATTGGGAAAATGTAGAGAGCCAATGGGGAAAGGTTGGGATTTGGTGAAACCGTGGAGAACGGCTGAAGTCAGTGTGGGCTATAGGGAAACTGTAGAGAGCCACTGGAGTAAGTGTGGGCCATATGGGAATCTTAGAGAGACACTGGAGTCAATCGCAGGCTATAGGGAAATAGTAGAGAGCCTATGGTGTCAGTGTGGTATATAGGGAAACCTTAGAGAGCCACTGGAGTCCGTGTGGACTATAGAGAAACCGCAGAGAGCCAATGGCATCAGTGCGGGATATAGGGAAACTACAGAGAGCCGCTGTAGACAGTGTGGGCTATAGAGAAACCGTAGATGGACACTGGAGTTAATCGAAGGCCATAGGGAATCCGTAGGGAGCCATTGAAATCAGTATGGTCTACAGGTAAACCGTAGACAGTCGCAGTGTGGGCTATATGGGAACCTTAGAGAGACACTGGAGTCAGTGGGGAGTACAGGGAAACCATAGAGAGACAGTGGAGTCAGTGTGGACTCTAGGAAAACAGTAGAGTCTGACTGGAGTCAGGGTGGTCCATAGGGAAACCGTTTAGAGCCACCGGAGTCAGTTGTGGGATATAGTGAAACCGTAGAGAGTCCCTGGAGACTGTTTGGGCTACAGTGAAACTGTAGAGAGCCACTGGAGCCAGGTGGGATATAGTGAAACTGTAGAGAGTCGCTGGAGACAGTGTGGAATATAGGGACACCGTAGAGAGCCACTGGAGTCAGTGTGGACTATAGGGAAAACGTAGAGAGCCACTGGAGTCAGAGTGGACTAAAGGGAAACCGTAGAGTGCGACTGGAGTCCGGGTGATCTATAGGGAAATTGTTTAGGGCCACTGGATTCAGCTGTGGGATATAGTGAAACCGTAGAGAGTCGCTGGGGACTGTTTGGGCTATCAAGAAACTTTAGAGAGCCACTGGAGCCAGGTGGGATAGAGTGAAACCGTAGAGAGCCTCTGGAGACAGTGCGGAATGTAGGGAAAGCGCAGAGATCCACTGGAGTCAGTGTGGACTATAGGGAAAACATAGAGAGCCACTGGAGTCAGAGTGGACTAAAGGGTAACCGTAGAGAGCCACTGGAGTCAGTATGGAAAATTGGGAAAACCTAGAGAGCCAATGGAGTCAGTGTGGCATATAGGGCAATCGTAAAGAGCCGCTGGAGACAGTGTGGGTTATTGGGAAACCGTCGATAGCCACTGGAGTCAAAGGCAATCTATGGAGAAACCATAGGGAGCCATTGGAGTGAGTGTGGTCTATAGGGAAACCGTCGAGAGCCACTGGAGACAGTGTGGGATACGGGGAAATGGTAGAGAGTTACTGGAGTCAGTGTGCGCTATTGGGAAACCCTAGAGAGCCTCCTGTGTCAGCATGGACTATAGGGAAAGCGTATGGAGCCTCAAGTGTCAGTGTGGGATATAAGGAAACCGTAGAGAGTCACTGGAGTTACTGTGGGATATAGTGAAACCGTAGAGAGCCACTGGAGTCTGTCTGGACTATAGGGAAATCGTAGAAAGCCACTGGAGTCAGGCGGGATATAAGGAAACCATAGAGAGCCGCCAGAGGCAGTGTCGGTTATATGGAATTCTTAGAGAGCATTTGGAGTCAATGTGGAATATATGGAAACCGTAGAGAGCCACTGGTGTCAGTGTGGACGAAAGGGAAACCATAGACAGCCAATGGAGTCCGAATGGACTAAAGGGAAATCGTAGAGAGCAATAGGAGTCAGTGTGGAAAATAGGGAAACCGTAGAGAAAAAGTGGAGTCAGTGTGAGATATAGGGAAACCGCACATAGCCACTGGAGTCAATCGAAGGCTATAGGGAAACCGCAGGGAGCTATTGGAGTGAGTGTGGGATATAGGAAAATCGTAGAGAGCCACTAGAGTCAGTGTGGAATATAAGGAAACCGTAGAGTGTGACTGGAGTCACTGTGCACTATAGGGAAAATGTAGAGAGCCACTGGGGAAAGGTTGGGATATAGTGAAAACTTGGAGAACTGCTGAAGTCAGTGTGGGCAATAGGGAAACCGTAGAGAGCCACTGGAGTAAGTGTGGGCCATATGGGAATCTTGGAGAGACACTGGAGTCAGTGTTGACTACAGGGAAACCGTAGAGAGACACCAGAGTCAGTGTGGACTCTAGGAAAACCGTAGAATGCGACTGGAGTCAGGGTGGTCTATTGGGAAACCGATTAGAGCCACTGGCGTCATTGTGGGATATAGCGAAACCGTAGAAAGTTGCTCGAGGCTGTTTGGGCTTTAATTAAAGCATAGAGAGCCACTGGAGCCAGGTGGGATATAGTGAAACCGTAGAAAGTTGCTGGAGACACTGTGGACTATAGGGAAACCGTAGAGAGCCACTGGAGTTAATTGCATGGTATAGGGAAACAGTAGGGAGTCATTGAAGTCAGTGTGGGCTATAGGAAAACCATTAAGAGATGCTGGATTCAGTGCGGGCTATAGAGAAACCATAGGGAGCCCCTGGAGTCAGTGTGGACTATGGGGAAACTGTGGAGAGCCAATGGAGTCAGTGTGGGATATAGGGAAACTGCAAAGAGTCGCTGGAGACAGTGTGGGCTATAGGGAAACCGTAGATATACACTGGAGTTAATTGCAGGGTATAGCGAAGCATGAGGGAGCCTTTGAAGTCAGTATAGGCTATAGGAAAACCGTAGAGCTCGCTGGAGTCAGTGTGGAGTACAGGGAAACCATAGAGAGCCGGTGGCATCAGTGTGGACTGGTGGGAAACGTAGAGATCCGGTGGAGTCAGTGCGAACTATAGGGAAAGCTTAGAGAGCCACTGGAGTCAGTTTGGAGTAAAGGTAAATCGTAGAATGCGACTGGAGTCGGAGTGGACTAGAGGGAAACCGTAGAGAGACTCTGGAGTCAGTGTGGAAAATTGGGAAAACCTAGAGAGCCAATGGAGTCAGTGTGGGATATAGGGAAACCGTAGAGAGCCTCTGGAGCCAGGTGGGATATAGTGAAACCGTAGAAAGTTGCTGGAGACAGTGTGGACTATAGGGAAACCGTAGAGAGCCACTGGAGTTAATTGCATGGTATAGGGAAACAGTAGGGAGTCATTGAATTCAGTGTGGGCTATAGGAAAACTGTTAAGAGCTGCTGGATTCAGTGCGGACTATAGGGAAACCATAGGGAGCGCCTGGAGTCAGTGTGGACTATTGGGAAACTGTGGAGAGCCACTGGAGTCAGTGTGGGATATAGGGAAACTGCAAAGAGTCGCTGGAGACAGTGTGGGCTATAGGGAAACCGTAGATATACACTGGAGTTAATCGCAGGGTGTAGGGAAGCATTAGGGAGCCATTGAAGTCAGTGTAGGCTATAGGAAAACCGTAGAGAGCCGCTGGAGTCATTGTGGAGTACAGGGAAAATTTAGAGAGCCAGTGGCATCAGTGTGGACTGTAGTGAAAACGTAGAGATCCGGTGGAGTCAGTGAGAACTATAGGGAAAGCGTAGAGAGCCACTGGAGTCAGTTTGGACTAAAGGCAAATTGTAGAGAGCGACTGGAATCAGAGTGGACTAAAGGGAAACCGTAGAGAGACACTGGAGTCAGTGTGGAAAATTGGGAAAACCTAGAGAGCCATGGAGTCAGCGTGGGATATAGGGAAACCGTAGAGAGCCACTGGAGACATTGTGGGCTATAGGGAACTGCACAAAGCCACTGGAGTCAATCGAAGGCTGTAGGGAAACCTTAGGGTGCCAGTGCAGTGAGTGTGGGCTATAGGAAAATCGTAGAGAGCCACTGGAGTCAGTGTGGGACATAAGGAAGTCATAGAGAGTGACTGGAGCCACTCTGGACTATTGGGAAACTGTAGAGAACCACAGGGGAATGTTTGGGATATAGTGAAACAGTGGAGAACCGCTGGAGTCAGCGTGGGCTATAGGGAAACTGTTGAGAGCCACTGGAGACATTGTGGGCTATAGGGAACTGCACAAAGCCACTGGAGTCAATCGAAGGCTGTAGGGAAACCTTAGGGAGCCATTGCAGTGAGTGTGGGCTATAGGAAAATCGTAGAGAGCCACTGGAGTCAGTCTGGGATATAAGGAAATCATAGAGAATGACTGGAGTCACTGTGGACTATCGGGAAACTGCAGAGAACCACAGGGGAAAGTTTGGGATATAGTGCAACAGTGGAGAACCGCTGGAGTCAGCATGGGCTATAGGGAAACTGTAGAGAGCCACTGGAGTCAATCGCAGGCTATAGGGAAATAGTAGAGAGCCTATGGTGTCAGTGTGGTATATAGGGAAACCTTAGAGAGCCACTGGAGTCAGTGTGGACTATAGAGAAACCGCAGAGAGCCAATGGCATCAGTGCGGGATATAGGGAAACTACAGAGAGCCGCTGTAGACAGTGTGGGCTATAGAGAAACCGTAGATGGACACTGGAGTTAATCGAAGGCCATAGGGAATCCGTAGGGAGCCATTGAAATCAGTATGGTCTACAGGAAAACCGTAGACAGTCGCAGTGTGGGCTATATGGGAACCTTAGAGAGACACTGGAGTCAGTGTGGAGTACAGGGAAACCATAGAGAGACACTGGAGTCAGTGTGGACTCTAGGAAAACAGTAGAGTCTGACTGGAGTCAGGGTGGTCCAAAGGGAAACCGTTTAGAGCCACCGGAGTCAGTTGTGGGATATAGTGAAACTGTAGAGAGTCCCTGGAGACTGTTTGGGCTACAGTGAAACTGTAGAGAGCCACTGGAGCCAGGTGGGATATAGTGAAACTGTAGAGAGTCGCTGGAGACAGTGTGGAATATAGGGACACCGTAGAGAGTCACTGGAGTCAGTGTGGACTATAGGCAAAACGTAGAGAGCCACTGGAGTCAGAGTGGACTAAAGGGAAACCGTAGAGTGCGACTGGAGTCAGGGTGATCTATAGGGAAACTGTTTAGGGCCACTGGATTCAGCTGTTGGATATAGTGAAACCGTAGAGAGTCGCTGGGGACTGTTTGGGCTATCGAGAAACTTTAGAGAGCCACTGGAGCCAGGTGGGATATAGTGAAACCGTAGAGAGTCTCTGGAGACAGTGCGGAATGTAGGGAAAGCGCAGAGATCCACTGGAGTCAGTGTGGACTATAGGGAAAACATAGAGAGCCACTGGAGTCAGAGTGGACTAAAGGGAAACCGTAGAGAGCCACTGGAGTCAGTATGGAAAATTGGGAAAACCTAGAGAGCCAATGGAGTCAGTGTGGCATATAGGGCAATCGTAGAGAGCCGCTGGAGACAGTGTGGGTTATTGGGAAACCGTCGATAGCCACTGGAGTCAAAGGCAATCTATGGAGAAACCATAGGGAGCCATTGGAGTGAGTGTGGTCTATAGGGAAACCGTCGAGAGCCACTGGAGACAGTGTGGGATACGGGGAAATGGTAGAGAGTTACTGGAGTCAGTGTGGGCTATTGGGAAACCCTAGAGAGCCTCCTGTGTCAGCATGGACTATAGGGAAAGCGTATGGAGCCTCAAGTGTCAGTGTGGGATATAAGGAAACCGTAGAGAGTCACTGGAGTTACTGTGGGATATAGTGAAACCGTAGAAAGCCACTGGAGTCTGTCTGGACTATAGGGAAATCGTAGAAAGCCACTGGAGTCAGGCGGGATATAAGGAAACCATAGAGAGCCGCCAGAGTCAGTGTCGGTTATATGGAATTCTTAGAGAGCATGTGGAGTCAATGTGGACTATATGGAAACCGTAGAGAGCCACTGGTGTCAGTGTGGACTAAAGGGAAACCATAGACAGCCAATGGAGTCCGAATGGACTAAAGGGAAATCGTAGAGAGCAATAGGAGTCAGTGTGGAAAATAGGGAAACCGTAGAGAAAAAGTGGAGTCAGTGTGAGATATAGGGAAGCCGCACATAGCCACTGGAGTCAATCGAAGGCTATAGGGAAACTGCAGGGAGCTATTGGAGTGAGTGTGGGATATAGGAAAATCGTAGAGAGCCACTAGAGTCAGTGTAGGATATAAGGAAACCGTAGAGTGTGACTGGAGTCACTGTGGACTATAGGGAAAATGTAGAGAGCCACTGGGGAAAGGTTGGGAAATAGTGAAACCTTGGAGAACTGCTGCAGTCAGTGTGGGCAATAGGGAAACCGTAGAGAGCCACCTGGAGTAAGTGTGGGCCATATGGGAATCTTAGAGAGACACTGGAGTCAGTGTTGACTACAGGGAAAACGTAGAGATACACCAGAGTCAGTGTGAACTCTAGGAAAACCGTAGAATGCGACTGGAGTCAGGGTGGTCTATTGGGAAACCGATTAGAGCCACTGGCGTCAGTGTGGGATATAGCAAAACCGTAGAAAGTCGCTCGAGGCTGTTTGGGCTTTAATTAAAGCATAGAGAGCCACTGGAGCCAGGTGGGATATAGCGAAACCGTAGAAAGTTGCTGCAGACACTGTGGACTATAGGGAAACCGTAGAGAGCCACTGGAGTTAATTGCATGGTATAGGGAAACAGTAGGGAGTCATTGAATTCAGTGTGGGCTATAGGAAAACTATTAAGAGCTGCTGGATTCAGTGCGGACTATAGGGAAACCATAGGGAGCGCCTGGAGTCAGTGTGGACTATTGGGAAACTGTGGAGAGCCACTGGAGTCAGTGTGGGATATAGGGAAACTGCAAAGAGTCGCTGGAGACAGTGTGGGCTATAGGGAAACCGTAGATATACACTGGAGTTAATCGCAGGGTGTAGGGAAGCATTAGGGAGCCATTGAAGTCAGTGTAGGCTATAGGAAAACCGTAGAGAGCCGCTGGAGTCAGTGTGGAGTACAGGGAAAATATAGAGAGCCAGTGCCATCAGTGTGGACTGTAGTGAAAATTTAGAGATCCGGTGGAGTCAGTGAGAACTATAGGGAAAGCGGAGAGAGCCACTGGAGTCAGTTTGGACTAAAGGCAAATTGTAGAGAGCGACTGGAATCAGAGTGGACTAAAGGGAAACCGTAGAGAGACACTGGAGTCAGTGTGGAAAATTGGGAAAACCTAGAGAGCCATGGAGTCAGCGTGGGATATAGGGAAACCGTAGAGAGCCACTGGAGACATTGTGGGCTATAGGGAACTGCACAAAGCCACTGGAGTCAATCGAAGGCTGTAGGGAAACCTTAGGGTGCCAGTGCAGTGAGTGTGGGCTATAGGAAAATCGTAGAGAGCCACTGGAGTCAGTGTGGGACATAAGGAAGTCATAGAGAGTGACTGGAGCCACTCTGGACTATTGGGAAACTGTAGAGAACCACAGGGGAATGTTTGGGATATAGTGAAACAGTGGAGAACCGCTGGAGTCAGCGTGGGCTATAGGGAAACTGTTGAGAGCCACTGGAGACATTGTGGGCTATAGGGAACTGCACAAAGCCACTGGAGTCAATCGAAGGCTGTAGGGAAACCTTAGGGAGCCATTGCAGTGAGTGTGGGCTATAGGAAAATCGTAGAGAGCCACTGGAGTCAGTCTGGGATATAAGGAAATCATAGAGAGTGACTGGAGTCACTGTGGACTATCGGGAAACTGTAGAGAACCACAGGGGAAAGTTTGGGATATAGTGCAACAGTGGAGAACCGCTGGAGTCAGCATGGGCTATAGGGAAACCTTAGAGAGCCACTGGAGTCAGTGTGGACTATAGAGAAACCGCAGAGAGCCAATGGCATCAGTGCGGGATATAGGGAAACTACAGAGAGCCGCTGTAGACAGTGTGGGCTATAGAGAAACCGTAGATGGACACTGGAGTTAATCGAAGGCCATAGGGAATCCGTAGGGAGCCTTTGAAATCAGTCTGGTCTACAGGAAAACCGTAGACAGTCGCAGTGTGGGCTATATGGGAACCTTAGAGAGACACTGGAGTCAGTGTGGAGTACAGGGAAACCATAGAGAGACACTGGAGTCAGTGTGGACTCTAGGAAAACAGTAGAGTCTCACTGGAGTCAGGGTGGTCCAAAGGGAAACCGTTTAGAGCCACCGGAGTCAGTTGTGGGATATAGTGAAACCGTAGAGAGTCCCTGGAGACTGTTTGGGCTACAGTGAAACTGTAGAGAGCCACTGGAGCCAGGTGGGATATAGTGAAACTGTAGAGAGTCGCTGGAAACAGTGTGGAATATAGGGACACCGTAGAGAGTCACTGGAGTCAGTGTGGACTATAGGCAAAACGTAGAGAGCCACTGGAGTCAGAGTGGACTAAAGGGAAACCGTAGAGTGCGACTGGAGTCAGGGTGATCTATAGGGAAACTGTTTAGGGCCACTGGATTCAGCTGTTGGATATAGTGAAACCGTAGAGAGTCGCTGGGGACTGTTTGGGCTATCGAGAAACTTTAGAGAGCCACTGGAGCCAGGTGGGATATAGTGAAACCGTAGAGAGTCTCTGGAGACAGTGCGGAATGTAGGGAAACCGCAGAGATCCACTGGAGTCAGTGTGGACTATAGGGAAAACATAGAGAGCCACTGGAGTCAGAGTGGACTAAAGGGAAACCGTAGAGAGCCACTGGAGTCAGTATGGAGAATTGGGACAACCTAGAGAGCCAATGGAGTCAGTGTGGCATATAGGGCAATCGTAGAGAGCCGCTGGAGACAGTGTGGGTTATTGGGAAACCGTCGATAGCCACTGGAGTCAAAGGCAATCTATGGAGAAACCATAGGGAGCCATTGGAGTGAGTGTGGTCTATAGGGAAACCGTCGAGAGCCACTGGAGACAGTGTGGGATACGGGGAAATGGTAGAGAGTTACTGGAGTCAGTGTGCGCTATTGGGAAACCCTAGAGAGCCTCCTCTGTCAGCATGGACTATAGGGAAAGCGTATGGAGCCTCAAGTGTCAGTGTGGGATATAAGGAAACCGTAGAGAATCACTGGAGTTACTGTGGGATATAGTGAAACCGTAGAGAGCCACTGGAGTCTGTCTGGACTATAGGGAAATCGTAGAAAGCCACTGGAGTCAGGCGGGATATAAGGAAACCATAGAGAGCCGCCAGAGTCAGTGTCGGTTATATGGAATTCTTAGAGAGCATGTGGAGTCAATGTGGACTATATGGAAACCGTAGAGAGCCACTGGTGTCAGTGTGGACGAAAGGGAAACCATAGACAGCCAATGGAGTCCGAATGGACTAAAGGGAAATCGTAGAGAGCAATAGGAGTCAGTGTGGAAAATAGGGAAACCGTAGAGAAAAAGTGGAGTCAGTGTGAGATATAGGGAAGCCGCACATAGCCACTGGAGTCAATCGAAGGCTATAGGGAAACTGCAGGGAGCTATTGGAGTGAGTGTGGGATATAGGAAAATCGTAGAGAGCCACTAGAGTCAGTGTAGGATATAAGGAAACCGTAGAGTGTGACTGGAGTCACTGTGGACTATAGGGAAAATGTAGAGAGCCACTGGGGAAAGGTTGGGAAATAGTGAAACCTTGGAGAACTGCTGCAGTCAGTGTGGGCAATAGGGAAACCGTAGAGAGCCACCTGGAGTAAGTGTGGGCCATATGGGAATCTTAGAGAGACACTGGAGTCAGTGTTGACTACAGGGAAAACGTAGAGATACACCAGAGTCAGTGTGAACTCTAGGAAAACCGTAGAATGCGACTGGAGTCAGGGTGGTCTATTGGGAAACCGATTAGAGCCACTGGCGTCAGTGTGGGATATAGCAAAACCGTAGAAAGTCGCTCGAGGCTGTTTGGGCTTTAATTAAAGCATAGAGAGCCACTGGAGCCAGGTGGGATATAGCGAAACCGTAGAAAGTTGCTGCAGACACTGTGGACTATAGGGAAACCGTAGAGAGCCACTGGAGTTAATTGCATGGTATAGGGAAACAGTAGGGAGTCATTGAATTCAGTGTGGGCTATAGGAAAACTATTAAGAGCTGCTGGATTCAGTGCGGACTATAGGGAAACCATAGGGAGCGCCTGGAGTCAGTGTGGACTATTGGGAAACTGTGGAGAGCCACTGGAGTCAGTGTGGGATATAGGGAAACTGCAAAGAGTCGCTGGAGACAGTGTGGGCTATAGGGAAACCGTAGATATACACTGGAGTTAATCGCAGGGTGTAGGGAAGCATTAGGGAGCCATTGAAGTCAGTGTAGGCTATAGGAAAACCGTAGAGAGCCGCTGGAGTCAGTGTGGAGTACAGGGAAAATATAGAGAGCCAGTGGCATCAGTGTGGACTGTAGTGAAAACGTAGAGATCCGGTGGAGTCAGTGAGAACTATAGGGAAAGCGTAGAGAGCCACTGGAGTCAGTTTGGACTAAAGGCAAATTGTAGAGAGCGACTGGAATCAGAGTGGACTAAAGGGAAACCGTAGAGAGACACTGGAGTCAGTGTGGAAAATTGGGAAAACCTAGAGAGCCATGGAGTCAGCGTGGGATATAGGGAAACCGTAGAGAGCCACTGGAGACATTGTGGGCTATAGGGAACTGCACAAAGCCACTGGAGTCAATCGAAGGCTGTAGGGAAACCTTAGGGTGCCAGTGCAGTGAGTGTGGGGTATAGGAAAATCGTAGAGAGCCACTGGAGTCAGTGTGGGAATAAGGAAGTCATAGAGAGTGACTGGAGCCACTCTGGACTATTGGGAAACTGTAGAGAACCACAGGGGAATGTTTGGGATATAGTGAAACAGTGGAGAACCGCTGGAGTCAGCTTGGGCTATAGGGAAACTGTTGAGAGCCACTGGAGACATTGTGGGCTATAGGGAACTGCACAAAGCCACTGGAGTCAATCGAAGGCTGTAGGGAAACCTTAGGGAGCCATTGCAGTGAGTGTGGGCTATAGGAAAATCGTAGAGAGCCACTGGAGTCAGTCTGGGATATAAGGAAATCATAGAGAGTGACTGGAGTCACTGTGGACTATCGGGAAACTGTAGAGAACCACAGGGGAAAGTTTGGGATATAGTGCAACAGTGGAGAACCGCTGGAGTCAGCATGGGCTATAGGGAAACTGTAGAGAGCCACTGGAGTCAATCGCAGGCTATAGGGAAATAGTAGAGAGCCTATGGTGTCAGTGTGGTATATAGGGAAACCTTAGAGAGCCACTGGAGTCAGTGTGGACTATAGAGAAACCGCAGAGAGCCAATGGCATCAGTGCGGGATATAGGGAAACTACAGAGAGCCGCTGTAGACAGTGTGGGCTATAGAGAAACCGTAGATGGACACTGGAGTTAATCGAAGGCCATAGGGAATCCGTAGGGAGCCTTTGAAATCAGTATGGTCTACAGGAAAACCGTAGACAGTCGCAGTGTGGGCTATATGGGAACCTTAGAGAGACACTGGAGTCAGTGTGGAGTACAGGGAAACCATAGAGAGACACTGGAGTCAGTGTGGACTCTAGGAAAACAGTAGAGTCTGACTGGAGTCAGGGTGGTCCAAAGGGAAACCGTTTAGAGCCACCGGAGTCAGTTGTGGGATTTAGTGAAACCGTAGAGAGTCCCTGGAGACTGTTTGGGATACAGTGAAACTGTAGAGAGCCACTGGAGCCAGGTGGGATATAGTGAAACTGTAGAGAGTCGCTGGAAACAGTGTGGAATATAGGGACACCGTAGAGAGTCACTGGAGTCAGTGTGGACTATAGGCAAAACGTAGAGAGCCACTGGAGTCAGAGTGGACTAAAGGGAAACCGTAGAGTGCGACTGGAGTCAGGGTGATCTATAGGGAAACTGTTTAGGGCCACTGGATTCAGCTGTTGGATATAGTGAAACCGTAGAGAGTCGCTGGGGACTGTTTGGGCTATCGAGAAACTTTAGAGAGCCACTGGAGCCAGGTGGGATATAGTGAAACCGTAGAGAGTCTCTGGAGACAGTGCGGAATGTAGGGAAACCGCAGAGATCCACTGGAGTCAGTGTGGACTATAGGGAAAACATAGAGAGCCACTGGAGTCAGAGTGGACTAAAGGGAAACCGTAGAGAGCCACTGGAGTCAGTATGGAGAATTGGGACAACCTAGAGAGCCAATGGAGTCAGTGTGGCATATAGGGCAATCGTAGAGAGCCGCTGGAGACAGTGTGGGTTATTGGGAAACCGTCGATAGCCACTGGAGTCAAAGGCAATCTATGGAGAAACCATAGGGAGGCATTGGAGTGAGTGTGGTCTATAGGGAAACCGTCGAGAGCCACTGGAGAAGTGTGGGATACGGGGAAATGGTAGAGAGTTAGTGGAGTCAGTGTGCGCTATTGGGAAACCCTAGAGAGCCTCCTGTGTCAGCATGGACTATAGGGAAAGCGTATGGAGCCTCAAGTGTCAGTGTGGGATATAAGGAAACCGTAGAGAATCACTGGAGTTACTGTGGGATATAGTGAAACCGTAGAGAGCCACTGGAGTCTGTCTGGACTATAGGGAAATCGTAGAAAGCCACTGGAGTCAGGCGGGATATAAGGAAACCATAGAGAGCCGCCAGAGTCAGTGTCGGTTATATGGAATTCTTAGAGAGCATGTGGAGTCAATATGGACTATATGGAAACCGTAGAGAGCCACTGGTGTCAGTGTGGACGAAAGGGAAACCATAGACAGCCAATGGAGTCCGAATGGACTAAAGGGAAATCGTAGAGAGCAATAGGAGTCAGTGTGGAAAATAGGGAAACCGTAGAGAAAAAGTGGAGTCAGTGTGAGATATAGGGAAGCCGCACATAGCCACTGGAGTCAATCGAAGGCTATAGGGAAACTGCAGGGAGCTATTGGAGTGAGTGTGGGATATAGGAAAATCGTAGAGAGCCACTAGAGTCAGTGTGGGATATAAGGAAACCGTAGAGTGTGACTGGAGTCACTGTGGACTATAGGGAAAATGTAGAGAGCCACTGGGGAAAGTTTGGGAAATAGTGAAACCTTGGAGAACTGCTGCAGTCAGTGTGGGCAATAGGGAAACCGTAGAGAGCCACCTGGAGTAAGTGTGGGCCATATGGGAATCTTAGAGAGACACTGGAGTCAGTGTTGACTACAGGGAAACCGTAGAGATACACCAGAGTCAGTGTGGACTCTAGGAAAACCGTAGAATGCGACTGGAGTCAGGGTGGTCTATTGGGAAACCGATTAGAGCCACTGGCGTCAGTGTGGGATATAGCAAAACCGTAGAAAGTCGCTCGAGGCTGTTTGGGCTTTAATTAAAGCATAGAGAGCCACTGGAGCCAGGTGGGATATAGCGAAACCGTAGAAAGTTGCTGCAGACACTGTGGACTATAGGGAAACCGTAGAGAGCCACTGGAGTTAATTGCATGGTATAGGGAAACAGTAGGGAGTCATGGAATTCACTGTGGGCTATAGGAAAACTATTAAGAGCTGCTGGATTCAGTGCGGACTATAGGGAAACCATAGGGAGCGCCTGGAGTCAGTGTGGACTATTGGGAAACTGTGGAGAGCCACTGGAGTCAGTGTGGGATATAGGGAAACTGCAAAGAGTCGCTGGAGACAGTGTGGGCTATAGGGAAACCGTAGATATACACTGGAGTTAATCGCAGGGTGTAGGGAAGCATTAGGGAGCCATTGAAGTCAGTGTAGGCTATAGGAAAACCGTAGAGAGCCGCTGGAGTCAGTGTGGAGTACAGGGAAAATATAGAGAGCCAGTGGCATCAGTGTGGACTGTAGTGAAAACGTAGAGATCCGGTGGTATCAGTGAGAACTATAGGGAAAGCGTAGAGAGCCACTGGAGTCAGTTTGGACTAAAGGCAAATTGTAGAGAGCGACTGGAATCAGAGTGGACTAAAGGGAAACCGTAGAGAGACACTGGAGTCAGTGTGGAAAATTGGGAAAACCTAGAGAGCCACGGAGTCAGCGTGGGATATAGGGAAACCGTAGAGAGCCACTGGAGACATTGTGGGCTATAGGGAACTGCACAAAGCCACTGGAGTCAATCGAAGGCTGTAGGGAAACCTTAGGGTGCCAGTGCAGTGAGTTTGGGCTATAGGAAAATCGTAGAGAGCCACTGGAGTCAGTGTGGGACATAAGGAAGTCATAGAGAGTGACTGGAGCCACTCTGGACTATTGGGAAACTGTAGAGAACCACAGGGGAATGTTTGGGATATAGTGAAACAGTGGAGAACCGCTGGAGTCAGCGTGGGCTATAGGGAAACTGTTGAGAGCCACTGGAGACATTGTGGGCTATAGGGAACTGCACAAAGCCACTGGAGTCAATCGAAGGCTGTAGGGAAACCTTAGGGAGCCATTGCAGTGAGTGTGGGCTATAGGAAAATCGTAGAGAGCCACTGGAGTCAGTCTGGGATATAAGGAAATCATAGAGAGTGACTGGAGTCACTGTGGACTATCGGGAAACTGTAGAGAACCACAGGGGAAAGTTTGGGATATAGTGCAACAGTGGAGAACCGCTGGAGTCAGCATGGGCTATAGGGAAACTGTAGAGAGCCACTGGAGTCAATCGCAGGCTATAGGGAAATAGTAGAGAGCCTATGGTGTCAGTGTGGTATATAGGGAAACCTTAGAGAGCCACTGGAGTCAGTGTGGACTATAGAGAAACCGCAGAGAGCCAATGGCATCAGTGCGGGATATAGGGAAACTACAGAGAGCCGCTGTAGACAGTGTGGGCTATAGAGAAACCGTAGATGGACACTGGAGTTAATCGAAGGCCATAGGGAATCCGTAGGGAGCCTTTGAAATCAGTATGGTCTACAGGAAAACCGTAGACAGTCGCAGTGTGGGCTATATGGGAACCTTAGAGAGACACTGGAGTCAGTGTGGAGTACAGGGAAACCATAGAGAGACACTGGAGTCAGTGTGGACTCTAGGAAAACAGTAGAGTCTGACTGGAGTCAGGGTGGTCCAAAGGGAAACCGTTTAGAGCCACCGGAGTCAGTTGTGGGATATAGTGAAACCGTAGAGAGTCCCTGGAGACTGTTTGGGATACAGTGAAACTCTAGAGAGCCACTGGAGCCAGGTGGGATATAGTGAAACTGTAGAGAGTCGCTGGAAACAGTGTGGAATATAGGGACACCGTAGAGAGTCACTGGAGTCAGTGTGGACTATAGGCAAAACGTAGAGAGCCACTGGAGTCAGAGTGGACTAAAGGGAAACCGTAGAGTGCGACTGGAGTCAGGGTGATCTATAGGGAAACTGTTTAGGGCCACTGGATTCAGCTGTTGGATATAGTGAAACCGTAGAGAGTCGCTGGGGACTGTTTGGGCTATCGAGAAACTTTAGAGAGCCACTGGAGCCAGGTGGGATATAGTGAAACCGTAGAGAGTCTCTGGAGACAGTGCGGAATGTAGGGAAACCGCAGAGATCCACTGGAGTCAGTGTGGACTATAGGGAAAACATAGAGAGCCACTGGAGTCAGAGTGGACTAAAGGGAAACCGTAGAGAGCCACTGGAGTCAGTATGGAGAATTGGGACAACCTAGAGAGCCAATGGAGTCAGTGTGGCATATAGGGCAATCGTAGAGAGCCGCTGGAGACAGTGTGGGTTATTGGGAAACCGTCGATAGCCACTGGAGTCAAAGGCAATCTATGGAGAAACCATAGGGAGCCATTGGAGTGAGTGTGGTCTATAGGGAAACCGTCGAGAGCCACTGGAGACAGTGTGGGATACGGGGAAATGGTAGAGAGTTACTGGAGTCAGTGTGCGCTATTGGGAAACCCTAGAGAGCCTCCTGTGTCAGCATGGACTATAGGGAAAGCGTATGGAGCCTCAAGTGTCAGTGTGGGATATAAGGAAACCGTAGAGAATCACTGGAGTTACTGTGGGATATAGTGAAACCGTAGAGAGCCACTGGAGTCTGTCTGGACTATAGGGAAATCGTAGAAAGCCACTGGAGTCAGGCGGGATATAAGGAAACCATAGAGAGCCGCCAGAGTCAGTGTCGGTTATATGGAATTCTTAGAGAGCATGTGGAGTCAATGTGGACTATATGGAAACCGTAGAGAGCCACTGGTGTCAGTGTGGACGAAAGGGAAACCATAGACAGCCAATGGAGTCCGAATGGACTAAAGGGAAATCGTAGAGAGCAATAGGAGTCAGTGTGGAAAATAGGGAAACCGTAGAGAAAAAGTGGAGTCAGTGTGAGATATAGGGAAGCCGCACATAGCCACTGGAGTCAATCGAAGGCTATAGGGAAACTGCAGGGAGCTATTGGAGTGAGTGTGGGATATAGGAAAATCGTAGAGAGCCACTAGAGTCAGTGTGGGATATAAGGAAACCGTAGAGTGTGACTGGAGTCACTGTGGACTATAGGGAAAATGTAGAGAGCCACTGGGGAAAGTTTGGGAAATAGTGAAACCTTGGAGAACTGCTGCAGTCAGTGTGGGCAATAGGGAAACCGTAGAGAGCCACCTGGAGTAAGTGTGGGCCATATGGGAATCTTAGAGAGACACTGGAGTCAGTGTTGACTACAGGGAAACCGTAGAGATACACCAGAGTCAGTGTGGACTCTAGGAAAACCGTAGAATGCGACTGGAGTCAGGGTGGTCTATTGGGAAACCGATTAGAGCCACTGGCGTCAGTGTGGGATATAGCAAAACCGTAGAAAGTCGCTCGAGGCTGTTTGGGCTTTAATTAAAGCATAGAGAGCCACTGGAGCCAGGTGGGATATAGCGAAACCGTAGAAAGTTGCTGCAGACACTGTGGACTATAGGGAAACCGTAGAGAGCCACTGGAGTTAATTGCATGGTATAGGGAAACAGTAGGGAGTCATGGAATTCACTGTGGGCTATAGGAAAACTATTAAGAGCTGCTGGATTCAGTGCGGACTATAGGGAAACCATAGGGAGCGCCTGGAGTCGGTGTGGACTATTGGGAAACTGTGGAGAGCCACTGGAGTCAGTGTGGGATATAGGGAAACTGCAAAGAGTCGCTGGAGACAGTGTGGGCTATAGGGAAACCGTAGATATACACTGGAGTTAATCGCAGGGTGTAGGGAAGCATTAGGGAGCCATTGAAGTCAGTGTAGGCTATAGGAAAACCGTAGAGAGCCGCTGGAGTCAGTGTGGAGTACAGGGAAAATATAGAGAGCCAGTGGCATCAGTGTGGACTGTAGTGAAAACGTAGAGATCCGGTGGAATCAGTGAGAACTATAGGGAAAGCGTAGAGAGCCACTGGAGTCAGTTTGGACTAAAGGCAAATTGTAGAGAGCGACTGGAATCAGAGTGGACTAAAGGGAAACCGTAGAGAGACACTGGAGTCAGTGTGGAAAATTGGGAAAACCTAGAGAGCCACGGAGTCAGCGTGGGATATAGGGAAACCGTAGAGAGCCACTGGAGACATTGTGGGCTATAGGGAACTGCACAAAGCCACTGGAGTCAATCGAAGGCTGTAGGGAAACCTTAGGGTGCCAGTGCAGTGAGTTTGGGCTATAGGAAAATCGTAGAGAGCCACTGGAGTCAGTGTGGGACATAAGGAAGTCATAGAGAGTGACTGGAGCCACTCTGGACTATTGGGAAACTGTAGAGAACCACAGGGGAATGTTTGGGATATAGTGAAACAGTGGAGAACCGCTGGAGTCAGCGTGGGCTATAGGGAAACTGTTGAGAGCCACTGGAGACATTGTGGGCTATAGGGAACTGCACAAAGCCACTGGAGTCAATCGAAGGCTGTAGGGAAACCTTAGGGAGCCATTGCAGTGAGTGTGGGCTATAGGAAAATCGTAGAGAGCCACTGGAGTCAGTCTGGGATATAAGGAAATCATAGAGAGTGACTGGAGTCACTGTGGACTATCGGGAAACTGTAGAGAACCACAGGGGAAAGTTTGGGATATAGTGCAACAGTGGAGAACCGCTGGAGTCAGCATGGGCTATAGGGAAACTGTAGAGAGCCACTGGAGTCAATCGCAGGCTATAGGGAAATAGTAGAGAGCCTATGGTGTCAGTGTGGTATATAGGGAAACCTTAGAGAGCCACTGGAGTCAGTGTGGACTATAGAGAAACCGCAGAGAGCCAAAGGCATCAGTGCGGGATATAGGGAAACTACAGAGAGCCGCTGTAGACAGTGTGGGCTATAGAGAAACCGTAGATGGACACTGGAGTTAATCGAAGGCCATAGGGAATCCGTAGGGAGCCTTTGAAATCAGTATGGTCTACAGGAAAACCGTAGACAGTCGCAGTGTGGGCTATATGGGAACCTTAGAGAGACACTGGAGTCAGTGTGGAGTACAGGGAAACCATAGAGAGACACTGGAGTCAGTGTGGACTCTAGGAAAACAGTAGAGTCTGACTGGAGTCATAGTGGTCCAAAGGGAAACCGTTTAGAGCCACCGGAGTCAGTTGTGGGATATAGTGAAACCGTAGAGAGTCCCTGGAGACTGTTTGGGATACAGTGAAACTGTAGAGAGCCACTGGAGCCAGGTGGGATATAGTGAAACTGTAGAGAGTCGCTGGAAACAGTGTGGAATATAGGGACACCGTAGAGAGTCACTGGAGTCAGTGTGGACTATAGGCAAAACGTAGAGAGCCACTGGAGTCAGAGTGGACTAAAGGGAAACCGTAGAGTGCGACTGGAGTCAGGGTGATCTATAGGGAAACTGTTTAGGGCCACTGGATTCAGCTGTTGGATATAGTGAAACCGTAGAGAGTCGCTGGGGACTGTTTGGGCTATCGAGAAACTTTAGAGAGCCACTGGAGCCAGGTGGGATATAGTGAAACCGTAGAGAGTCTCTGGAGACAGTGCGGAATGTAGGGAAACCGCAGAGATCCACTGGAGTCAGTGTGGACTATAGGGAAAACATAGAGAGCCACTGGAGTCAGAGTGGACTAAAGGGAAACCGTAGAGAGCCACTGGAGTCAGTATGGAGAATTGGGACAACCTAGAGAGCCAATGGAGTCAGTGTGGCATATAGGGCAATCGTAGAGAGCCGCTGGAGACAGTGTGGGTTATTGGGAAACCGTCGATAGCCACTGGAGTCAAAGGCAATCTATGGAGAAACCATAGGGAGCCATTGGAGTGAGTGTGGTCTATAGGGAAACCGTCGAGAGCCACTGGAGACAGTGTGGGATACGGGGAAATGGTAGAGAGTTACTGGAGTCAGTGTGCGCTATTGGGAAACCCTAGAGAGCCTCCTGTGTCAGCATGGACTATAGGGAAAGCGTATGGAGCCTCAAGTGTCAGTGTGGGATATAAGGAAACCGTAGAGAATCACTGGAGTTACTGTGGGATATAGTGAAACCGTAGAGAGCCACTGGAGTCTGTCTGGACTATAGGGAAATCGTAGAAAGCCACTGGAGTCAGGCGGGATATAAGGAAACCATAGAGAGCCGCCAGAGTCAGTGTCGGTTATATGGAATTCTTAGAGAGCATGTGGAGTCAATGTGGACTATATGGAAACCGTAGAGAGCCACTGGTGTCAGTGTGGACGAAAGGGAAACCATAGACAGCCAATGGAGTCCGAATGGACTAAAGGGAAATCGTAGAGAGCAATAGGAGTCAGTGTGGAAAATAGGGAAACCGTAGAGAAAAAGTGGAGTCAGTGTGAGATATAGGGAAGCCGCACATAGCCACTGGAGTCAATCGAAGGCTATAGGGAAACTGCAGGGAGCTATTGGAGTGAGTGTGGGATATAGGAAAATCGTAGAGAGCCACTAGAGTCAGTGTGGGATATAAGGAAACCGTAGAGTGTGACTGGAGTCACTGTGGACTATAGGGAAAATGTAGAGAGCCACTGGGGAAAGTTTGGGAAATAGTGAAACCTTGGAGAACTGCTGCAGTCAGTGTGGGCAATAGGGAAACCGTAGAGAGCCACCTGGAGTAAGTGTGGGCCATATGGGAATCTTAGAGAGACACTGGAGTCAGTGTTGACTACAGGGAAAGCGTAGAGATACACCAGAGTCAGTGTGGACTCTAGGAAAACCGTAGAATGCGACTGGAGTCAGGGTGGTCTATTGGGAAACCGATTAGAGCCACTGGCGTCAGTGTGGGATATAGCAAAACCGTAGAAAGTCGCTCGAGGCTGTTTGGGCTTTAATTAAAGCATAGAGAGCCACTGGAGCCAGGTGGGATATAGCGAAACCGTAGAAAGTTGCTGCAGACACTGTGGACTATAGGGAAACCGTAGAGAGCCACTGGAGTTAATTGCATGGTATAGGGAAACAGTAGGGAGTCATGGAATTCACTGTGGGCTATAGGAAAACTATTAAGAGCTGCTGGATTCAGTGCGGACTATAGGGAAACCATAGGGAGCGCCTGGAGTCGGTGTGGACTATTGGGAAACTGTGGAGAGCCACTGGAGTCAGTGTGGGATATAGGGAAACTGCAAAGAGTCGCTGGAGACAGTGTGGGCTATAGGGAAACCGTAGATATACACTGGAGTTAATCGCAGGGTGTAGGGAAGCATTAGGGAGCCATTGAAGTCAGTGTAGGCTATAGGAAAACCGTAGAGAGCCGCTGGAGTCAGTGTGGAGTACAGGGAAAATATAGAGAGCCAGTGGCATCAGTGTGGACTGTAGTGAAAACGTAGAGATCCGGTGGAATCAGTGAGAACTATAGGGAAAGCGTAGAGAGCCACTGGAGTCAGTTTGGACTAAAGGCAAATTGTAGAGAGCGACTGGAATCAGAGTGGACTAAAGGGAAACCGTAGAGAGACACTGGAGTCAGTGTGGAAAATTGGGAAAACCTAGAGAGCCACGGAGTCAGCGTGGGATATAGGGAAACCGTAGAGAGCCACTGGAGACATTGTGGGCTATAGGGAACTGCACAAAGCCACTGGAGTCAATCGAAGGCTGTAGGGAAACCTTAGGGTGCCAGTGCAGTGAGTTTGGGCTATAGGAAAATCGTAGAGAGCCACTGGAGTCAGTGTGGGACATAAGGAAGTCATAGAGAGTGACTGGAGCCACTCTGGACTATTGGGAAACTGTAGAGAACCACAGGGGAATGTTTGGGATATAGTGAAACAGTGGAGAACCGCTGGAGTCAGCGTGGGCTATAGGGAAACTGTTGAGAGCCACTGGAGACATTGTGGGCTATAGGGAACTGCACAAAGCCACTGGAGTCAATCGAAGGCTGTAGGGAAACCTTAGGGAGCCATTGCAGTGAGTGTGGGCTATAGGAAAATCGTAGAGAGCCACTGGAGTCAGTCTGGGATATAAGGAAATCATAGAGAGTGACTGGAGTCACTGTGGACTATCGGGAAACTGTAGAGAACCACAGGGGAAAGTTTGGGATATAGTGCAACAGTGGAGAACCGCTGGAGTCAGCATGGGCTATAGGGAAACTGTAGAGAGCCACTGGAGTCAATCACAGGCTATAGGGAAATAGTAGAGAGCCTATGGTGTCAGTGTGGTATATAGGGAAACCTTAGAGAGCCACTGGAGTCAGTGTGGACTATAGAGAAACCGCAGAGAGCCAATGGCATCAGTGCGTGATATAGGGAAACTACAGAGAGCCGCTGTAGACAGTGTGGGCTATAGAGAATCCGTAGATGGACACTGGAGTTAATCGAAGGCCATAGGGAATCCGTAGGGAGCCATTGAAATCAGTATGGTCTACAGGAAAACCGTAGACAGTCGCAGTGTGGGCTATATGGGAACCTTAGAGAGACACTGGAGTCAGTGTGGAGTACAGGGAAACCATAGAGAGACACTGGAGTCAGTGTGGACTCTAGGAAAACAGTAGAGTCTGACTGGAGTCAGGGTAGTCCAAAGGGAAACCGTTTAGATCCACCGGAGTCAGTTGTGGGATATAGTGAAACCGTAGAGAGTCCCTGGAGACTGTTTGGGCTACAGTGAAACTGTAGAGAGCCACTGGAGCCAGGTGGGATATAGTGAAACTGTAGAGAGTCGCTGGAGACAGTGTGGAATATAGGGACACCGTAGAGAGTCACTGGAGTCAGTGTGGACTATAGGGAAAACGTAGAGAGCCATTGGAGTGAGAGTGGACTAAAGGGAAACCGTAGAGTGCGACTGGAGTCAGGGTGATCTATAGGGAAACTGTTTAGGGCCACTGGATTCAGCTGTTGGATATAGTGAAACCGTAGAGAGTCGCTGGGGACTGTTTGGGCTATCGAGAAACTTTAGAGAGCCACTGGAGCCAGGTGGGATATAGTGAAACCGTAGAGAGTCTCTGGAGACAGTGCGGAATGTAGGGAAACCGCAGAGATCCACTGGAGTCAGTGTGGACTATAGGGAAAACATAGAGAGCCACTGGAGTCAGAGTGGCATATAGGGCAATCGTAGAGAGCCGCTGGAGACAGTGTGGGTTATTCGGAAACCGTCGATAGCCACTGGAGTCAAAGGCAATCTATGGAGAAACCATAGGGAGCCATTGGAGTGAGTGTGGTCTATAGGGAAACCGTCGAGAGCCACTGGAGACAGTGTGGGATACGGGGAAATGGTAGAGAGTTACTGGAGTCAGTGTGGGCTATTGGGAAACCCTAGAGAGCCTCCTGTGTCAGCATGGACTATAGGGAAAGCGTATGGAGCCTCAAGTGTCAGTGTGGGATATAAGGAAACCGTAGAGAGTCACTGGAGTTACTGTGGGTTAAAGTGAAACCGTAGAGAGCCACTGGAGTCTGTCTGGACTATAGGGAAATCGTAGAAAGCCACTGGAGTCAGACGGGATATAAGGAAACCATAGAGAGCCGCCAGAGTCAGTGTCGGTTATATGGAATTCTTAGAGAGCATGTGGAGTCAATGTGGACTATATGGAAACCGTAGAGATCCACTGGTGTCAGTGTGGACGAAAGGGAAACCATAGACAGCCAATGGAGTCCGAATGGACTAAAGGGAAATCGTAGAGAGCAATAGGAGTCAGTGTGGAAAATAGGGAAACCGTAGAGAAAAAGTGGAGTCAGTGTGAGTTATAGGGAAACCGCACATAGCCACTGGAGTCAATCGAAGGCTATAGGGAAACTGCAGGGAGCTAATGGTTTGAGTGTGGGATATAGGAAAATCGTAGAGAGCCACTAGAGTCAGTGTGGGATATAAGGAAACCGTAGAGTGTGACTGGAGTCACTGTGGACTATAGGGAAAATGTAGAGAGCCACTGGGGAAAGGTTGGGATATAGTGAAACCTTGGAGAAAAGCTGAAGTCAGTGTGGGCAATAGGGAAACCGTAGAGAGCCACTGGAGTAAGTGTGGGCCATATGGGAATCTTAGAGAGACACTGGAGTCAGTGTTGACTACAGGGAAACCGTAGAGAGACACCAGAGTCAGTGTGGACTCTAGGAAAACCGTAGAATGCGACTGGAGTCAGGGTGGTCTATTGGGAAACCGATTAGAGCCACTGGCGTCAGTGTGGGATATAGCAAAACCGTAGAAAGTCGCTCGAGGCTGTTTGGGCTTTAATTAAAGCATAGAGAGCCACTGGAGCCAGGTGGGATATAGCGAAACCGTAGAAAGTTGCTGGAGACACTGTGGACTATAGGGAAACCGTAGAGAGCCACTGGAGTTAATTGCATGGTATAGGGAAACAGTAGGGAGTCATTGAAGTCAGTGTGGACTATAGGAAAACCATTAAGAGCTGCTGGATTCAGTGCGGGCTATAGAGAAACCATAGGGAGCCCCTGGAGTCAGTGTGGACTATGGGGAAACTGTGGAGAGCCAATGGAGTCAGTGTGGGATATAGGGAAACTGCAAAGAGTCGCTGGAGACAGTGTGGGCTATAGGGAAACCGTATATATACACTGGAGTTAATTGCAGGGTATAGCGAAGCATGAGGGAGCCTTTGAAGTCAGTATAGGCTATAGGAAAACCGTAGAGCTCGCTGGAGTCAGTGTGGAGTACAGGGAAACCATAGAGAGCCGCTGGCATCAGTATGGACTGGAGGGAAACGTAGAGATCCGGTGGAGTCAGTGCGAACTATAGGGAAAGCTTAGAGAGCCACTGGAGTCAGTTTGGAGTAAAGGTAAATCGTAGAATGCGACTGGAGTCGGAGTGGACTAAAGGGGAACCATAGAGAGACTCTGGAGTCAGTGTGGAAAATTGGGAAAACCTAGAGAGCCAATGGAGTCAGTGTGGGATATAGTGAAACCGTAGAGAGCCTCTGGAGCCAGGTGGGATATAGTGAAACCGTAGAAAGTTTGCTGGAGACAGTGTGGACTATAGGGAAACCGTAGAGAGCCACTGGAGTTAATTGCATGGTATAGGGAAACAGTAGGGAGTCATTGAATTCAGTGTGGGCTATAGGAAAACTATTAAGAGCTGCTGGATTCAGTGCGGACTATAGGGAAACCATAGGGAGCGCCTGGAGTCAGTGTGGACTATTGGGAAACTGTGGACAGCCAATGGAGTCAGTGTGGGATATAGGGAAACTGCAAAGAGTCGCTGGAGACAGTGTGGGCTATAGGGAAACCGTAGATATACACTGGAGTTAATTGCAGGGTATAGCGAAGCATGAGGGAGCCTTTGAAGTCAGTATAGGCTATAGGAAAACCGTAGAGCTCGCTGGAGTCAGTGTGGAGTACAGGGAAACCATAGAGAGCCGGTGGCATCAGTGTGGACTGGAGGGAAACGTAGAGATCCGGTGGAGTCAGTGCGAACTATAGGGAAAGCTTAGAGAGCCACTGGAGTCAGTTTGGAGTAAAGGTAAATCGTAGAATGCGACTGGAGTCGGAGTGGACTAAAGGGAAACCGTAGAGAGACTCTGGAGTCAGTGTGGAAAATTGGGAAAACCTAGAGAGCCAATGGAGTCAGTGTGGGATATAGTGAAACCGTAGAGAGCCTCTGGAGCCAGGTGGGATATAGTGAAACCGTAGAAAGTTGCTGGAGACAGTGTGGACTATAGGGAAACCGTAGAGAGCCACTGGAGTTAATTGCATGGTATAGGGAAACAGTAGGGAGTCATTGAAGTCAGTGTGGGCTATAGGAAAACCATTAAGAGCTGCTGGATTCAGTGCGGGCTATAGAGAAACCATAGGGAACCCCTGGAGTCAGTGTGGACTATGGGGAAACTGTGGAGAGCCAATGGAGTCAGTGTGGGATATAGGGAAACTGCAAAGAGTCGCTGGAGACAGTGTGGGCTATAGGGAAACCGTAGCTACACACTGGAGTTAATTGCAGGGTATAGCGAAGCATGAGGGAGCCTTTGAAGTCAGTATAGGCTATAGGAAGACCGTAGAGCTCGCTGGAGTCAGTGTGGAGTACAGGGAAACCATAGAGAGCCAGTGGCATCAGTGTGGACTGGAGGGAAACGTAGAGATCCGGTGGAGTCAGTGCGAACTATAGGGAAAGCTTAGAGAGCCACTGGAGTCAGTTTGGAGTAAAGGTAAATCGTAGAATGCGACTGGAGTCGGAGTGGACTAAAGGGAAACCGTAGAGAGACTCTGGAGTCAGTGTGGAAAATTGGGAAAACCTAGAGAGCCAATGGAGTCAGTGTGGGATATAGTGAAACCGTAGAGAGCCTCTGGAGCCAGGTGGGATATAGTGAAACCGTAGAAAGTTGCTGGAGACAGTGTGGACTATAGGGAAACCGTAGAGAGCGACTGGAGTTAATTGCATGGTATAGGGAAACAGTAGGGAGTCATTGAAGTCAGTGTGGGCTATAGGAAAACCATTAAGAGCTGCTGGATTCAGTGCGGGCTATAGAGAAACCATAGGGAGCCCCTGGAGTCAGTGTGGACTATGGGGAAACTGTGGAGAGCCAATGGAGTCAGTGTGGGATATAGGGAAACTGCAAAGAGTCGCTGGAGACAGTGTGGGCTATAGGGAAACCATAGCTATACACTTGAGTTAATTGCAGGGTATAGCGAAGCATGAGGGAGCCTTTGAAGTCAGTATAGGCTATAGGAAGACCGTAGAACTCGCTGGAGTCAGTGTGGAGTACAGGGAAACCATAGAGAGCCGGTGGCATCAGTGTGGACTGGAGGGAAACGTAGAGATCCGGTGGAGTCAGTGCGAACTATAGGGAAAGCTTAGAGAGCCACTGGAGTCAGTTTGGAGTAAAGGTAAATCGTAGAATGCGACTGGAGTCGGAGTGGACTAAAGGGAAACCGTAGAGAGACTCTGGAGTCAGTGTGGAAAATTGGGAAAACCTAGAGAGCCAATGGAGTCAGTGTGGGATATAGGGAAACCGTAGAGAGCCTCTGGAGCCAGGTGGGATATAGTGAAACCGTAGAAAGTTGCTGGAGACAGTGTGGACTATAGGGAAACCGTAGAGAGCCACTGGAGTTAATTGCATGGTATAGGGAAACAGTAGGGAGTCATTGAATTCAGTGTGGGCTATAGGAAAACTATTAAGAGCTGCTGGATTCAGTGCGGACTATAGGGAAACCATAGGGAGCGCCTGGAGTCGGTGTGGACTATTGGGAAACTGTGGAGAGCCACTGGAGTCAGTGTGGGATATAGGGAAACTGCAAAGAGTCGCTGGAGACAGTGTGGGCTATAGGGAAACCGTAGATATACACTGGAGTTAATCGCAGGGTGTAGGGAAGCATTAGGGAGCCATTGAAGTCAGTGTAGGCTATAGGAAAACCGTAGAGAGCCGCTGGAGTCAGTGTGGAGTACAGGGAAAATATAGAGAGCCAGTGGCATCAGTGTGGACTGTAGTGAAAACGTAGAGATCCGGTGGAGTCAGTGAGAACTATAGGGAAAGCGTAGAGAGCCACTGGAGTCAGTTTGGACTAAAGGCAAATTGTAGAGAGCGACTGGAGTCAGAGTGGACTAAAGGGAAACCGTAGAGAGACACTGGAGTCAGTGTGGAAAATTGGGAAAACCTAGAGAGCCAATGGAGTCAGCGTGGACTATAGAGAAACCGCAGAGAGCCAATGGCATCAGTGCGGGATATAGGGAAACTACAGAGAGCCGCTGTAGACATTGTGGGCTATAGAGAAACCGTAGATGGACACTGGAGTTAATCGAAGGCCATAGGGAATCCGTAGGGAGCCATTGAAATCAGTATGGTCTACAGGAAAACCGTAGACAGTCGCAGTGTGGGCTATATGGGAACCTTAGAGAGACACTGGAGTCAGTGTGGAGTACAGGGAAACCATAGAGAGACACTGGAGTCAGTGTGGACTCTAGGAAAACAGTAGAGTCTGACTGGAGTCAGGGTGGTCCAAAGGGAAACCGTTTAGAGCCACCGGAGTCAGTTGTGGGATATAGTGAAACCGTAGAGAGTCCCTGGAGACTGTTTGGGCTACAGTGAAACTGTAGAGAGCCACTGGAGCCAGGTGGGATATAGTGAAACTGTAGAGAGTCGCTGGAGACAGTGTGGAATATAGGGACACCGTAGAGAGTCACTGGAGTCAGTGTGGACTATAGGGAAAACGTAGAGAGCCACTGGAGTCAGAGTGGACTAAAGGGAAACCGTAGAGTGCGACTGGAGTCAGGGTGATCTATAGGGAAACTGTTTAGGGCCACTGGATTCAGCTGTGGGATATAGTGAAACCGTAGAGAGTCGCTGGGGACTGTTTGGGCTATCGAGAAACTTTAGAGAGCCACTGGAGCCAGCTGGGATATAGTGAAACCGTAGAGAGTCTCTGGAGACAGTGCGGAATGTAGGGAAACCGCAGAGATCCACTGGAGTCAGTGTGGACTATAGGGAAAATGTAGAGAGCCACTGGGGAAAGGTTGGGATATAGTGAAACCTTGGAGAACTGCTGAAGTCAGTGTGGGCAATAGGGAAACCGTAGAGAGCCACTGGAGTAAGTGTGGGCCATATGGGAATCTTAGAGAGACACTGGAGTCAGTGTTGACTACAGGGAAACCGTAGAGAGACACCGGAGTCAGTGTGGACTCTAGGAAAACCGTAGAATGCGACTGGAGTCAGGGTGGTCTATTGGGAAACCGATTATAGCTTCTGGAGTCAGTGTGGGATATAGCGAAACCGTAGAAAGTTGCTGGAGGCTGTTTGGGCTTTAATTAAAGCATAGAGAGCCACTGGAGCCAGGTGGGATATAGTGAAACCGTAGAAAGTTGCTGGAGACACTGTGGACTATAGGGAAACCGTAGAGAGGCACTGGAGTTAATTGCATGGTATAGGGAAACAGTAGGGAGTCATTGAAGTCAGTGTGGGCTATAGGAAAACCAAAAAGAGCTGCTGGATTCAGTGCGGACTATGGGGAAACCATAGGGATCCCCTGGAGTCAGTGTGGACTATGGGGAAACTGTGGATAGCCATTGGAGTCAGTGTGGGATATAGGGAAACTGCAAAGAGTCGCTGGAGACAGTGTGGGCTATAGGGAAACCGTGGATATACACTAGAGTTAATTGCAGTGTATAGGGAAGCATTACGGAGCCATTGAAGTCAGTGTAGGCTATAGGAAAACCGTAGAGAACCGCTGGAGTCAGTGTGGAGTACAGGGAAACCATAGAGAGCCGGTGGCATCAGTGTGGACTGTAGGGAAAACGAAGAGATCCGGTGGAGTCAGTGAGAACTATAGGAAAATCGTAGAGAGCCACTGGAATCAGTGTGGGATATAACAAAATCATAGAAAGTGACTGGAAACACTGTGGACTATCGGGAAACAGTAGAGAACCACAGGGGAAAGTTTGGGGTATAGTGAAACAGTGGAGAACCGCTGGAGTCAGCGTGGGCGATAGGGAAACTGTAGAGAGCCACTGGAGTCAAGCGCATGCTATAGGGAATTAGTAGAGAGCCTATGCTGTTAGTGTGGTATATAGGGAAACCTCAGAGAGCCAATGGAGTCAGTGTGGGATATAGTGAAACCGTGGAGATTGACTGGAGTCAGTGTGGGCTATGATGAAACCGTAGAGAGCCACTGGGGTCAGTGTGGACTATAGAGAAGCCGCAGAGAGCCAATGGCATCAGTGCAGGATATAGGGAAACTGTAGAGAGCCGCTGTAGACAGTGTGGGCTATAGAGAAACCGTAGATGGACACTGGAGATAATCGAAGGCCATAGGGAAACCATAGGGAGCCATTGAAATGAGTATGGTCTACAGGAAAACCGTAGGGAATCGCATTGTGGGCTATATGGGAACCTTAGAGAGACACTGGAGTCAGTGTGGAGTTCAGGGAAACCGTAGAGAGACACTGGAGTCTTTGTGGACTCTAGGAAAACAGTAGAGTCTGACTGGAGTCAGGGTGGTCTATAGGGAAGCCGTTTAGAGCCACCAGAGTCAGTTGTGGGATATAGTGAAACGGTAGAGAGTCGCTGGAGACATTGTGGAATATAGGGACACCGTAGAGAGCCACTGGAGTCAGTGTGGACTATAGGGAAAACGTATAAAGCCAGTGGAGTCTGAGTGGACTAAAGGGAAACCGTAGAGTGCGACTGGAGTCAGGGTGATCTGTAGGGAACCGGTTTAGGGCCACTGGATTCAGCTGTGGGATATAGTGAAACCGTAGAGAGTCGCTGGAGACTGTGCTATCGCCAAACTTTAGAGAGCCACTGGAGCCAGGTGGGATATAGTGAAACCGTAGAGAGTCACTGGAGACAGTGTGGAATATAGGGAAACCGCAGAGATCCACTGGAGTCAGTGTGGACTATAGGGAAAACGTAGAGTGCCACTGGAGTCAGAGTGGACTAAAGGGAAACCGTAGAGAGCCACTGGAGTCAGTATGGAAAATTGGGAAAACCTAGAGAGCCAATGGAGTCAGTGTGGCATATAGGGCAATCGTAGAGAGCCGCTGGAGACAGTGTGGGCTATAGGGAACCCGTCGATAGCCACTGGAATCAATGGCAGGCTATGGAGAAACCATAGGGAGCCATTGGAATGAGTGTGGTCTATAGGGAAACCGTCGAGAGCCACTGGAGGCAGTGTGGGATACAGGGAAACGGTAGAGAGTTACTGGAGTCAGTGTGGGCTATTTGGAAACCGTAGAGAGCCTCTTGTGTCAGCATGGACTATAGGGAAAGCATACGGAGCTACAAGTGTCAGTGTGGGATATAAGGAAACCGTAGAGAGTCACTGGAGTGACTGTGGGATATTGTGAAACCGTAGAGATCCACTTGAGTCTGTCTGGACTATAGGGAAATCTTAGAAAGCCACTGGAGTCAGGCTGGATATAAGGAAACAATACAGAGCCGCCCGAGTCAATGTGGGCTATATGGAATTCTTAGAGAGCAAGTAGAGGAATTGTGGACTATATGGAAACCATAGAGAGCCACTGGTGTCAGTGTGGACTAAAGGAAAACCATAGACAGCCAATGGAGTCCGAATGGACTAAAGGGAAATCGTAGAGAGCAATAGGTGTCAGTGTGGAAAGTAGGGAAACCGTAGAGAAAAAGTGGAGTCAGGGTGGGATATAGGAAAACCGCACATAGCCACTGGAGTCAATCGAAGGCTATAGGGAAACCGCAGGGAGCTATTGGAGTGAGTGTGGGATATAGGAAAATCGTAGAGAGCCACTAGAGTCAGTGTGGGATATAAGGAAACGGTAGAGTGTGACTGGAGTCACTGTGGACTATAGGGAAAATGTAGAGAGCCACTGGGGAAAGGTTGGGATATAGTGAAACTTTGGAGAACTGCTGAAGTCAGTGTGGGCTATAGGGAATCCGTAGAGAGCCACTGGAGTAAGTGTGGGCTATATAGGAATCTTAGAGAGACACTGGAGTCACTGTTGACTACAGGGAAACCGTAGAGAGAGACCGGAGTCAGTGTGGACTCTAGGAAAACCGTAGAATGCGACTGGAGTCAGGGTGGTCTATTGGGAAACCGATTAGAGCCATTGGAGTCCGTGTGGGATATAGCGAAAGGGAAGAAAGTCGCTGGAGACTGTTTGGGCTTTAATGAAAGCATAGAGAGCCACTGGAGACAGGTGGGATATAGTGAAACCGTAGAAAGTTGCTGGAGACCGTGTGGACAATAGGGAAACCGTAGAGATCCACTGGAGTTAATTGCATGGTATAGGGAAACAGTAGGGAGTCATTGAAGTCAGTGTGAGCTATAGGAAAACCATTAAGATCTGCTGGATTCAGTGTGGACTATAGAGAAACCATAGGGAGCCCCTGGAGTCAGTGTGGACTATGGGGAAACTGTGGAGAGCCAATGGAGTCAGTGTGGGATATAGGGAAACTGCAGAGAGTCACTGGAGACAGTGTGGGCTATAGGGAAACCGTAGATATACACTGGAGTTAATCCCAGGTAATAGGGAAGCATTAGGGAGCAATAGTGTAAGCTATAGGAACACCGTAGAGAGCCGCTGGAGTCAGTGTGGAGTACAGGGAAACCATCGAGAGCCGGTGGCATCAGTATGGACTGTAGGGAAAACGTAGAGATCCGGTGGAGTCAGTGAGAAATATAGGGAAACGTAGAGAGCCACTGGAGTCAGTTTGGACTATAGGTAAATCGTAGAGAGCGACTGGAGTCAGAGTGAACTAAAGGGAAACCGTAGAGAGCCACTGGAGTCAGTGTGGAAAATTGGGAAAACCTAGAGAGCCAATGGAGTCAGTGTGGGCTATAGGGAAACCGTAGAGAGCCACTGGAGACAGTGTGGGCTATAGGGAAACGCACAAAGCCACTGTAGTCAATCGAAGGCTGTAGGGAAACCTTAGGGAGCCATTACAGTGAGTGTGGGCTATAGCAAAATCGTAGAGAGCCACTGGAGTCAGTGTGGGATGTAAGGAAACCATAGAGAGTGACTGGAGTCACTGTGGACTATCGCGAAACTGTAGAGAACGACAGGGGAAAGTTTGGTATATAGTGAAACAGTGGAGAACCGCTGGAGTCAGCCTGGGCAATAGGGAAACTGTAGAGAACCACTGGAGTCAATCGCAGGCTATGGGAAATAGTAGAGAGCCTATGGTGTCAGTGTGGTATATAGGGAAAACTTAGAGAGCCACTGGAGTCAGTGTGGTATATAGAGAAACCATGAAGATTGACTGGAGTCAGTGTGGGCTATGTTGAAACTGCTGAGAGAAACTGGGGTCAGTGTAGACTATAGAGAAACCACAGGGAGCCAATGGCATCAGTGCGGGATATAGGGAAACTGCAGAGAGCCGCTGTAGACAGTGTGGGCTATAGAGAAACCGTAGATGGACACTGGAGTTAATCGAAGGCCATAGGGAAACCGTAGGGAACCATAGAAATCAGTATGGTCTACAGGAAAACCGTAGAGAGTCGCAGTGTGGGCTATATGGGAACCTTAGAGAGACACTGGAGTCAGTGTGGATAACAGGGAAACCGTAGAGAGACACTGGAGTCAGTGTGGACTCTAGGAAAACAGTAGAGTCTGACTGGAGTCAGGGTGGTCTATAGGGAAACCGTTTAGAGTCACCGGAGTCAGTTGTGGGATATAGTGAAACCGTAGAGAGTCCCTGGAGACTGTTTGGTCTACAGTGAAACTGTAGAGAGCCACTGGAGCCAGGTGGGATATAGTGAAACTGTAGAGAGTGGCTGGAGACAGTGCGACATATAGGGACACCGTAGAGAGCCACTGGAGTCAGTGTGGACTATAGGGAAAACATAGAGAGCCATTGGAGTCAGAGTGGACTAAAGGGAAACCGTAGAGTGCAACTGGAGTCAGGGTGATCTATAGGGAAATGGTTTAGAGCCACTGGATTCAGCTGTGGGATATATTGAAACCGTAGAGAGTCGCTGGAGACTGTTTGGGCTTTCGAGAAACTTTAGAGAGCCACTGGAGCCAGGTGGGATATAGTGAAACCGTAGAGAGTCACTGGAGACAGTGTGGAATGTAGGGAAACCGCAGAGAGCCACTGGAGTCAGAGTGGACTAAAGGGAAACCGTAGGGAGCCACTGGAGTCAGTATGGAAAATTGGGAAAACCTAGAGAGCCAATGGAGTCAGTGTGGCATATAGGGCAATCGTAGAGAGCCGCTGGAGACAGTGTGGGCTATAGGGAAAGCGTCGATAGCCACTGGAGTCAATGGCAGGCTATGGGGAAATCATAGGGAGCCATTGCACTGATTGTGGTCTATAGGGAAACCGTCGAGAGCCACTGGAGAAGTGCGGGATACAGGGAAACGGTAGAGAGTTACTGGAGACATTGTGGGTTATTGGGAAACCGTGGAGAGCCACTGGAGTCAATCACTAGCTAAATGAAAACCGTAGTGAGCCTCTTGTGTCAGCATGGACTATAGGGAAAGTGTACGCAGCCACAAGTGTCAGTGTGGGATATAGGGAAACCGTAGAGAGTCACTGGAGTTACTGTGGGATATAGTGAAACTGTAGAGAACCACTGGAGTCAATCGCAGGCTATAGGGAAATAGTAGAGAGCCTATGGTGTCAGTGTGGTATATAGGGAAATCTTAGCGAGCCGCTGGAGTCAGTGTGGTATATAGAGAAACCATGAAGATTGACTGGAGTCAGTGTGGGCTATGTTGAAACCATAGAGAGAAACTGGGGTCAGTGTGGACTATAGAGAAACTGCAGAGAGCCAATGGCATCAGTGCGGGATATAGGGAAACTGTAGAGAGCCGCTGTAGACAGTGTGGGCTATAGAGAAACCTTAGATGGACACTGGAGTTAATCGAAGGCCATAGGGAAACCGTAGGGAACCATTGAAATCAATATGGTCTACAGGAAAACCGTAGAGAGTCGCAGTGTGGGCTTTATGGGAACCTTAGAGAGTCACTGGAGTCAGTGTGGATAACAGGGAAACCGTAGAGAGACAATGGAGTCAGTGTGGACTCTAGGAAAACAGTAGAGTCTGACTGGATTCAGCTGTGGGATATAGTGAAACCGTAGAGAGTCGCTGGAGACTGTTTGGGCTATCGAGAAACTGTAAAGAGCCACTGGAGCCAGCTGGAATATAGGGAAACCGCAGAGAGCCACTGGAGTCAGTGTGGACTATAGGGAAAACATAGAGAGCCACTGGAGTCAGAGTGGACTAAAGGGAAACCGTAGAGAGCCACTGGAGTCAGTATGGAAATTTGGGAAAAGCTAGAGAGCCAATGGAGTCAGTGTGGCATATAGGGCAATCGTAGAGAGCCGCTGGAGACAGTGTGGGCTACAGGGAAACCGTCGATAGCCACTGGAGTCAATGGCAGGCTATGGGGAAACCATAGGGAGCCATTGGAGTGAGTGTGGTCTATAGGGAAACCGTCGAGAGCCACTGGAGAAGTGTGGGATACAGGGAAACGGTAGAGAATTACTGGAGTCAGTGTGGGCTATTGGGAAACCGTGGAGAGCCACTGGAGTCAATCGCTAGCTATATGAAAACCGTAGTGAGCCTCTTGTGTCAGCATGGACTATAGGGAAAGCGTACGGAGCCACAAGTGTCAGTGCGGGATATAAGGAAACCGTAGAGAGTCACTGGAGTGACTGTGGTATATAGTGAAACTGTAGAGAGCCACTGGAGTCTGTCTGGACTATAGGGAAATCTTAGAGAGCCACTGGAGTCAGGCGGGATGTAAGGAAAGCATAGAGAGCCGCCCGAGTCAGTGTGGGCCATATGGAATTCTTAGAGAGCAAGTCGTGTCAATGTGGACTATATGGAAAGCCTAGAGAGGCACTGGTGTCAGTGTGGACTAAAGGGAAACCATAGAGAGCCAATGGAGTCCGAATAGACTAAAGGGAAATCGTAGCGAGCAATAGGAGTCAGTGTGGAAAATAGGGAAACCATAGAGAAAAAGTGGAGTCAGTGTGGTATATAGGGAAACCGAGCATAGCCACTGGAGTCGATCGAAGGCTATAGGGAAACCGCAGGGAGCTATGGGAGTGAGTGTGGGATATAGGAAAATCGTAGAGAGCGACTAGAGTCAGTGTAGGATATAAGGAAACCGTAGTGTGTGACTGGAGTCACTGTGGACTATAGGGAAATTGTATAGTGCCACAGGGGAAAGTTTGGGATATAGTGAAACCGTGGAGAACTGCTGGAGTCAGTGTGGGCTATAGGGAAACTGTAGAGAGCCAGTGGAGTAAGTGTGGGCTATATGGGAATCTTAGAGAGACACTGGAGTCTGTGTTGACTACAGGGAAACCTTAGAGAGCCACCGGAGTCAGTTGTGGGATATAGTGAAACCTTAGAGAGTCCCTAGAGACTGTTTGGGCTACAGTGAAACTGTAGAGAGCCACTGGAGCCAGGTGGGATATAGTGAAACAATAGAGAGTCGCTGGAGACAGTGTGGAATATAGGGACACCATAGAGAGCCACTGGAGTCAGTGTGGACTATAGGGAAAACGTAGAGAGCCACTGGAGTCAGTGTGGACTAAAGGGAAACCGTAGAGTGCGACTGGAGTCGGGCTGATCTATAGCGAAACTGTTTAGGGGAACTGGATTCAGCTGTGGGATATAGTGAAACCGTAGAGAGTCTTTGGAGACTGTTTGGGCTATCGAGAAACTTTAAAGAGCCACTGGAGCCAGGTGGGATATAGTGAAACCGTAGAGAGTCACTGGAGACAGTGTGCAATGTAGGGAAACCGCAGAGATCAACTGGAGTCAGTGTGGACTATAGGGAAACCGTAGAGAGCCACTGGAGTCAGTACGGAAAATTGGGAAAACCTAGAGAGACAATGGAGTCAGTGTGGCATATAGGACAATCGTAGAGAGCCACTGGAGACAGTGTGGGCTATAGGGAACCGCAAAAAGCCACTGGAGTCAATCGAAGGCTGTAGGGAAACCTTAGGGAGCCATTGCAGTGAGTGTGGGCTATAGGAAAATGGTAGAGAGCCACTGGAGTCAGTGTGGGATATAAGGAAACCGTAGAGTGTGACTGGAGTCACTGTGGACTATAGGGAAAATGTAGAGAGCCACTGGGGAAAGGTTGGGATATAGTGAAACCGTGGAGAACTGCTGAAGTCAGCGTGGGCTTTAGGGAAACCGTAGAGAGCCACTGGAGTAAGTGTGGGCTATATGGGAATCTTAGAGAGTCACTGGAGTCAGTGCTGACTACAGGGAAACTGTAGAGAGACACCGGAGTCAGTGTGGACTCTAGGAAAACCGTAGAATGCAACTGGAGTCAGGGTGGTCTATTGGGAAACCGATTAGAGCCACTGGAGTCAGTGTGGGATATAGCGAAACCGTAGAAAGTCGCTGGAGACTGTAAGGGCTTTAATGAAAGCATAGAGAGCCACTGGAGCCGGGTGGGATATAGTGAAATCGTAGAAAGTTGCTGGAGACAGTGTGGAATATAGGTAAACCGTAGAGAGCCACTGGAGTTAATTGCATGGTATAGGGAAACAGTAGGGAGTCATTGAAGCCAGTGTGGGGTATTGGAAAACCATTAAGAGCTGCTCGATTCACTGCGGACTATAGGGAAACCATAGGGAGGCCCTGGAGCCAGTGTGGACTAAGGGGAAACTGCGGAGAGCCAAAGGAGTCAGTGTGGGATATAGGGAAACTGCAGAGATTCGCTGGAGACAGTGTGGGCTATAGCGAAACCGTAGATATTCACTGGAGTTAATCGCAGTTTATAGCGAATCATTAGGGAGCCATTGAAATCAGTGTAGGCTATAGGAAAACCGTAGAGAGCTCGCTGGAGTCAGTGTGGAGTACAGGGAAACCATAGAGAGCCGGTGGCATCAGTGTGGACTGTAGGGAAAACGTAGAGATCCGGTGGAGTCAGTGAGAACTATAGGGAAAGCGTGGAGAGCCACTGGAGTCAGTTTGGACTATAGGTAAATCGTAGAGAGCGACTGGAGTCAGAGTGGACTAAAGGGAAACCGTAGAGAGCCACTGGAGTCAGTGTGGAAAATTGGGAAATCCTAGAAAGCCAATGGATTCAGTGTGAGATATAGGGAAACTGTAGAGAGCCACTGGAGACAGTGTGGACTATAGGGAACCACACAAAGCCACTTTTGTCAATCGAAGAAGTAGGGAAACCTTAGGGAGCCATTGCAGTGAGTGTGGGTTATAGGAAAATCGTAGAGAGCCACTGGCGTCAGTGTGGGATATAATGAAACCATAGAGAGTGACTGGAAACACTGTGGACTATCGGGAAACTGTAGAGAACCACAGCGGAAACTTTGGGATATAGTGAAACAGTGGAGAAAAGCTGGAGTCAGCGTGGGCTATAGGGACACTGTAGAGAGCCACTGGAGTCAATCGCAGGCTATAGGGAAATAGTAGAGAGCCTATGGTGTCAGTGTGGTATATAGGGAAACCTTAGAGAGCCACTGGAGTCAGTTTGGGATATAGTGAAACGGTGGAGATTGACTGGAGTCAGTGTGGGCTATGATGAAACCGGAGAGAGCCACTGGGGTCAGTGTGGACTATAGGGAAACCGCAGAGAGCCAATGGCATCAGTGCGGGATATAGGGAAACTGTAGAGAGCCGCTGTAGACAATGTGGGCTATCGAGAAACCGTAGATGGACACTGGAGTTAATCGAAGGCCTTAGGGAATTCGTAGGGAGCCATTGAAATCAGTATGGTCTACAGGAAAACCGTAGAGAGTCGCAGTGTGGGCTATATGGGAACCTTAGAGAGACAATGGAGTAAGTGTGGAGTACAGGGAAACCATAGAGAGACACTGGAGTCAGTGTGAACTCTAGGAAAACAGTAGAGTCTGACTGGAGTCAGGGTGGTCTATAGGGAAACCGTTTAGAGTCACCGGAGTCAGTTGTGGGATATAGTGAAACCGTAGAGAGTCCCTGGAGACTGTTTGGTCTACAGTGAAACTGTAGAGAGCCACTGGAGCCAGGTGGGATATAGTGAAACTGTAGAGAGTGGCTGGAGACAGTGCGGCATATAGGGACACCGTAGAGAGCCACTGGAGTCAGTGTGGACTATAGGGAAAACATTGAGAGCCATTGGAGTCAGAGTGGACTAAAGGGAAACCGTAGAGTGCAACTGGAGTCAGGGTGATCTATAGGGAAACGGTTTAGAGCCAATGGATTCAGCTGTGGGATATATTGAAACCGTAGAGAGTCGCTGGAGACTGTTTGGGCTATCGAGAAACTGTAAAGAGCCACTGGAGCCAGCTGGAATATAGGGAAACCGCAGAGAGCCACTGGAGTCAGTGTGGACTATAGGGAAAACATAGAGAGCCACTGGAGTCAGAGTGGACTAAAGGGAAACCGTAGAGAGCCACTGGAGTCAGTATGGAAATTTGGGAAAAGCTAGAGAGCCAATGGAGTCGGTGTGGCATATAGGGCAATCGTAGAGAGCCGCTGGAGACAGTGTGGGCTACAGGGAAACCGTCGATAGCCACTGGAGTCAATGGCAGGCTATGGGGAAACCATAGGGAGCCATTGGATTGAGTGTGGTCTATAGGGAAACCATCGAGAGCCACTGGAGAAGTGTGGGATACAGGGAAACGGTAGAGAATTACTGGAGTCAGTGTGGGCTATTGGGAAACCGTGGAGAGCCACTGGAGTCAATCGCTAGCTATATGAAAACCGTAGTGAGCCTCTTGTGTCAGCATGGACTATAGGGAAAGCGTACGGAGCCACAAGTGTCAGTGCGGGATAAGGAAACCGTAGAGAGTCACTGGAGTGACTGTGGTATATAGTGAAACTGTAGAGAGCCACTGGAGTCTGTCTGGACTATAGGGAAATCTTAGAGAGCCACTGGAGTCAGGCGGGATGTAAGGAAAGCATAGAGAGCCGCCCGAGTCTGTGTGGGCTATATGGAATTCTTAGAGAGCAAGTCGTGTCAATGTGGACTATATGGAAAGCCTAGAGAGGCACTGGTGTCAGTGTGGACTAAAGGGAAACCATAGAGAGCCAATGGAGTCCGAATAGACTAAAGGGAAATCGTAGCGAGCAATAGGAGTCAGTGTGGCATATAGGGCAACCGTAGAGAGCCGCTGGAGACAGTGTGGGCTATAGGGAAAGCGTCGATAGGCACTGGAGTCAATGGCAGGCTATGGGGAAACCTTAGGGAGCCATTGCACTGATTGTGGTCTATAGGGAAACCGTCGAGAGCCACTGGAGAAGTGCGGGATACAGGGAAACGGTAGAGAGTTACTGGAGACAGTGTGGGTTATTGGGAAACCGTGGAGAGCCACTGGAGTCAATCGCTAGCTATATGAAAACCGTAGTGAGCCTCTTGTGTCAGCATGGACTATAGGGAAAGTGTACGCAGCCACAAGTGTCAGTGTGGGATATAGGGAAACCGTAGAGAGTCACTGGAGTTACTGTGGGATATAGTGAAACTGTAGAGAACCACTGGAGTCAATCGCAGGCTATAGGGAAATAGTAGAGAGCCTATGGTGTCAGTGTGGTATATAGGGAAACCTTAGCGAGCCGCTGGAGTCAGTGTGGTATATAGAGAAACCATGAAGATTGACTGGAGTCAGTGTGGGCTATGTTGACACCATAGAGAGAAACTGGGGTCAGTGTGGACTATAGAGAAACTGCAGAGAGCCAATGGCATCAGTGCGGGATATAGGGAAACTGTAGAGAGCCGCTGTAGACAGTGTGGGCTATAGAGAAACCTTAGATGGACACTGGAGTTAATCGAAGGCCATAGGGAAACCGTAGGGAACCATTGAAATCAATATGGTCTACAGGAAAACCGTAGAGAGTCGCAGTGTGGGCTATATGGGAACCTTAGAGAGTCACTGGAGTCAGTGTGGATAACAGGGAAACCGTAGAGAGACACTGGAGTCAGTGTGGACTCTAGGAAAACAGTAGAGTCTGACTGGATTCAGCTGTGGGATATAGTGAAACCGTAGAGAGTCGCTGGAGACTGTTTGGGCTATCGAGAAACTGTAAAGAGCCACTGGAGCCAGCTGGAATATAGGGAAACCGCAGAGAGCCACTGGAGTCAGTGTGGACTATAGGGAAAACATAGAGAGCCACTGGAGTCAGAGTGGACTAAAGGGAAACCGTAGAGAGCCACTGGAGTCAGTATGGAAATTTGGGAAAAGCTAGAGAGCCAATGGAGTCAGTGTGGCATATAGGGCAATCGTAGAGAGCCGCTGGAGACAGTGTGGGCTACAGGGAAACCGTCGATAGCCACTGGAGTCAATGGCAGGCTATGGGGAAACCATAGGGAGCCATTGGAGTGAGTGTGGTCTATAGGGAAACCGTCGAGAGCCACTGGAGAAGTGTGGGATACAGGGAAACGGTAGAGAATTACTGGAGTCAGTGTGGGCTATTGGGAAACCGTGGAGAGCCACTGGAGTCAATCGCTAGCTATATGAAAACCGTAGTGAGCCTCTTGTGTCAGCATGGACTATAGGGAAAGCGTACGGAGCCACAAGTGTCAGTGCGGGATATAAGGAAACCGTAGAGAGTCACTGGAGTGACTGTGGTATATAGTGAAACTGTAGAGAGCCACTGGAGTCTGTCTGGACTATAGGGAAATCTTAGAGAGCCACTGGAGTCAGGCGGGATGTAAGGAAAGCATAGAGAGCCGCCCGAGTCAGTGTGGGCTATATGGAATTCTTAGAGAGCAAGTCGTGTCAATGTGGACTATATGGAAAGCCTACAGAGGCACTGGTGTCAGTGTGGACTAAAGGGAAACCATAGAGAGCCAATGGAGTCCGAATAGACTAAAGGGAAATCGTAGCGAGCAATAGGAGTCAGTGTGGAAAATAGGGAAACCATAGAGAAAAAGTGGAGTCAGTGTGGTATATAGGGAAACCGAGCATAGCCACTGGAGTCGATCGAAGGCTATAGGGAAACCGCAGGGAGCTATGGGAGTGAGTGTGGGATATAGGAAAATCGTAGAGAGCGACTAGAGTCAGTGTAGGATATAAGGAAACCGTAGTGTGTGACTGGAGTCACTGTGGACTATAGGGAAATTGTATAGTGCCACAGGGGAAAGTTTGGGATATAGTGAAACCGTGGAGAACTGCTGGAGTCAGTGTGGGCTATAGGGAAACTGTAGAGAGCCAGTGGAGTAAGTGTGGGCTATATGGGAATCTTAGAGAGACACTGGAGTCTGTGTTGACTACAGGGAAACCTTAGAGAGCCACCGGAGTCAGTTGTGGGATATAGTGAAACCTTAGAGAGTCCCTAGAGACTGTTTGGGCTACAGTGAAACTGTAGAGAGCCACTGGAGCCAGGTGGGATATAGTGAAACAATAGAGAGTCGCTGGAGACAGTGTGGAATATAGGGACACCATAGAGAGCCACTGGAGTCAGTGTGGACTATAGGGAAAACGTAGAGAGCCACTGGAGTCAGTGTGGACTAAAGGGAAACCGTAGAGTGCGACTGGAGTCAGGGTGATCTATAGCGAAACTGTTTAGGGGAACTGGATTCAGCTGTGGGATATAGTGAAACCGTAGAGAGTCTTTGGAGACTGTTTGGGCTATCGAGAAACTTTAAAGAGCCACTGGAGCCAGGTGGGATATAGTGAAACCGTAGAGAGTCACTGGAGACAGTGTGCAATGTAGGGAAACCGCAGAGATCAACTGGAGTCAGTGTGGACTATAGGGAAACCGTAGAGAGCCACTGGAGTCAGTACGGAAAATTGGGAAAACCTAGAGAGACAATGGAGTCAGTGTGGCATATAGGACAATCGTAGAGAGCCACTGGAGACAGTGTGGGCTATAGGGAACCGCAAAAAGCCACTGGAGTCAATCGAAGGCTGTAGGGAAACCTTAGGGAGCCATTGCAGTGAGTGTGGGCTATAGGAAAATGGTAGAGAGCCACTGGAGTCAGTGTGGGATATAAGGAAACCGTAGAGTGTGACTGGAGTCACTGTGGACTATAGGGAAAATGTAGAGAGCCACTGGGGAAAGGTTGGGATATAGTGAAACCGTGGAGAACTGCTGAAGTCAGCGTGGGCTTTAGGGAAACCGTAGAGAGCCACTGGAGTAAGTGTGGGCTATATGGGAATCTTAGAGAGTCACTGGAGTCAGTGCTGACTACAGGGAAACTGTAGAGAGACACCGGAGTCAGTGTGGACTCTAGGAAAACCGTAGAATGCAACTGGAGTCAGGGTGGTCTATTGGGAAACCGATTAGAGCCACTGGAGTCAGTGTGGGATATAGCGAAACCGTAGAAAGTCGCTGGAGACTGTAAGGGCTTTAATGAAAGCATAGAGAGCCACTGGAGCCGGGTGGGATATAGTGAAATCGTAGAAAGTTGCTGGAGACAGTGTGGAATATAGGTAAACCGTAGAGAGCCACTGGAGTTAATTGCATGGTATAGGGAAACAGTAGGGAGTCATTGAAGCCAGTGCGGGGTATTGGAAAACCATTAAGAGCTGCTCGATTCACTGCGGACTATAGGGAAACCATAGGGAGGCCCTGGAGCCAGTGTGGACTAAGGGGAAACTGCGGAGAGCCAAAGGAGTCAGTGTGGGATATAGGGAAACTGCAGAGATTCGCTGGAGACAGTGTGGGCTATAGGGAAACCGTAGATATTCACTGGAGTTAATCGCAGTTTATAGGGAATCATTAGGGAGCCATTGAAATCAGTGTAGGCTATAGGAAAACCGTAGAGAGCTCGCTGGAGTCAGTGTGGAGTACAGGGAAACCATAGAGAGCCGGTGGCATCAGTGTGGACTGTAGGGAAAACGTAGAGATCCGGTGGAGTCAGTGAGAACTATAGGGAAAGCGTGGAGAGCCACTGGAGTCAGTTTGGACTATAGGTAAATCGTAGAGAGCGACTGGAGTCAGAGTGGACTAAAGGGAAACCGTAGAGAGCCACTGGAGTCAGTGTGGAAAATTGGGAAATCCTAGAAAGCCAATGGATTCAGTGTGAGATATAGGGAAACTGTAGAGAGCCACTGGAGACTGTGTGGACTATAGGGAACCACACAAAGCCACTTTTGTCAATCGAAGAAGTAGGGAAACCTTAGGGAGCCATTGCAGTGAGTGTGGGTTATAGGAAAATCGTAGAGAGCCACTGGCGTCAGTGTGGGATATAATGAAACCATAGAGAGTGACTGGAAACACTGTGGACTATCGGGAAACTGTAGAGAACCACAGCGGAAACTTTGGGATATAGTAAAACAGTCGAGAAAAGCTGGAGTCAGCGTGGGCTATAGGGACACTGTAGAGAGCCACTGGAGTCAATCGCAGGCTATAGGGAAATAGTAGAGAGCCTATGGTGTCAGTGTGGTATATAGGGAAACCTTAGAGAGCCACTGGAGTCAGTTTGGGATATAGTGAAACGGTGGAGATTGACTGGAGTCAGTGTGGGCTATGATGAAACCGGAGAGAGCCACTGGGGTCAGTGTGGACTATAGAGAAACCGCAGAGAGCCAATGGCATCAGTGCGGGATATAGGGAAACTGTAGAGAGCCGCTGTAGACAATGTGGGCTATCGAGAAACCGTAGATGGACACTGGAGTTAATCGAAGGCCTTAGGGAATCCGTAGGGAGCCATTGAAATCAGTATGGTCTACAGGAAAACCGTAGAGAGTCGCAGTGTGGGCTATATGGGAACCTTAGAGAGACACTGGAGTAAGTGTGGAGTACAGGGAAACCATAGAGAGACACTGGAGTCAGTGTGAACTCTAGGAAAACAGTAGAGTCTTACTGGAGTCAGGGTGGTCTATAGGGAAACCGTTTAGAGTCACCGGAGTCAGTTGTGGGATATAGTGAAACCGTAGAGAGTCCCTGGAGACTGTTTGGTCTACAGTGAAACTGTAGAGAGCCACTGGAGCCAGGTGGGATATAGTGAAACTGTAGAGAGTGGCTGGAGACAGTGCGGCATATAGGGACACCGTAGAGAGCCACTGGAGTCAGTGTGGACTATAGAGAAAACATAGAGAGCCATTGGAGTCAGAGTGGACTAAAGGGAAACCGTAGAGTGCAACTGGAGTCAGGGTGATCTATAGGGAAACGGTTTAGAGCCACTGGATTCAGCTGTGGGATATATTGAAACCGTAGAGAGTCGCTGGAGACTGTTTGGGCTATCGAGAAACTTTAGAGAGCCACTGGAGCCAGGTGGGATATAGTGAAACTGTAGAGAGTCACTGGAGACAGTGTGGAATGTAGGGAAACCGCAGAGAGCCACTGGAGTCAGAGTGGACTAAAGGGAAACCGTAGGGAGCCACTGGAGTCAGTATGGAAAATTGGGAAAACCTAGAGAGCCAATGGAGTCAGTGTGGCATATAGGGCAACCGTAGAGAGCCGCTGGAGACAGTGTGGGCTATAGGGAAAGCGTCGATAGGCACTGGAGTCAATGGCAGGCTATGGGGAAACCATAGGGAGCCATTGCACTGATTGTGGTCTATAGGGAAACCGTCGAGAGCCACTGGAGAAGTGCGGGATACAGGGAAACGGTAGAGAGTTACTGGAGACAGTGTGGGTTATTGGGAAACCGTGGAGAGCCACTGGAGTCAATCGCTAGCTATATGAAAACCGTAGTGAGCCTCTTGTGTCAGCATGGACTATAGGGAAAGTGTACGCAGCCACAAGTGTCAGTGTGGGATATAGGGAAACCGTAGAGAGTCACTGGAGTTACTGTGGGATATAGTGAAACTGTAGAGAACCACTGGAGTCAATCGCAGGCTATAGGGAAATAGTAGAGAGCCTATGGTGTCAGTGTGGTATATAGGGAAACCTTAGCGAGCCGCTGGAGTCAGTGTGGTATATAGAGAAACCATGAAGATTGACTGGAGTCAGTGTGGGCTATGTTGACACCATAGAGAGAAACTGGGGTCAGTGTGGACTATAGAGAAACTGCAGAGAGCCAATGGCATCAGTGCGGGATATAGGGAAACTGTAGAGAGCCGCTGTAGACAGTGTGGGCTATAGAGAAACCTTAGATGGACACTGGAGTTAATCGAAGGCCATAGGGAAACCGTAGGGAACCATTGAAATCAATATGGTCTACAGGAAAACCGTAGAGAGTCGCAGTGTGGGCTATATGGGAACCTTAGAGAGTCACTGGAGTCAGTGTGGATAACAGGGAAACCGTAGAGAGACACTGGAGTCAGTGTGGACTCTAGGAAAACAGTAGAGTCTGACTGGATTCAGCTGTGGGATATAGTGAAACCGTAGAGAGTCGCTGGAGACTGTTTGGGCTATCGAGAAACTGTAAAGAGCCACTGGAGCCAGCTGGAATATAGGGAAACCGCAGAGAGCCACTGGAGTCAGTGTGGACTATAGGGAAAACATAGAGAGCCACTGGAGTCAGAGTGGACTAAAGGGAAACCGTAGAGAGCCACTGGAGTCAGTATGGAAATTTGGGAAAAGCTAGAGAGCCAATGGAGTCAGTGTGGCATATAGGGCAATCGTAGAGAGCCGCTGGAGACAGTGTGGGCTACAGGGAAACCGTCGATAGCCACTGGAGTCAATGGCAGGCTATGGGGAAACCATAGGGAGCCATTGGAGTGAGTGTGGTCTATAGGGAAACCGTCGAGAGCCACTGGAGAAGTGTGGGATACAGGGAAACGGTAGAGAATTACTGGAGTCAGTGTGGGCTATTGGGAAACCGTGGAGAGCCACTGGAGTCAATCGCTAGCTATATGAAAACCGTAGTGAGCCTCTTGTGTCAGCATGGACTATAGGGAAAGCGTACGGAGCCACAAGTGTCAGTGCGGGATATAAGGAAACCGTAGAGAGTCACTGGAGTGACTGTGGTATATAGTGAAACTGTAGAGAGCCACTGGAGTCTGTCTGGACTATAGGGAAATCTTAGAGAGCCACTGGAGTCAGGCGGGATGTAAGGAAAGCATAGAGAGCCGCCCGAGTCAGTGTGGGCTATATGGAATTCTTAGAGAGCAAGTCGTGTCAATGTGGACTATATGGAAAGCCTACAGAGGCACTGGTGTCAGTGTGGACTAAAGGGAAACCATAGAGAGCCAATGGAGTCCGAATAGACTAAAGGGAAATCGTAGCGAGCAATAGGAGTCAGTGTGGAAAATAGGGAAACCATAGAGAAAAAGTGGAGTCAGTGTGGTATATAGGGAAACCGAGCATAGCCACTGGAGTCGATCGAAGGCTATAGGGAAACCGCAGGGAGCTATGGGAGTGAGTGTGGGATATAGGAAAATCGTAGAGAGCGACTAGAGTCAGTGTAGGATATAAGGAAACCGTAGTGTGTGACTGGAGTCACTGTGGACTATAGGGAAATTGTATAGTGCCACAGGGGAAAGTTTGGGATATAGTGAAACCGTGGAGAACTGCTGGAGTCAGTGTGGGCTATAGGGAAACTGTAGAGAGCCAGTGGAGTAAGTGTGGGCTATATGGGAATCTTAGAGAGACACTGGAGTCTGTGTTGACTACAGGGAAACCTTAGAGAGCCACCGGAGTCAGTTGTGGGATATAGTGAAACCTTAGAGAGTCCCTAGAGACTGTTTGGGCTACAGTGAAACTGTAGAGAGCCACTGGAGCCAGGTGGGATATAGTGAAACAATAGAGAGTCGCTGGAGACAGTGTGGAATATAGGGACACCATAGAGAGCCACTGGAGTCAGTGTGGACTATAGGGAAAACGTAGAGAGCCACTGGAGTCAGTGTGGACTAAAGGGAAACCGTAGAGTGCGACTGGAGTCGGGCTGATCTATAGCGAAACTGTTTAGGGGAACTGGATTCAGCTGTGGGATATAGTGAAACCGTAGAGAGTCTTTGGAGACTGTTTGGGCTATCGAGAAACTTTAAAGAGCCACTGGAGCCAGGTGGGATATAGTGAAACCGTAGAGAGTCACTGGAGACAGTGTGCAATGTAGGGAAACCGCAGAGATCAACTGGAGTCAGTGTGGACTATAGGGAAACCGTAGAGAGCCACTGGAGTCAGTACGGAAAATTGGGAAAACCTAGAGAGACAATGGAGTCAGTGTGGCATATAGGACAATCGTAGAGAGCCACTGGAGACAGTGTGGGCTATAGGGAACCGCAAAAAGCCACTGGAGTCAATCGAAGGCTGTAGGGAAACCTTAGGGAGCCATTGCAGTGAGTGTGGGCTATAGGAAAATGGTAGAGAGCCACTGGAGTCAGTGTGGGATATAAGGAAACCGTAGAGTGTGACTGGAGTCACTGTGGACTATAGGGAAAATGTAGAGAGCCACTGGGGAAAGGTTGGGATATAGTGAAACCGTGGAGAACTGCTGAAGTCAGCGTGGGCTTTAGGGAAACCGTAGAGAGCCACTGGAGTAAGTGTGGGCTATATGGGAATCTTAGAGAGTCACTGGAGTCAGTGCTGACTACAGGGAAACTGTAGAGAGACACCGGAGTCAGTGTGGACTCTAGGAAAACCGTAGAATGCAACTGGAGTCAGGGTGGTCTATTGGGAAACCGATTAGAGCCACTGGAGTCAGTGTGGGATATAGCGAAACCGTAGAAAGTCGCTGGAGACTGTAAGGGCTTTAATGAAAGCATAGAGAGCCACTGGAGCCGGGTGGGATATAGTGAAATCGTAGAAAGTTGCTGGAGACAGTGTGGAATATAGGTAAACCGTAGAGAGCCACTGGAGTTAATTGCATGGTATAGGGAAACAGTAGGGAGTCATTGAAGCCAGTGTGGGGTATTGGAAAACCATTAAGAGCTGCTCGATTCACTGCGGACTATAGGGAAACCATAGGGAGGCCCTGGAGCCAGTGTGGACTAAGGGGAAACTGCGGAGAGCCAAAGGAGTCAGTGTGGGATATAGGGAAACTGCAGAGATTCGCTGGAGACAGTGTGGGCTATAGGGAAACCGTAGATATTCACTGGAGTTAATCGCAGTTTATAGGGAATCATTAGGGAGCCATTGAAATCAGTGTAGGCTATAGGAAAACCGTAGAGAGCTCGCTGGAGTCAGTGTGGAGTACAGGGAAACCATAGAGAGCCGGTGGCATCAGTGTGGACTGTAGGGAAAACGTAGAGATCCGGTGGAGTCAGTGAGAACTATAGGGAAAGCGTGGAGAGCCACTGGAGTCAGTTTGGACTATAGGTAAATCGTAGAGAGCGACTGGAGTCAGAGTGGACTAAAGGGAAACCGTAGAGAGCCACTGGAGTCAGTGTGGAAAATTGGGAAATCCTAGAAAGCCAATGGATTCAGTGTGAGATATAGGGAAACTGTAGAGAGCCACTGGAGACAGTGTGGACTATAGGGAACCACACAAAGCCACTTTTGTCAATCGAAGAAGTAGGGAAACCTTAGGGAGCCATTGCAGTGAGTGTGGGTTATAGGAAAATCGTAGAGAGCCACTGGCGTCAGTGTGGGATATAATGAAACCATAGAGAGTGACTGGAAACACTGTGGACTATCGGGAAACTGTAGAGAACCACAGCGGAAACTTTGGGATATAGTGAAACAGTGGAGAAAAGCTGGAGTCAGCGTGGGCTATAGGGACACTGTAGAGAGCCACTGGAGTCAATCGCAGGCTATAGGGAAATAGTAGAGAGCCTATGGTGTCAGTGTGGTATATAGGGAAACCTTAGAGAGCCACTGGAGTCAGTTTGGGATATAGTGAAACGGTGGAGATTGACTGGAGTCAGTGTGGGCTATGATGAAACCGGAGAGAGCCACTGGGGTCAGTGTGGACTATAGGGAAACCGCAGAGAGCCAATGGCATCAGTGCGGGATATAGGGAAACTGTAGAGAGCCGCTGTAGACAATGTGGGCTATCGAGAAACCGTAGATGGACACTGGAGTTAATCGAAGGCATTAGGGAATCCGTAGGGAGCCATTGAAATCAGTATGGTCTACAGGAAAACCGTAGAGAGTCGCAGTGTGGGCTATATGGGAACCTTAGAGAGACACTGGAGTAAGTGTGGAGTACAGGGAAACCATAGAGAGACACTGGAGTCAGTGTGAACTCTAGGAAAACAGTAGAGTCTGACTGGAGTCAGGGTGGTCTATAGGGAAACCGTTTAGAGGCACCGGAGTCAGTTGTGGGATATAGTGAAACCGTAGAGAGTCCCTGGAGACTGTTTGGTCTACAGTGAAACTGTAGAGAGCCACTGGAGCCAGGTGGGATATAGTGAAACTGTAGAGAGTGGCTGGAGACAGTGCGGCATATAGGGACACCGTAGAGAGCCACTGGAGTCAGTGTGGACTATAGGGAAAACATAGAGAGCCATTGGAGTCAGAGTGGACTAAAGGGAAACCGTAGAGTGCAACTGGAGTCAGGGTGATCTATAGGGAAACGGTTTAGAGCCACTGGATTCAGCTGTGGGATATATTGAAACCGTAGAGAGTCGCTGGAGACTGTTTGGGCTATCGAGAAACTTTAGAGAGCCACTGGAGCCAGGTGGGATATAGTGAAACCGTAGAGAGTCACTGGAGACAGTGTGGAATGTAGGGAAACCGCAGAGAGCCACTGGAGTCAGAGTGGACTAAAGGGAAACCGTAGGGAGCCACTGGAGTCAGTATGGAAAATTGGGAAAACCTAGAGAGCCAATGGAGTCAGTGTGGCATATAGGGCAACCGTAGAGAGCCGCTGGAGACAGTGTGGGCTATAGGGAAAGCGTCGATAGGCACTGGAGTCAATGGCAGGCTATGGGGAAACCATAGGGAGCCATTGCACTGATTGTGGTCTATAGGGAAACCGTCGAGAGCCACTGGAGAAGTGCGGGATACAGGGAAAGGGTAGAGAGTTACTGGAGACAGTGTGGGTTATTGGGAAACCGTGGAGAGCCACTGGAGTCAATCGCTAGCTATATGAAAACCGTAGTGAGCCTCTTGTGTCAGCATGGACTATAGGGAAAGTGTACGCAGCCACAAGTGTCAGTGTGGGATATAGGGAAACCGTAGAGAGTCACTGGAGTTACTGTGGGATATAGTGAAACTGTAGAGAACCACTGGAGTCAATCGCAGGCTATAGGGAAATAGTAGAGAGCCTATGGTGTCAGTGTGGTATATAGGGAAACCTTAGCGAGCCGCTGGAGTCAGTGTGGTATATAGAGAAACCATGAAGATTGACTGGAGTCAGTGTGGGCTATGTTGAAACCATAGAGAGAAACTGGGGTCAGTGTGGACTATAGAGAAACTGCAGAGAGCCAATGGCATCAGTGCGGGATATAGGGAAACTGTAGAGAGCCGCTGTAGACAGTGTGGGCTATAGAGAAACCTTAGATGGACACTGGAGTTAATCGAAGGCCATAGGGAAACCGTAGGGAACCATTGAAATCAATATGGTCTACAGGAAAACCGTAGAGAGTCGCAGTGTGGGCTATATGGGAACCTTAGAGAGTCACTGGAGTCAGTGTGGATAACAGGGAAACCGTAGAGAGACACTGGAGTCAGTGTGGACTCTAGGAAAACAGTAGAGTCTGACTGGATTCAGCTGTGGGATATAGTGAAACCGTAGAGAGTCGCTGGAGACTGTTTGGGCTATCGAGAAACTGTAAAGAGCCACTGGAGCCAGCTGGAATATAGGGAAACCGCAGAGAGCCACTGGAGTCAGTGTGGACTATAGGGAAAACATAGAGAGCCACTGGAGTCAGAGTGGACTAAAGGGAAACCGTAGAGAGCCACTGGAGTCAGTATGGAAATTTGGGAAAAGCTAGAGAGCCAATGGAGTCAGTGTGGCATATAGGGCAATCGTAGAGAGCCGCTGGAGACAGTGTGGGCTACAGGGAAACCGTCGATAGCCACTGGAGTCAATGGCAGGCTATGGGGAAACCATAGGGAGCCATTGCAGTGAGTGTGGTCTATAGGGAAACCGTCGAGAGCCACTGGAGAAGTGTGGGATACAGGGAAACGGTAGAGAATTACTGGAGTCAGTGTGGGCTATTGGGAAACCGTGGAGAGCCACTGGAGTCAATCGCTAGCTATATGAAAACCGTAGTGAGCCTCTTGTGTCAGCATGGACTATAGGGAAAGCGTACGGAGCCACAAGTGTCAGTGCGGGATATAAGGAAACCGTAGAGAGTCACTGGAGTGACTGTGGTATATAGTGAAACTGTAGAGAGCCACTGGAGTCTGTCTGGACTATAGGGAAATCTTAGAGAGCCACTGGAGTCAGGCGGGATGTAAGGAAAGCATAGAGAGCCGCCCGAGTCAGTGTGGGCTATATGGAATTCTTAGAGAGCAAGTCGTGTCAATGTGGACTATATGGAAAGCCTACAGAGGCACTGGTGTCAGTGTGGACTAAAGGGAAACCATAGAGAGCCAATGGAGTCCGAATAGACTAAAGGGAAATCGTAGCGAGCAATAGGAGTCAGTGTGGAAAATAGGGAAACCATAGTGAAAAAGTGGAGTCAGTGTGGTATATAGGGAAACCGAGCATAGCCACTGGAGTCGATCGAAGGCTATAGGGAAACCGCAGGGAGCTATGGGAGTGAGTGTGGGATATAGGAAAATCGTAGAGAGCGACTAGAGTCAGTGTAGGATATAAGGAAACCGTAGTGTGTGACTGGAGTCACTGTGGACTATAGGGAAATTGTATAGTGCCACAGGGGAAAGTTTGGGATATAGTGAAACCGTGGAGAACTGCTGGAGTCAGTGTGGGCTATAGGGAAACTGTAGAGAGCCAGTGGAGTAAGTGTGGGCTATATGGGAATCTTAGAGAGACACTGGAGTCTGTGTTGACTACAGGGAAACCTTAGAGAGCCACCGGAGTCAGTTGTGGGATATAGTGAAACCTTAGAGAGTCCCTAGAGACTGTTTGGGCTACAGTGAAACTGTAGAGAGCCACTGGAGCCAGGTGGGATATAGTGAAACAATAGAGAGTCGCTGGAGACAGTGTGGAATATAGGGACACCATAGAGAGCCACTGGAGTCAGTGTGGACTATAGGGAAAACGTAGAGAGCCACTGGAGTCAGTGTGGACTAAAGGGAAACCGTAGAGTGCGACTGGAGTCGGGCTGATCTATAGCGAAACTGTTTAGGGGAACTGGATTCAGCTGTGGGATATAGTGAAACCGTAGAGAGTCTTTGGAGACTGTTTGGGCTATCGAGAAACTTTAAAGAGCCACTGGAGCCAGGTGGGATATAGTGAAACCGTAGAGAGTCACTGGAGACAGTGTGCAATGTAGGGAAACCGCAGAGATCAACTGGAGTCAGTGTGGACTATAGGGAAACCGTAGAGAGCCACTGGAGTCAGTACGGAAAATTGGGAAAACCTAGAGAGACAATGGAGTCAGTGTGGCATATAGGACAATCGTAGAGAGCCACTGGAGACAGTGTGGGCTATAGGGAACCGCAAAAAGCCACTGGAGTCAATCGAAGGCTGTAGGGAAACCTTAGGGAGCCATTGCAGTGAGTGTGGGCTATAGGAAAATGGTAGAGAGCCACTGGAGTCAGTGTGGGATATAAGGAAACCGTAGAGTGTGACTGGAGTCACTGTGGACTATAGGGAAAATGTAGAGAGCCACTGGGGAAAGGTTGGGATATAGTGAAACCGTGGAGAACTGCTGAAGTCAGCGTGGGCTTTAGGGAAACCGTAGAGAGCCACTGGAGTAAGTGTGGGCTATATGGGAATCTTAGAGAGTCACTGGAGTCAGTGCTGACTACAGGGAAACTGTAGAGAGACACCGGAGTCAGTGTGGACTCTAGGAAAACCGTAGAATGCAACTGGAGTCAGGGTGGTCTATTGGGAAACCGATTAGAGCCACTGGAGTCAGTGTGGGATATAGCGAAACCGTAGAAAGTCGCTGGAGACTGTAAGGGCTTTAATGAAAGCATAGAGAGCCACTGGAGCCGGGTGGGATATAGTGAAATCGTAGAAAGTTGCTGGAGACAGTGTGGAATATAGGTAAACCGTAGAGAGCCACTGGAGTTAATTGCATGGTATAGGGAAACAGTAGGGAGTCATTGAAGCCAGTGTGGGGTATTGGAAAACCATTAAGAGCTGCTCGATTCACTGCGGACTATAGGGAAACCATAGGGAGGCCCTGGAGCCAGTGTGGACTAAGGGGAAACTGCGGAGAGCCAAAGGAGTCAGTGTGGGATATAGGGAAACTGCAGAGATTCGCTGGAGACAGTGTGGGCTATAGGGAAACCGTAGATATTCACTGGAGTTAATCGCAGTTTATAGGGAATCATTAGGGAGCCATTGAAATCAGTGTAGGCTATAGGAAAACCGTAGAGAGCTCGCTGGAGTCAGTGTGGAGTACAGGGAAACCATAGAGAGCCGGTGGCATCAGTGTGGACTGTAGGGAAAACGTAGAGATCCGGTGGAGTCAGTGAGAACTATAGGGAAAGCGTGGAGAGCCACTGGAGTCAGTTTGGACTATAGGTAAATCGTAGAGAGCGACTGGAGTCAGAGTGGACTAAAGGGAAACCGTAGAGAGCCACTGGAGTCAGTGTGGAAAATTGGGAAATCCTAGAAAGCCAATGGATTCAGTGTGAGATATAGGGAAACTGTAGAGAGCCACTGGAGACAGTGTGGACTATAGGGAACCACACAAAGCCACTTTTGTCAATCGAAGAAGTAGGGAAACCTTAGGGAGCCATTGCAGTGAGTGTGGGTTATAGGAAAATCGTAGAGAGCCACTGGCGTCAGTGTGGGATATAATGAAACCATAGAGAGTGACTGGAAACACTGTGGACTATCGGGAAACTGTAGAGAACCACAGCGGAAACTTTGGGATATAGTGAAACAGTGGAGAAAAGCTGGAGTCAGCGTGGGCTATAGGGACACTGTAGAGAGCCACTGGAGTCAATCGCAGGCTATAGGGAAATAGTAGAGAGCCTATGGTGTCAGTGTGGTATATAGGGAAACCTTAGAGAGCCACTGGAGTCAGTTTGGGATATAGTGAAACGGTGGAGATTGACTGGAGTCAGTGTGGGCTATGATGAAACCGGAGAGAGCCACTGGGGTCAGTGTGGACTATAGGGAAACCGCAGAGAGCCAATGGCATCAGTGCGGGATATAGGGAAACTGTAGAGAGCCGCTGTAGACAATGTGGGCTATCGAGAAACCGTAGATGGACACTGGAGTTAATCGAAGGCATTAGGGAATCCGTAGGGAGCCATTGAAATCAGTATGGTCTACAGGAAAACCGTAGAGAGTCGCAGTGTGGGCTATATGGGAACCTTAGAGAGACACTGGAGTAAGTGTGGAGTACAGGGAAACCATAGAGAGACACTGGAGTCAGTGTGAACTCTAGGAAAACAGTAGAGTCTGACTGGAGTCAGGGTGGTCTATAGGGAAACCGTTTAGAGGCACCGGAGTCAGTTGTGGGATATAGTGAAACCGTAGAGAGTCCCTGGAGACTGTTTGGTCTACAGTGAAACTGTAGAGAGCCACTGGAGCCAGGTGGGATATAGTGAAACTGTAGAGAGTGGCTGGAGACAGTGCGGCATATAGGGACACCGTAGAGAGCCACTGGAGTCAGTGTGGACTATAGGGAAAACATAGAGAGCCATTGGAGTCAGAGTGGACTAAAGGGAAACCGTAGAGTGCAACTGGAGTCAGGGTGATCTATAGGGAAACGGTTTAGAGCCACTGGATTCAGCTGTGGGATATATTGAAACCGTAGAGAGTCGCTGGAGACTGTTTGGGCTATCGAGAAACTTTAGAGAGCCACTGGAGCCAGGTGGGATATAGTGAAACCGTAGAGAGTCACTGGAGACAGTGTGGAATGTAGGGAAACCGCAGAGAGCCACTGGAGTCAGAGTGGAATAAAGGGAAACCGTAGGGAGCCACTGGAGTCAGTATGGAAAATTGGGAAAACCTAGAGAGCCAATGGAGTCAGTGTGGCATATAGGGCAACCGTAGAGAGCCGCTGGAGACAGTGTGGGCTATAGGGAAAGCGTCGATAGGCACTGGAGTCAATGGCAGGCTATGGGGAAACCATAGGGAGCCATTGCACTGATTGTGGTCTATAGGGAAACCGTCGAGAGCCACTGGAGAAGTGCGGGATACAGGGAAAGGGTAGAGAGTTACTGGAGACAGTGTGGGTTATTGGGAAACCGTGGAGAGCCACTGGAGTCAATCGCTAGCTATATGAAAACCGTAGTGAGCCTCTTGTGTCAGCATGGACTATAGGGAAAGTGTACGCAGCCACAAGTGTCAGTGTGGGATATAGGGAAACCGTAGAGAGTCACTGGAGTTACTGTGGGATATAGTGAAACTGTAGAGAACCACTGGAGTCAATCGCAGGCTATAGGGAAATAGTAGAGAGCCTATGGTGTCAGTGTGGTATATAGGGAAACCTTAGCGAGCCGCTGGAGTCAGTGTGGTATATAGAGAAACCATGAAGATTGACTGGAGTCAGTGTGGGCTATGTTGAAACCATAGAGAGAAACTGGGGTCAGTGTGGACTATAGAGAAACTGCAGAGAGCCAATGGCATCAGTGCGGGATATAGGGAAACTGTAGAGAGCCGCTGTAGACAGTGTGGGCTATAGAGAAACCTTAGATGGACACTGGAGTTAATCGAAGGCCATAGGGAAACCGTAGGGAACCATTGAAATCAATATGGTCTACAGGAAAACCGTAGAGAGTCGCAGTGTGGGCTATATGGGAACCTTAGAGAGTCACTGGAGTCAGTGTGGATAACAGGGAAACCGTAGAGAGACACTGGAGTCAGTGTGGACTCTAGGAAAACAGTAGAGTCTGACTGGATTCAGCTGTGGGATATAGTGAAACCGTAGAGAGTCGCTGGAGACTGTTTGGGCTATCGAGAAACTGTAAAGAGCCACTGGAGCCAGCTGGAATATAGGGAAACCGCAGAGAGCCACTGGAGTCAGTGTGGACTATAGGGAAAACATAGAGAGCCACTGGAGTCAGAGTGGACTAAAGGGAAACCGTAGAGAGCCACTGGAGTCAGTATGGAAATTTGGGAAAAGCTAGAGAGCCAATGGAGTCAGTGTGGCATATAGGGCAATCGTAGAGAGCCGCTGGAGACAGTGTGGGCTACAGGGAAACCGTCGATAGCCACTGGAGTCAATGGCAGGCTATGGGGAAACCATAGGGAGCCATTGCAGTGAGTGTGGTCTATAGGGAAACCGTCGAGAGCCACTGGAGAAGTGTGGGATACAGGGAAACGGTAGAGAATTACTGGAGTCAGTGTGGGCTATTGGGAAACCGTGGAGAGCCACTGGAGTCAATCGCTAGCTATATGAAAACCGTAGTGAGCCTCTTGTGTCAGCATGGACTATAGGGAAAGCGTACGGAGCCACAAGTGTCAGTGCGGGATATAAGGAAACCGTAGAGAGTCACTGGAGTGACTGTGGTATATAGTGAAACTGTAGAGAGCCACTGGAGTCTGTCTGGACTATAGGGAAATCTTAGAGAGCCACTGGAGTCAGGCGGGATGTAAGGAAAGCATAGAGAGCCGCCCGAGTCAGTGTGGGCTATATGGAATTCTTAGAGAGCAAGTCGTGTCAATGTGGACTATATGGAAAGCCTACAGAGGCACTGGTGTCAGTGTGGACTAAAGGGAAACCATAGAGAGCCAATGGAGTCCGAATAGACTAAAGGGAAATCGTAGCGAGCAATAGGAGTCAGTGTGGAAAATAGGGAAACCATAGTGAAAAAGTGGAGTCAGTGTGGTATATAGGGAAACCGAGCATAGCCACTGGAGTCGATCGAAGGCTATAGGGAAACCGCAGGGAGCTATGGGAGTGAGTGTGGGATATAGGAAAATCGTAGAGAGCGACTAGAGTCAGTGTAGGATATAAGGAAACCGTAGTGTGTGACTGGAGTCACTGTGGACTATAGGGAAATTGTATAGTGCCACAGGGGAAAGTTTGGGATATAGTGAAACCGTGGAGAACTGCTGGAGTCAGTGTGGGCTATAGGGAAACTGTAGAGAGCCAGTGGAGTAAGTGTGGGCTATATGGGAATCTTAGAGAGACACTGGAGTCTGTGTTGACTACAGGGAAACCTTAGAGAGCCACCGGAGTCAGTTGTGGGATATAGTGAAACCTTAGAGAGTCCCTAGAGACTGTTTGGGCTACAGTGAAACTGTAGAGAGCCACTGGAGCCAGGTGGGATATAGTGAAACAATAGAGAGTCGCTGGAGACAGTGTGGAATATAGGGACACCATAGAGAGCCACTGGAGTCAGTGTGGACTATAGGGAAAACGTAGAGAGCCACTGGAGTCAGTGTGGACTAAAGGGAAACCGTAGAGTGCGACTGGAGTCGGGCTGATCTATAGCGAAACTGTTTAGGGGAACTGGATTCAGCTGTGGGATATAGTGAAACCGTAGAGAGTCTTTGGAGACTGTTTGGGCTATCGAGAAACTTTAAAGAGCCACTGGAGCCAGGTGGGATATAGTGAAACCGTAGAGAGTCACTGGAGACAGTGTGCAATGTAGGGAAACCGCAGAGATCAACTGGAGTCAGTGTGGACTATAGGGAAACCGTAGAGAGCCGCTGGAGTCAGTACGGAAAATTGGGAAAACCTAGAGAGCCAATGGAGTCAGTGTGGCATATAGGACAATCGTAGAGAGCCACTGGAGACAGTGTGGGCTATAGGGAACCGCAAAAAGCCACTGGAGTCAATCGAAGGCTGTAGGGAAACCTTAGGGAGCCATTGCAGTGGGTGTGGGCTATAGGAAAATGGTAGAGAGCCACTGGAGTCAGTGTGGGATATAAGGAAACCGTAGAGTGTGACTGGAGTCACTGTGGACTATAGGGAAAATGTAGAGAGCCACTGGGGAAAGGTTGGGATATAGTGAAACCGTGGAGAACTGCTGAAGTCAGCGTGGGCTTTAGGGAAACCGTAGAGAGCCACTGGAGTAAGTGTGGGCTATATGGGAATCTTAGAGAGTCACTGGAGTCAGTGCTGACTACAGGGAAACTGTAGAGAGACACCGGAGTCAGTGTGGACTCTAGGAAAACCGTAGAATGCAACTGGAGTCAGGGTGGTCTATTGGGAAACCGATTAGAGCCACTGGAGTCAGTGTGGGATATAGCGAAACCGTAGAAAGTCGCTGGAGACTGTAAGGGCTTTAATGAAAGCATAGAGAGCCACTGGAGCCGGGTGGGATATAGTGAAATCGTAGAAAGTTGCTGGAGACAGTGTGGAATATAGGTAAACCGTAGAGAGCCACTGGAGTTAATTGCATGGTATAGGGAAACAGTAGGGAGTCATTGAAGCCAGTGTGGGGTATTGGAAAACCATTAAGAGCTGCTCGATTCACTGCGGACTATAGGGAAACCATAGGGAGGCCCTGGAGCCAGTGTGGACTAAGGGGAAACTGCGGAGAGCCAAAGGAGTCAGTGTGGGATATAGGGAAACTGCAGAGATTCGCTGGAGACAGTGTGGGCTATAGGGAAACCGTAGATATTCACTGGAGTTAATCGCAGTTTATAGGGAATCATTAGGGAGCCATTGAAATCAGTGTAGGCTATAGGAAAACCGTAGAGAGCTCGCTGGAGTCAGTGTGGAGTACAGGGAAACCATAGAGAGCCGGTGGCATCAGTGTGGACTGTAGGGAAAACGTAGAGATCCGGTGGAGTCAGTGAGAACTATAGGGAAAGCGTGGAGAGCCACTGGAGTCAGTTTGGACTATAGGTAAATCGTAGAGAGCGACTGGAGTCAGAGTGGACTAAAGGGAAACCGTAGAGAGCCACTGGAGTCAGTGTGGAAAATTGGGAAATCCTAGAAAGCCAATGGATTCAGTGTGAGATATAGGGAAACTGTAGAGAGCCACTGGAGACAGTGTGGACTATAGGGAACCACACAAAGCCACTTTTGTCAATCGAAGAAGTAGGGAAACCTTAGGGAGCCATTGCAGTGAGTGTGGGTTATAGGAAAATCGTAGAGAGCCACTGGCGTCAGTGTGGGATATAATGAAACCATAGAGAGTGACTGGAAACACTGTGGACTATCGGGAAACTGTAGAGAACCACAGCGGAAACTTTGGGATATAGTGAAACAGTGGAGAAAAGCTGGAGTCAGCGTGGGCTATAGGGACACTGTAGAGAGCCACTGGAGTCAATCGCAGGCTATAGGGAAATAGTAGAGAGCCTATGGTGTCAGTGTGGTATATAGGGAAACCTTAGAGAGCCACTGGAGTCAGTTTGGGATATAGTGAAACGGTGGAGATTGACTGGAGTCAGTGTGGGCTATGATGAAACCGGAGAGAGCCACTGGGGTCAGTGTGGACTATAGGGAAACCGCAGAGAGCCAATGGCATCAGTGCGGGATATAGGGAAACTGTAGAGAGCCGCTGTAGACAATGTGGGCTATCGAGAAACCGTAGATGGACACTGGAGTTAATCGAAGGCATTAGGGAATCCGTAGGGAGCCATTGAAATCAGTATGGTCTACAGGAAAACCGTAGAGAGTCGCAGTGTGGGCTATATGGGAACCTTAGAGAGACACTGGAGTAAGTGTGGAGTACAGGGAAACCATAGAGAGACACTGGAGTCAGTGTGAACTCTAGGAAAACAGTAGAGTCTGACTGGAGTCAGGGTGGTCTATAGGGAAACCGTTTAGAGGCACCGGAGTCAGTTGTGGGATATAGTGAAACCGTAGAGAGTCCCTGGAGACTGTTTGGTCTACAGTGAAACTGTAGAGAGCCACTGGAGCCAGGTGGGATATAGTGAAACTGTAGAGAGTGGCTGGAGACAGTGCGGCATATAGGGACACCGTAGAGAGCCACTGGAGTCAGTGTGGACTATAGGGAAAACATAGAGAGCCATTGGAGTCAGAGTGGACTAAAGGGAAACCGTAGAGTGCAACTGGAGTCAGGGTGATCTATAGGGAAACGGTTTAGAGCCACTGGATTCAGCTGTGGGATATATTGAAACCGTAGAGAGTCGCTGGAGACTGTTTGGGCTATCGAGAAACTTTAGAGAGCCACTGGAGCCAGGTGGGATATAGTGAAACCGTAGAGAGTCACTGGAGACAGTGTGGAATGTAGGGAAACCGCAGAGAGCCACTGGAGTCAGAGTGGAATAAAGGGAAACCGTAGGGAGCCACTGGAGTCAGTATGGAAAATTGGGAAAACCTAGAGAGCCAATGGAGTCAGTGTGGCATATAGGGCAACCGTAGAGAGCCGCTGGAGACAGTGTGGGCTATAGGGAAAGCGTCGATAGGCACTGGAGTCAATGGCAGGCTATGGGGAAACCATAGGGAGCCATTGCACTGATTGTGGTCTATAGGGAAACCGTCGAGAGCCACTGGAGAAGTGCGGGATACAGGGAAAGGGTAGAGAGTTACTGGAGACAGTGTGGGTTATTGGGAAACCGTGGAGAGCCACTGGAGTCAATCGCTAGCTATATGAAAACCGTAGTGAGCCTCTTGTGTCAGCATGGACTATAGGGAAAGTGTACGCAGCCACAAGTGTCAGTGTGGGATATAGGGAAACCGTAGAGAGTCACTGGAGTTACTGTGGGATATAGTGAAACTGTAGAGAACCACTGGAGTCAATCGCAGGCTATAGGGAAATAGTAGAGAGCCTATGGTGTCAGTGTGGTATATAGGGAAACCTTAGCGAGCCGCTGGAGTCAGTGTGGTATATAGAGAAACCATGAAGATTGACTGGAGTCAGTGTGGGCTATGTTGAAACCATAGAGAGAAACTGGGGTCAGTGTGGACTATAGAGAAACTGCAGAGAGCCAATGGCATCAGTGCGGGATATAGGGAAACTGTAGAGAGCCGCTGTAGACAGTGTGGGCTATAGAGAAACCTTAGATGGACACTGGAGTTAATCGAAGGCCATAGGGAAACCGTAGGGAACCATTGAAATCAATATGGTCTACAGGAAAACCGTAGAGAGTCGCAGTGTGGGCTATATGGGAACCTTAGAGAGTCACTGGAGTCAGTGTGGATAACAGGGAAACCGTAGAGAGACACTGGAGTCAGTGTGGACTCTAGGAAAACAGTAGAGTCTGACTGGATTCAGCTGTGGGATATAGTGAAACCGTAGAGAGTCGCTGGAGACTGTTTGGGCTATCGAGAAACTGTAAAGAGCCACTGGAGCCAGCTGGAATATAGGGAAACCGCAGAGAGCCACTGGAGTCAGTGTGGACTATAGGGAAAACATAGAGAGCCACTGGAGTCAGAGTGGACTAAAGGGAAACCGTAGAGAGCCACTGGAGTCAGTATGGAAATTTGGGAAAAGCTAGAGAGCCAATGGAGTCAGTGTGGCATATAGGGCAATCGTAGAGAGCCGCTGGAGACAGTGTGGGCTACAGGGAAACCGTCGATAGCCACTGGAGTCAATGGCAGGCTATGGGGAAACCATAGGGAGCCATTGCAGTGAGTGTGGTCTATAGGGAAACCGTCGAGAGCCACTGGAGAAGTGTGGGATACAGGGAAACGGTAGAGAATTACTGGAGTCAGTGTGGGCTATTGGGAAACCGTGGAGAGCCACTGGAGTCAATCGCTAGCTATATGAAAACCGTAGTGAGCCTCTTGTGTCAGCATGGACTATAGGGAAAGCGTACGGAGCCACAAGTGTCAGTGCGGGATATAAGGAAACCGTAGAGAGTCACTGGAGTGACTGTGGTATATAGTGAAACTGTAGAGAGCCACTGGAGTCTGTCTGGACTATAGGGAAATCTTAGAGAGCCACTGGAGTCAGGCGGGATGTAAGGAAAGCATAGAGAGCCGCCCGAGTCAGTGTGGGCTATATGGAATTCTTAGAGAGCAAGTCGTGTCAATGTGGACTATATGGAAAGCCTACAGAGGCACTGGTGTCAGTGTGGACTAAAGGGAAACCATAGAGAGCCAATGGAGTCCGAATAGACTAAAGGGAAATCGTAGCGAGCAATAGGAGTCAGTGTGGAAAATAGGGAAACCATAGTGAAAAAGTGGAGTCAGTGTGGTATATAGGGAAACCGAGCATAGCCACTGGAGTCGATCGAAGGCTATAGGGAAACCGCAGGGAGCTATGGGAGTGAGTGTGGGATATAGGAAAATCGTAGAGAGCGACTAGAGTCAGTGTAGGATATAAGGAAACCGTAGTGTGTGACTGGAGTCACTGTGGACTATAGGGAAATTGTATAGTGCCACAGGGGAAAGTTTGGGATATAGTGAAACCGTGGAGAACTGCTGGAGTCAGTGTGGGCTATAGGGAAACTGTAGAGAGCCAGTGGAGTAAGTGTGGGCTATATGGGAATCTTAGAGAGACACTGGAGTCTGTGTTGACTACAGGGAAACCTTAGAGAGCCACCGGAGTCAGTTGTGGGATATAGTGAAACCTTAGAGAGTCCCTAGAGACTGTTTGGGCTACAGTGAAACTGTAGAGAGCCACTGGAGCCAGGTGGGATATAGTGAAACAATAGAGAGTCGCTGGAGACAGTGTGGAATATAGGGACACCATAGAGAGCCACTGGAGTCAGTGTGGACTATAGGGAAAACGTAGAGAGCCACTGGAGTCAGTGTGGACTAAAGGGAAACCGTAGAGTGCGACTGGAGTCGGGCTGATCTATAGCGAAACTGTTTAGGGGAACTGGATTCAGCTGTGGGATATAGTGAAACCGTAGAGAGTCTTTGGAGACTGTTTGGGCTATCGAGAAACTTTAAAGAGCCACTGGAGCCAGGTGGGATATAGTGAAACCGTAGAGAGTCACTGGAGACAGTGTGCAATGTAGGGAAACCGCAGAGATCAACTGGAGTCAGTGTGGACTATAGGGAAACCGTAGAGAGCCGCTGGAGTCAGTACGGAAAATTGGGAAAACCTAGAGAGCCAATGGAGTCAGTGTGGCATATAGGACAATCGTAGAGAGCCACTGGAGACAGTGTGGGCTATAGGGAACCGCAAAAAGCCACTGGAGTCAATCGAAGGCTGTAGGGAAACCTTAGGGAGCCATTGCAGTGGGTGTGGGCTATAGGAAAATGGTAGAGAGCCACTGGAGTCAGTGTGGGATATAAGGAAACCGTAGAGTGTGACTGGAGTCACTGTGGACTATAGGGAAAATGTAGAGAGCCACTGGGGAAAGGTTGGGATATAGTGAAACCGTGGAGAACTGCTGAAGTCAGCGTGGGCTTTAGGGAAACCGTAGAGAGCCACTGGAGTAAGTGTGGGCTATATGGGAATCTTAGAGAGTCACTGGAGTCAGTGCTGACTACAGGGAAACTGTAGAGAGACACCGGAGTCAGTGTGGACTCTAGGAAAACCGTAGAATGCAACTGGAGTCAGGGTGGTCTATTGGGAAACCGATTAGAGCCACTGGAGTCAGTGTGGGATATAGCGAAACCGTAGAAAGTCGCTGGAGACTGTAAGGGCTTTAATGAAAGCATAGAGAGCCACTGGAGCCGGGTGGGATATAGTGAAATCGTAGAAAGTTGCTGGAGACAGTGTGGAATATAGGTAAACCGTAGAGAGCCACTGGAGTTAATTGCATGGTATAGGGAAACAGTAGGGAGTCATTGAAGCCAGTGTGGGGTATTGGAAAACCATTAAGAGCTGCTCGATTCACTGCGGACTATAGGGAAACCATAGGGAGGCCCTGGAGCCAGTGTGGACTAAGGGGAAACTGCGGAGAGCCAAAGGAGTCAGTGTGGGATATAGGGAAACTGCAGAGATTCGCTGGAGACAGTGTGGGCTATAGGGAAACCGTAGATATTCACTGGAGTTAATCGCAGTTTATAGGGAATCATTAGGGAGCCATTGAAATCAGTGTAGGCTATAGGAAAACCGTAGAGAGCTCGCTGGAGTCAGTGTGGAGTACAGGGAAACCATAGAGAGCCGGTGGCATCAGTGTGGACTGTAGGGAAAACGTAGAGATCCGGTGGAGTCAGTGAGAACTATAGGGAAAGCGTGGAGAGCCACTGGAGTCAGTTTGGACTATAGGTAAATCGTAGAGAGCGACTGGAGTCAGAGTGGACTAAAGGGAAACCGTAGAGAGCCACTGGAGTCAGTGTGGAAAATTGGGAAATCCTAGAAAGCCAATGGATTCAGTGTGAGATATAGGGAAACTGTAGAGAGCCACTGGAGACAGTGTGGACTATAGGGAACCACACAAAGCCACTTTTGTCAATCGAAGAAGTAGGGAAACCTTAGGGAGCCATTGCAGTGAGTGTGGGTTATAGGAAAATCGTAGAGAGCCACTGGCGTCAGTGTGGGATATAATGAAACCATAGAGAGTGACTGGAAACACTGTGGACTATCGGGAAACTGTAGAGAACCACAGCGGAAACTTTGGGATATAGTGAAACAGTGGAGAAAAGCTGGAGTCAGCGTGGGCTATAGGGACACTGTAGAGAGCCACTGGAGTCAATCGCAGGCTATAGGGAAATAGTAGAGAGCCTATGGTGTCAGTGTGGTATATAGGGAAACCTTAGAGAGCCACTGGAGTCAGTTTGGGATATAGTGAAACGGTGGAGATTGACTGGAGTCAGTGTGGGCTATGATGAAACCGGAGAGAGCCACTGGGGTCAGTGTGGACTATAGGGAAACCGCAGAGAGCCAATGGCATCAGTGCGGGATATAGGGAAACTGTAGAGAGCCGCTGTAGACAATGTGGGCTATCGAGAAACCGTAGATGGACACTGGAGTTAATCGAAGGCATTAGGGAATCCGTAGGGAGCCATTGAAATCAGTATGGTCTACAGGAAAACCGTAGAGAGTCGCAGTGTGGGCTATATGGGAACCTTAGAGAGACACTGGAGTAAGTGTGGAGTACAGGGAAACCATAGAGAGACACTGGAGTCAGTGTGAACTCTAGGAAAACAGTAGAGTCTGACTGGAGTCAGGGTGGTCTATAGGGAAACCGTTTAGAGTCACCGGAGTCAGTTGTGGGATATAGTGAAACCGTAGAGAGTCCCTGGAGACTGTTTGGTCTACAGTGAAACTGTAGAGAGCCACTGGAGCCAGGTGGGATATAGTGAAACTGTAGAGAGTGGCTGGAGACAGTGCGGCATATAGGGACACCGTAGAGAGCCACTGGAGTCAGTGTGGACTATAGGGAAAACATAGAGAGCCATTGGAGTCAGAGTGGACTAAAGGGAAACCGTAGAGTGCAACTGGAGTCAGGGTGATCTATAGGGAAACGGTTTAGAGCCACTGGATTCAGCTGTGGGATATATTGAAACCGTAGAGAGTCGCTGGAGACTGTTTGGGCTATCGAGAAACTTTAGAGAGCCACTGGAGCCAGGTGGGATATAGTGAAACCGTAGAGAGTCACTGGAGACAGTGTGGAATGTAGGGAAACCGCAGAGAGCCACTGGAGTCAGAGTGGAATAAAGGGAAACCGTAGGGAGCCACTGGAGTCAGTATGGAAAATTGGGAAAACCTAGAGAGCCAATGGAGTCAGTGTGGCATATAGGGCAACCGTAGAGAGCCGCTGGAGACAGTGTGGGCTATAGGGAAAGCGTCGATAGGCACTGGAGTCAATGGCAGGCTATGGGGAAACCATAGGGAGCCATTGCACTGATTGTGGTCTATAGGGAAACCGTCGAGAGCCACTGGAGAAGTGCGGGATACAGGGAAAGGGTAGAGAGTTACTGGAGACAGTGTGGGTTATTGGGAAACCGTGGAGAGCCACTGGAGTCAATCGCTAGCTATATGAAAACCGTAGTGAGCCTCTTGTGTCAGCATGGACTATAGGGAAAGTGTACGCAGCCACAAGTGTCAGTGTGGGATATAGGGAAACCGTAGAGAGTCACTGGAGTTACTGTGGGATATAGTGAAACTGTAGAGAACCACTGGAGTCAATCGCAGGCTATAGGGAAATAGTAGAGAGCCTATGGTGTCAGTGTGGTATATAGGGAAACCTTAGCGAGCCGCTGGAGTCAGTGTGGTATATAGAGAAACCATGAAGATTGACTGGAGTCAGTGTGGGCTATGTTGAAACCATAGAGAGAAACTGGGGTCAGTGTGGACTATAGAGAAACTGCAGAGAGCCAATGGCATCAGTGCGGGATATAGGGAAACTGTAGAGAGCCGCTGTAGACAGTGTGGGCTATAGAGAAACCTTAGATGGACACTGGAGTTAATCGAAGGCCATAGGGAAACCGTAGGGAACCATTGAAATCAATATGGTCTACAGGAAAACCGTAGAGAGTCGCAGTGTGGGCTATATGGGAACCTTAGAGAGTCACTGGAGTCAGTGTGGATAACAGGGAAACCGTAGAGAGACACTGGAGTCAGTGTGGACTCTAGGAAAACAGTAGAGTCTGACTGGATTCAGCTGTGGGATATAGTGAAACCGTAGAGAGTCGCTGGAGACTGTTTGGGCTATCGAGAAACTGTAAAGAGCCACTGGAGCCAGCTGGAATATAGGGAAACCGCAGAGAGCCACTGGAGTCAGTGTGGACTATAGGGAAAACATAGAGAGCCACTGGAGTCAGAGTGGACTAAAGGGAAACCGTAGAGAGCCACTGGAGTCAGTATGGAAATTTGGGAAAAGCTAGAGAGCCAATGGAGTCAGTGTGGCATATAGGGCAATCGTAGAGAGCCGCTGGAGACAGTGTGGGCTACAGGGAAACCGTCGATAGCCACTGGAGTCAATGGCAGGCTATGGGGAAACCATAGGGAGCCATTGGAGTGAGTGTGGTCTATAGGGAAACCGTCGAGAGCCACTGGAGAAGTGTGGGATACAGGGAAACGGTAGAGAATAACTGGAGTCAGTGTGGGCTATTGGGAAACCGTGGAGAGCCACTGGAGTCAATCGCTAGCTATATGAAAACCGTAGTGAGCCTCTTGTGTCAGCATGGACTATAGGGAAAGCGTACGGAGCCACAAGTGTCAGTGCGGGATATAAGGAAACCGTAGAGAGTCACTGGAGTGACTGTGGTATATAGTGAAACTGTAGAGAGCCACTGGAGTCTGTCTGGACTATAGGGAAATCTTAGAGAGCCACTGGAGTCAGGCGGGATGTAAGGAAAGCATAGAGAGCCGCCCGAGTCAGTGTGGGCTATATGGAATTCTTAGAGAGCAAGTCGTGTCAATGTGGACTATATGGAAAGCCTACAGAGGCACTGGTGTCAGTGTGGACTAAAGGGAAACCATAGAGAGCCAATGGAGTCCGAATAGACTAAAGGGAAATCGTAGCGAGCAATAGGAGTCAGTGTGGAAAATAGGGAAACCATAGAGAAAAAGTGGAGTCAGTGTGGTATATAGGGAAACCGAGCATAGCCACTGGAGTCGATCGAAGGCTATAGGGAAACCGCAGGGAGCTATGGGAGTGAGTGTGGGATATAGGAAAATCGTAGAGAGCGACTAGAGTCAGTGTAGGATATAAGGAAACTGTAGTGTGTGACTGGATTCACTGTGGACTATAGGGAAATTGTATAGTGCCACAGGGGAAAGTTTGGGATATAGTGAAACCGTGGAGAACTGCTGGAGTCAGTGTGGGCTATAGGGAAACTGTAGAGAGCCAGTGGAGTAAGTGTGGGCTATATGGGAATCTTAGAGAGACACTGGAGTCTGTGTTGACTACAGGGAAACCTTAGAGAGCCACCGGAGTCAGTTGTGGGATATAGTGAAACCTTAGAGAGTCCCTAGAGACTGTTTGGGCTACAGTGAAACTGTAGAGAGCCACTGGAGCCAGGTGGGATATAGTGAAACAATAGAGAGTCGCTGGAGACAGTGTGGAATATAGGGACACCATAGAGAGCCACTGGAGTCAGTGTGGACTATAGGGAAAACGTAGAGAGCCACTGGAGTCAGTGTGGACTAAAGGGAAACCGTAGAGTGCGACTGGAGTCGGGCTGATCTATAGCGAAACTGTTTAGGGGAACTGGATTCAGCTGTGGGATATAGTGAAACCGTAGAGAGTCTTTGGAGACTGTTTGGGCTATCGAGAAACTTTAAAGAGCCACTGGAGCCAGGTGGGATATAGTGAAACCGTAGAGAGTCACTGGAGACAGTGTGCAATGTAGGGAAACCGCAGAGATCAACTGGAGTCAGTGTGGACTATAGGGAAACCGTAGAGAGCCGCTGGAGTCAGTACGGAAAATTGGGAAAACCTAGAGAGCCAATGGAGTCAGTGTGGCATATAGGACAATCGTAGAGAGCCACTGGAGACAGTGTGGGCTATAGGGAACCGCAAAAAGCCACTGGAGTCAATCGAAGGCTGTAGGGAAACCTTAGGGAGCCATTGCAGTGAGTGTGGGCTATAGGAAAATGGTAGAGAGCCACTGGAGTCAGTGTGGGATATAAGGAAACCGTAGAGTGTGACTGGAGTCACTGTGGACTATAGGGAAAATGTAGAGAGCCACTGGGGAAAGGTTGGGATATAGTGAAACCGTGGAGAACTGCTGAAGTCAGCGTGGGCTTTAGGGAAACCGTAGAGAGCCACTGGAGTAAGTGTGGGCTATATGGGAATCTTAGAGAGTCACTGGAGTCAGTGCTGACTACAGGGAAACTGTAGAGAGACACCGGAGTCAGTGTGGACTCTAGGAAAACCGTAGAATGCAACTGGAGTCAGGGTGGTCTATTGGGAAACCGATTAGAGCCACTGGAGTCAGTGTGGGATATAGCGAAACCGTAGAAAGTCGCTGGAGACTGTAAGGGCTTTAATGAAAGCATAGAGAGCCACTGGAGCCGGGTGGGATATAGTGAAATCGTAGAAAGTTGCTGGAGACAGTGTGGAATATAGGTAAACCGTAGAGAGCCACTGGAGTTAATTGCATGGTATATGGAAACAGTAGGGAGTCATTGAAGCCAGTGTGGGGTATTGGAAAACCATTAAGAGCTGCTCGATTCACTGCGGACTATAGGGAAACCATAGGGAGGCCCTGGAGCCAGTGTGGACTAAGGGGAAACTGCGGAGAGCCAAAGGAGTCAGTGTGGGATATAGGGAAACTGCAGAGATTCGCTGGAGACCGTGTGGGCTATAGGGAAACCGTAGATATTCACTGGAGTTAATCGCAGTTTATAGGGAATCATTAGGGAGCCATTGAAATCAGTGTAGGCTATAGGAAAACCGTAGAGAGCTCGCTGGAGTCAGTGTGGAGAACAGGGAAACCATAGAGAGCCGGTGGCATCTGTGTGGACTGTAGGGAAAACGTAGAGATCCGGTGGAGTCAGTGAGAACTATAGGGAAAGCGTGGAGAGCCACTGGAGTCAGTTTGGACTATAGGTAAATCGTAGAGAGCGACTGGAGTCAGAGTGGACTAAAGGGAAACCGTAGAGAGCCACTGGAGTCAGTGTGGAAAATTGGGAAATCCTAGAAAGCCAATGGATTCAGTGTGAGATATAGGGAAACCGTAGAGAGCCACTGGAGACAGTGTGGACTATAGGGAACCACACAAAGCCACTTTTGTCAATCGAAGGCTGTAGGGAAACCTTACGGAGCCATTGCAGTGAGTGTGGGTTATAGGAAAATCGTAGAGAGCCACTGGCGTCAGTGTGGGATATAATGAAACCATAGAGAGTGACTGGAAACACTGTGGACTATCGGGAAACTGTAGAGAACCACAGCGGAAACTTTGGGATATAGTGAAACAGTGGAGAAAAGCTGGAGTCAGCGTGGGCTATAGGGACACTGTAGAGAGCCACTGGAGTCAATTGCAGGCTATAGGGAAATAGTAGAGAGCCTATGGTGTCAGTGTGGTATATAGGGAAACCTTAGAGAGCCACTGGAGTCAGTTTGGGATATAGTGAAACGGTGGAGATTGACTGGAGTCAGTGTGGGCTATGATGAAACCGGAGAGAGCCACTGGGGTCAGTGTGGACTATAGGGAAACCGCAGAGAGCCAATGGCATCAGTGCGGGATATAGGGAAACTGTAGAGAGCCGCTGTAGACAATGTGGGCTATCGAGAAACCGTAGATGGACACTGGAGTTAATCGAATGCCTTAGGGAATCCGTAGGGAGCCATTGAAATCAGTATGGTCTACAGGAAAACCGTAGAGAGTCGCAGTGTGGGCTATATGGGAACCTTAGAGAGACACTGGAGTAAGTGTGGAGTACAGGGAAACCATAGAGAGACACTGGAGTCAGTGTGAACTCTAGGAAAACAGTAGAGTCTGACTGGAGTCAGTGTGGTCTGTAGGGAAACCGTTTAGAGCCACCGGAGTCAGTTGTGGAATATAGTGAAACCGTAGAGAGTCCCTGGAGACTGTTTGGGCTACAGTGATACTGTAGAGAGCCACTGGAGCCAGGTGGGATATAGTGAAACCATAGAGAGTCGCTGGAGACAGTGTGGAATATAGGGACACCATAGAGAGCCACTGGAGTCAGTGTGGACTATAGGGAAAACGTAGAGAGCCACTGGAGTCAGAGTGGAATAAAGGGAAACCGTAGAGTGCGACTGGAGTCAGGGTGATCTATAGGGAAACGGTTTAGGGCAACTGGATTCAGCTGTGGGATATAGTGAAACCATAGAGAGTCGCTGGAGACTGTTTGGGCTATCGAGAAACTTTAAAGAGCCACTGGAGCCAGGTGGGATATAGTGAAACCATAGAGAGTCACTGGAGACAGTGTGGAATGTAGGGAAACCGTAGAGAGCCGCTGGAGTCAGTATGGAAAATTGGGAAAACCTAGAGAGCCAATGGAGTCAGTGTGGCAAATAGGACAATCGTAGAGAGCCACTGGAGACAGTGTGGGCTATAGGGAACTGCACAACGCCACTGGAGTCAATCAAAGGCTGTAGGGAAACCTTAGGGAGCCATTGCAGTGAGTGTGGGCTATAGGAAAATGGTAGAGAGCCACTGGAGTCAGTGTGGGATATAAGGAAACCGTAGAGTGTGACTGGAGTCACTGTGGACTATAGGGAAAATGTAGAGAGCCACTGGGGAAAGGTTGGGATATAGTGAAACCGTGGAGAACTGCTGAAGTCAGCGTGGGCTTTAGGGAAACCTTAGAGAGCCACTGGAGTAAGTGTGGGCTATATGGGAATCTTAGAGAGACACTGGAGTCAGTGCTGACTACAGGGAAGCTGTAGAGAGACACTGGAGTCAATGTGGACTCTAGGAAAACCGTAGAATGCAACTGGAGTCAGGGTGGTCTATCCGGAAACCGATTAGAGCCACTGGAGTCAGTGTGGGATATAGCGAAACCGTAGAAAGTCGCTGGAGACTGTTAGGGCTTTAATGAAAGCATAGAGAGCCACTGGAGCCAGGTGGGATATAGTGAAATCGTAGAAAGTTGCTGTAGACAGTGTGGACTATAGGGAAACCGTAGAGAGCCACTGGAGTTAATTGCATGGTATAGGGAAACAGTAGGGAGTCATTGAAGCCAGTGTGGGCTATAGGAAAACCATTAAGAGCTGCTGGATTCACTGCGGACTATAGGGAAACCATAGGGAGCCCCTGGAGTCAGTGTGGACTAAGGGGAAACTGTGGAGAGCCATTGGAGTCAGTGTGGGATATAGGGAAAGTGCAAAGAGACGCTGGAGACAGTGTGGGCTATAGGGAAACCGTAGATATACACTGGAGTTAATCGCAGGCTATAGGGAAGCATTAGGGAGCCATTGAAGTCAGTGTAGGCTATAGGAAAAGCGTAGAGAGCTGCTGGAGTCAGTGTGGAGTACAGGGAAACCATAGAGAGCCGGTGGCATCAGTGTGGACTGTAGCGAAAACGTAGAGATCCGGTGGAGTCAGTGAGAACTATAGGGAAAGCGTAGAGAGCCACTGGAGTCAGTTTGGACTAAAGGTAAATCGTAGAGATTGACTGGAGTCAGAGTGGACTAAAGGGAAACCGTAGAGAGACACTGGAGTCAGTGTGGAAAATTGGGAAAACCTAGAGAGCCAATGGAGTCAGTGTGGGATATAGGGAAACCGTAGAGAGCCACTGCAGACAGTGTGGGCTATAGGGAACCGCACAAGGCCACTGGAGTCAATCAAAGGCTGTAGGGAAACCTTAGGGAGCCATTGCAGTGTGTGTGGGCTATAGGAAAATCGTAGAGAGCCACTGGAGTCAGTGTGGGATATAGGGACACCATAGAGAGTGACTAGAGTCACTGTGGTTATCGGGAAACGGTAGAGAACCACAGGGGAAAGTTTGGGATATAGTGAAACAGTGGAGAAACGCTGGAGTCAGCGTGGGCTATAGGGAAACTTTAGAGAGCCACTGGAGTCAATCGCAGGCTATAGGGACATAGTAGAGAGCCAATGGTGTCAGTGTGGTCTATAGGGAAACCTTAGAGAGCCACTGGAGTCAGTGTGGGATATAGTGAAACGGTGGAGATTGACTGGAGTCAGTGTGGGCTATGATGAAACCGTAGAGAGCCACTGGGGTCAGAGTGGACTATAGAGAAACCGCAGAGAGCCAATGGCATCAGTGCAGGATATAGGGAAACTGTAGAGAGCCGCTGTAGACAGTGTCGGCTATAGAGAAACTGTAGATGGACACTGGAGTTAATCGAAGGCCATAGGGAAACCGTAGGGAGCCATTGAAATCAGTATGGTCTACAGGAAAACCATAGAGAATCGCAGTGTGGGCTATGTGGGAACCTTAGATTGACACTGGAGTCACTGTGGAGTACAGGGAAACCGTAGAGAGACACTGGAGTCAGTGTGGACACTAGGAAAACAGTAGTGTCTGACTGGAGTCAGGGTGGTCTATAGGGAAACCGTTTAGAGCCACTGGAGTCAGCTGTGGGATATAGTGAAACCGTAGAGAGTCCCTGGAGACTGTTTGGGCTACAGTAAAACTGTAGAGAGCCACTGGAGCCAGGTGGGATATAGCGAAACCGTAGAGAGTGGCTGGAGACATTGTGGAATATAGGGACACCGTAGAGAGCCACTGGAGTCAGTGTGGACTATAGGGAAAACATAGAGAGCCACTGGAGTCAGAGTGGACTAAAGGGAAACCGTAGAGTGCGACTGGACTCAGGGTGATCTATAGGGAAACGGTTTAGGGCCACTGGATTCAGCTGTTGTATATAGTGAAACCGTAGAGAGTCACTGGAGAATGTTTGGGCTATCGAGAAACTTTAGAGAGCCACTGGAGCCAGGTGGGATATAGTGAAACCGTAGAGAGTTTCTGGAGATAGTGTGGAATATAGGGAAACCGCAGTGATCCACTGGAGTCACTCTGGACTATAGGGAAAACGTAGAGAGCCAATGGAGTCAGAGTGGACTAAAAGGAAACCGTAGAGAGCCACTGGAGTCAGTATGGAAAATTGGGAAAACCTAGAGAGCCAATGGAGTCAGTGTGGCATATAGGGCAATCGTCGAGAGCCGCTGGAGACAGTGTGGGCTATAGGGAAAACTTAGAGAGCCACTGGAGTCAGAGTGGACTAAAGGGAAATGGTAGGGTGCGACTGGCGTCAGGGTGGTCTATAGGGAAACCGTTTAGAGTCACTGGAGTCAGGTGTGTTATATAGTGAAACCGTAGAGAGTCGCTGGAGACAGTTCGGGCTATCGAGAAACTTTAGAGAGCCACTGGAGACAGGTGGGATGTAGTGAAACCATACAGAGTCGCCGGAGACAGTGTGGAATATAGGGAAACCATAGAGAGCCACTGGAGTCAGTGTGGACTAAAGGGAAACCGTAGAGAGCCTCTGGAGTCAGTGTGGAAAATTGGGAAAACCTAGAGAGCCAATGGAGTCAGTGTGGCATATAAGGCAATCGTAGAGAGCCGCTGGAGACAGTGTGGGCTATAGGGAAACCGTCGATAGCAACTGGAGTCAATGGCAGGCTATAAGGAAACCATAGTGAGCCATTGGAGTGAGTGTGGTCTATAGGAAAATCATAGAGAGCCACTGAAATCAGTGTGGACTGTAGAGAAACCGTAGAGAGCTGCTGGAGGCCGTGTGGAATATAGGGAAACCGTAGAGAGCCGCTGGAGTCGCTGTGGACTCTAGGGAAACTGTACAGAGCCACTGCAGTCAGTGTGGACTATAGCGAAACCGTGGAGAGCCACTGGAGACAGTGTGGGATATAGGGAAAGTGTAGAGAGCCATTTGAGTCACTGTGGACTACAGGAAAACCGAAGATAACTGCTGGAGTTATTGTGGACTATAGGGAAATCGTCGCGATCCGCTGGATGCAGTGTGGACAATAGGGAAGCCGTAGAGAGCCACTGGAGTCAGTGTGGAAAATAGGGAAACTGTAGGGAGCCACCGGAGCCAATCTGGGATATAGGGAAACCGTAGAGAGTCACTGGATTAACTGTGGACTATAGGGATCTGTAGAGAGCCACTGGAGTCAGAGTTGACTAAAGGAAACCTAGAGAGCCAATGGAGTCAGTGTGGCATATAAGGCAATCGTAGAGAGCCGCTGGAGACAGTGAGGGCTGTAGGGAAACCGTAGATTGCCACTGGAGTCAATCGCAGGCTAAAGGGAAACCGTGGAGAGCCATTGGATTGAGCGTGGGCTATAGGAAATTCGCAGAGACCAGAGAGAGCCGTGGGAGACAGTGTGGACTATAGAGAAACCGTAGAGTGCCACTGGAGTCAGTATGGATTACAGGGAAACGGTAGAGAGCCCCTGGAGTCAGTGCAGACTATAGGGAAACAGGCAAGAGGCACTGGAGTCATTGTGGGATATAGGGAAAATCTAGAGAGCCATTGGAGTCAGTGTGGACTATAGGAAAACCGTAGAGAACTGCTGGAGTCAGTGTGGACTATAGGGAAACTGTAGAGAGCGACTGGAGTCATTGTGGGCTGTATGGAATCCTCAGAGAGCAACTGGAGACAATGTGGACTATAGGGAAACCGCAGAGAGCCACTGGAGACAGTGTGGTATATAGGGAAACCATAGAGAGCCATTGGAGTAGACGCGCACTATAGGAAAATTGTAGAGAGCCACTGGAGTCAGTGTGGACTATAGAGAAACCACAGAGAGCCGCTGGAGTCAGTATGGACTATAGGGAAACCGTAGAGAGCCCCTGGAGTCAGTGTGGACTCTAGGGAAATTGTAGAGAGCCGCTGGAGACAGTGTGGGATATAGCGAAACCTTAGATAGCCGCGGGAGACAGTGTGGGCCATAGGGAAAACGTACTTAGCCACTGGAGTCAATCACAGACTATAGGAAAACCGCAGAGACCCATTGCAGTGAGTGTGGGCTATAGGAAAATCATAGAGAGCCACTGGAGTCATTGTAGACTATAGAGAAACCGCAGAGAGCCGCTGGAGTCAGTGTGGGCTATTGGGAAACCGTAGAGAGCCACTGGAGTCATTGTGGACTCTAGGGAAACCGTAGAGAGCCACTGGAGGCAGTGTGGACTATAGGGAAACCGTAGAGAGTCACTGGAGTCACTGTGGACTATAGGGAAACAGTCGAGATCCACTGGAATCAGTGTGGGATATAGGGAAAGCGTACAGAACCATTCGAGTCAATGTGAACTATAGGAAAACCGTAGAGAACTGCTGGAGTCAGTGTGGACTATACGGAAACCGTTGACAGCTGCTGGAGGCAGTGTGGACTATTGGGAAGCCGTAGAGAGCCATTGAAGTCACTGTGGACTATAGGGAAACCATAGAGAGCCCCTGGTGTCAGTGTGGACTTTAGGGAAAACGTAGAGAGCCAATGAAGACAGTGTGGGATATAGGGAAAACATAGAGAGCCGATGGAGACAGTGTGGGCTATAGGGAAAACTTGGAGTGCCGTTGGAGTCAATGTGGGATATAATGAATGCTTAGATAGACGCTGGAGACAGTGTGGGCTATAGGGAAAACGTAAATAGTCACTGGAGTCAAGCACAGGCTCTAGGGAAACCATAGGGAGCCATAGGAGTGAGTGCGAGCTATCGGAAAACCGTAGAGAGACGCTCGAGTCATTGTCAACTATAGGGAAAGCATAGAGAGCCGCTGGAGTCAGTGTGCGCTAATTGGAAACCGTAGAGAGTAACTGGAGTAAACCAAAGACTATATTGAAATCAAGGAGAGCCACTGGTGTCAGCATGGACTATAGGGAAACAGTAGGGAGCCACCAGAGTCAGTCTGGGATATAGGGAAACTGTAGAGAGACACTGGATTAACTGTGGACTATAGGGATCTGTAGAGAGCCACTAGAGACAGTGTGGAAAATTGGAAAAATGTAGAGAGCCAGATGATTCAGTGTGGGATATAGGGAAACCATAGAGAGCCTCTGGGGTCAGTGTGGGCTATAGGGAAACCATAGATAGCCACGGGAGTCAATGGCAGGCTAAAGGGAACCGTAGAGAGCAATTGGAGTGAGCGTGGGCTATAGGAAAATCGTAGAGAGCCACTGTTGTCAGTGGGGACTATAGAGAAAAACGTAGAGATCTGCTGGATTCAGTATGGATTATTGGGAAACGGTAGAGAGCCCCTGGAGTCAGTGTGGACTCTTGGGAAACCGTACGGAGGCGCTGGAGACGGTGTGGACTGTAGGGAAACGGTTGAGAGCCACTGGAGTCAGTGTGGACTATAGGGAAACAGGCGAGACCCTCTGGAGTCAGTGTGGGATATAGGGAAAGTGTAGAGAGCCATTGGAGTCAGTGTGAACTATAGGGAAGCCATAGAGAGCCACTGGAGTCACTGTGGACTATAGGGAATCCGTTGAGAGCCACTGGAGTCAGGTGGGATATAGGCAAACAATAGAGAGCCGCCTGAGTCAGTGTTGGATATAGGGAAGCCATAGAGAGCCACTGGGGTATGTGTGGACTATAGAGAAACTGTAGAGAGCCGCTGGAGTCAGTATGGACTGTAGGGAAACCGTAGAGAGCCGCTGGAGTCAGTGTGGACTCTAGTGAATCCGTACAGATCCAATGCAGTCAGTGTGGGATATAGGGAAATCGTAGAGAGCCACTGGAGACAGTGTGGGCTATAGGGAGAACATGGAGAGCCATTGGAGTCAGTGTGGACTATAGAGAAACCGTAGAGAGCCACTGGATGCAATGTGGACATTAGGGAAACTGTAGAGAGCCGCTGGAGTCAGTATGGACTGTAGGGAAACCGTAGAGAGCCCCTGGAGTCAGTGTGGACTCTAGGGAATCAGTACAGATACAATGCAGTCAGTGTGGAATATAGGGAAATCGCAGAGAGCCGCTGGAGACAGTGTGGGCTATAGGGAGAACATGGAGAGCCGTTGGAGTCAGTGTGGGAAATAGCGAAACCTTAGATAGCCGCTGGAGACAGTGTGGACTGTAGGAAAATGTACTTAGCCACTGGAGTCAATCACAGGCTGTAGGATAACCGTAGAGAGCCATTGCAGTGAGCGTGGGATATTGGAATATCGAAGAGAGCCACTGGAGTCAGTGTAGACTATATAGAAACCGTAGAGAGCTGCTGGAGTCAGTGTGGGTATTGGGCAACCGTAGAGAGCCCCTGGAGTCATTGTGGACTATAGGGAACCAGTCGAGATCCACTGGAATCAGTGTGGGATATAGGGAAACTGTAGAGAGCCGCAGGAGACATTCTGGGCTATAGGGAAAACTTGGAGTGCCGTTGGAGTCAGTGTGGGATATAACGAAAGCTTAGATAGCCGCTGGAGACAGTGTGGGCTATAGGGAAAACGTACATAGTCACTGGAGTCAATCACAAGCTATAGGGAAACCATAGGGAGCCATAGGAGTGAGTGTGAGCTATCGGAAAACCGAAGAGAGACGCTCGAGTCATTGTCAACTATACGGAAAGCATAGAGAGCCGCTGGAGTCAGGGGGCACTATTTGGAAACCGTAGAGAGTAACTGGAGTAAATCAAAGACTATATTGAAATCAGGGAGAGCCACTGGTGTCAGCATGGACTATAGGGAAACCGTAGGGAGCCACTGGAGTCAGTCTGGGATATAGGGAAACTGTAGAGAGTCACTGGATTAACTGTGGACTATAGGGATCTGTAGAGAGCCACTGGAGACAGAGTGGAAAATTGGGAAAATGTAGAGAGCCAAAGGAGTCAGTGTGGGATATAGGGAAACCGTAGAGAGCCACTGGAGACAGTGTGGGCTATAGGGAAACCGTAGATACCCACGGGAGTCAATGGAAGACTAAAGGGAACCGTAGAGAGCAATTGGAGTGAGCGTGGGCTATAGGAAAATCGTAGATTTAGGGAAACCATAGAGAGCCACTGGAAACAGTGTGGACTATAGGGAAACCGTTGAGAGCCACTGGAGTCAGTGTGGACGATAGGGAAACAGGCGAGACCCTCTGGAGTCAGTGTGGGATATAGGGAAAGTGTAGAGAGTCATTGGACTCAGTGTGAACTATAGGAAAACCATAGAGAACCGCTGGAGTCAGTGTGGACTATAGGGAAGCCATAGAGAGCCACTGGAGTCACTGTGGACTATAGGGATTCCATTGAGAGCCACTGGAGTCAGGTGGGATACAGGCAAACAATAGAGAGCCGCCCGAGGCAGTGTTGGATATAGGGAAGCCATAGAGAGCCACTGGGGTCAGTGTGGACTACAGAGAAACTGTAGAGAGCCACTGGAGTCAGTATGGACAATAGGGAATCCGTAGAGAGCACCTGGAGTCAGTGTGGACTCTAGGGAATGCGTAGAGATCCAATGCAGTCAGTGTGGAATATAGGGAAATCGTAGAGAGCCACTGGACACAGTGTGGGCTATAGGGAGAACATGGAGAGCCGTTGGAGTCAATGTGGGAAATAGCGAAACCTTAGATAGCTGCTGGAGACAGTGTGGGCTATAGGGAAAACGTACGTAGCCACTGGAGTCAATCACAGGCTATAGGAAAACCGTAGAGAGCCATTGCACTGATGGTGGGCTATAGGGAAACTGTAGAGAGCCGCTGGAGTCAGTATGGACTATAGGGAAACCGTAGCGAGCCCCTGGTGTCAGTGTGGACTCTAGGGAAAAAGTAGAGAGCCAATGGAGTCAGTGTGGGATATAGCGAAACCTTTGATAACCGCTGCAAACAGTGTGGGCTATAGGAAAAACGAACATAGTCACTGGAGTCAATGAGAGGATATACGGAAACCGTAGGGAGCCCTTGGAGTGAATGTGAGCTATCGGAAAAACGTAGAGAGACGCTGGAGTCATTGTCAACTATAGGGAAAGCATAGAGAGCCGCTGGAGTTAGTGAGCGCTATAGGGAAACTGTAGAGAGTAACTGGAGTAAACCAATGACTATAGGGAAACCAAGGAGAGCCACAGGTGTCAGTACGGACTATAGGGAAATTGTAGGGAGCCACCGCAGTCAGTCTGGGATATAGGGAAACTTTAGAGAGTCACTGGATTAACTGTAGACTATAGGGATCTTTAGACAGCTACTGGAGACAGTGTGGAAAATTGGGAAAATGTAGAGAGCTAAAGGAGTCAATGTGGGATATAGGGAAATCGTAGAGAGCCACTGCAGACAGTGTGGGCTATATGGAAACTGTAGATAGCCACGGGAGTCAATGGCAGGCTAAAGGGAACCGTAGAGAGCAATGGGAGAGATCGTGGGCTATAGGAAAATCGTAGAGAGCCACTGGTGTCAGTCGGGACTGTAGAGAAACCGTAGAGATCCGCTTGAGTCAGTATGGATTATAGGGAAATGGAAGAGAGCCCCTGGAGTCACTGTGGACTCTTGGGAAACCGTAGAGAGGCACTGGAGACAGTGTGGACTATAGGGAAACCGTTGAGAGCCACTGGAGTCGGTGTGGAGTATAAGGAAACAGGCGAGACCCTCTGGAGTCAGTGTGGGATATAGGGAAAGTGTAGAGAGCCATTGGAGTCAGTGTGAACTATAGGAAAATCATAGAGAGCCGCTGGAGTCAGTGTGGACTATAGGGAAGCCATAGAGAGCCACTGGAGTCAGTGTGGACTATAGGGAATCCGTTGAGAGCCACTGGAGCAGGTGGGATATAGGCAAACAATAGAGAGCCGCCTGAGTCAGTGTTGGATATAGGGAAGCCATAGAGAGCCACAGTGGTCAGTGTGGAGTATAGAGAAACCGTAGAGAGCTGCTGGATGCAATGTGGACATTAGGGAAACCGTAGAGAGCCGCTGGAGTCAGTATGGACAATAGGGAATCCGTAGAGAGCCCCTGGAGTCAGTGTGGACTCTAGGGAATACGCAGATATCCAATGCAGTCAGTGTGGGATATAGGGAAATCGTAGAGAGCCGCTGGAGACAGTATGGGCTATAGGGAGAACATGGAGAGCCGTTGGAGTCAGTGTGGGAAATGGCGAAGCCTTAGATAGCCGCTGGAGACAGTGTGGGCTATAGGGAAAACGTACGTAGTCACTGGAGTCCCTCACAGGCTATAGGAAAACCGTAGAGAGCCATTGCACTGAGCGTGGGCTATAGGGAAACCGTAGAGAGCCGCTGGAGTCAGTATGGACTATAGGGAAACCGTAGCGAGCCCCTGGTGTCAGTTTGGACTCTAGGGAAAAAGTAGAGAGCCAATGGAGTCAGTGTGGGATATAGCGAAACCTAAGATAGCCGCTGCACACAGTGTGGGGTATAGGGAAAACGAATATAGTCACTGGAGTCAATCACAGGCTATACGGAAACCGTAGGGAGCCATTGGAGTGAGTGTGAGCTATCGGAAAAACATAGGGAGACGCTGGAGTCATTGTCGACCTTAGGGAAAGCATAGAGATCCGCTGGAGTCAGTGTGCGCTATTGGGAAACCATAGAGAGTAACTGGAGTAGATCAAAGACTATTGGGAAACCAAGGAGAGCCACTGGTGTCAGTATGGACTTCAGGGAAACTGTAGGGAGCCACCCGAGTCAGTCTGGGATATAGGGAAACTGTAGAGAGTCACTGGATTAACTGTGGACTATAGGGATCTGTAGAGAGCCACTGGAGTCAGAGTGGACTAAAGGAAACCGTAGAGAGCCACTGGAGACAGTGTGGAAAATTTGGAAAATGTAGAGAGCCAATGGTGTCAGTGTGGGATATAGGGAAACCGTAGAGAGCCGCTGGAGGCAGTGTGGGATATGGGGAAACAATAGAGAGCCATTGGAGTAGACGTGGGCTATAGGAAAATCGTAGACAACCATTGGAGTCAGTGTGGACTATAGAGAAACCGTAGAGAGCCGATGGATGCAATGTGGACATTAAGGAAACCTTAGATAGCCGCTGGAGACAGTGTGGGCTACAGGGAAAATGTACTTAGCCACTGGAGTCAATCACAGTCTATAGGAAAACCGTAGAGAGCCATTGCAGTGAGTGTGGGCTATAGGAAAATCGTAGAGAGCCACTGGAGTCAGTGTAGACTATACAGAAACCGTAGAAAGCTGCTGGAGTCAGTGTGGGCTATTGGGAAACCGTAGAGAGCCCCTGGAGTCATTGTGGACTATAGGGAAACCGGAGAGAGCCACTGGGGTCAGTGTGGACTATAGGGAAACAGTCGAGATCCACTGGAATCAGTGTTGGATATAGGGAAAACGTGGAGAGACATTGGGGTCAATGTGGTGTATAGGAAAACTGTAGAGAACTGCTGGAGTCAGTGTGGACTATAGGGAAACCGTAGAGATCTGCTGGAGGCAGTGTGGACTATTGGGAAGCCCTAGAGAGCCACTGGAGTCACTGTGGACTATAGGGAAACCGTAGAGAGCCCCTGGTGTCAGTGTGGACGCTAGGGAAAACGAAGAGAGCCGCTGGAGACAGTGTGGGCGATAGGGAAAATTTGGAGAGCCGTTGGAGTCAGTGTGGGATATAGTGAAAACGTACAAAGCCACTGGAGTCAATCCCAGGCTATAGGGAATCTGTAGGGAGCCATTGGAGTGAGTGTGAGCTATCGGAAAACCGCAGAGAGATGCTGGAGTCATTGTCGACTACAGGGAAATCATAGAGAGCCGCTGGAGTCAGTGTGTGCTATTTGGAAACCATAGAGATCAACTGGAGTAAATCAAAGACTATATTGAAATCAAGGAGAGCCAATGGTGTCATTATGGACTATAGGGAAACCATAAGGAGTCACCGGAGTCAGTCTGGGATATAGGGAAACCGTGGAGAGTCACTGGATTAACTGTGGACTATAGGGATCTGTAGAGAGCCACTGGAGTCAGAGTGGACTAAAGGAAACCGAAGAAAGCCGCTGGAGACAGTGTGGTAAATTGGGAAAATTTAGAGAGCCAATGGAGTCAGTGTGGGATATAGGGAAACCGTAGAGAGCCGCTGGAGACAGTGTGGGCTATAGGGAAACCTTAGATAACCATGGGAGTCAGTGGCAGGCTAAAGGGAAACCGTTGAGAGCCATTGAAGTGCGTGTGGGCTATCGGAAAATCGTAGAGAGCCACTGGTGTCAATGTTGACTATAGAGAAACCGTAGAGTTCCGCTGGAGTCAGTATGGATTATAGGGAAACGGTAGAGAGACCCTGGAGTCAGTGTGGACTCTTGGCAAACCGTAAAGAGGCAATGGAGACAGTGTGGACAATAGGGAAACCGTAGAGAGCCACTGGAGTCAGTGTGGACTATAGGGAAACAGGCGAGAGCCACTGGAGACATTCACACGCAATAGGAAAACTCTAGAGAGCCAATGGATTCAGTATGGACTATAGGGAACCGTAGAGAGTTCAGAGTCAGTATAGACTCCAGGGAAACTGTAGAGAGCTTCTGGAGTCAGTGTGGGCTATAGTGAATCCGTAGGGAACCACTGGAGTCTGTCTGGATGCTAGGGAAAGCGTAGAGAGCCACTGGAGTCAGTGTGGACTATATAGAAACCATAGAGTGCCACTGGACTCAGTGTGAGATATAGGGAAAAAGTAGAGAGTCTCTGGTGTCAGTGCGGGCTATAGTGAAACTGTAGAGAGACACTGGAGTCAATGTGGACTGTAGGGAAACAGTAGAGAGCCAATGGAGTGAATCACAGGCCATAGTGAAACTGTCAAGAGCCACTGGTGTCACTGTGGACAATAGGGAAACCATTGGGAGCCACTGGTGTCAGTGTCGACTATAGGGAAACCATAGAGAGCCACTGGAGTCACTGTGGATGTTAGGGAAACTACAGAGAGCCAGTGCAGTGAGTGTGGGATATACGGAATCCTTTGAGAGCCGGCCAAGTCAGTGTGGGATATAGGGAAACCGTAGAGAGCCTCTGGATACAGTGTGGGCTATAGGGAAACCGTAGTGAGCAACTGGAGTCAATGTGGACTATAGGGAATCCGTAGAGAGCCTCTGGAACCAGGTGGGATATAGGCAAACCATAGAGAGCCGCCCGAGTCAGTGTGGGATATAGGGAAGCCATATAGAGCCACTAGGGTCAATGTGGGCTATAAGGTAACCGTAGGGAGCCTCTGGAATTTGTGTGGATATAGGGAAACCATAGAGAGCGGGTGGAGTCATTGTGGGCTATATGGAATCCTCAAAGAGCAACTGGATTCAGTGAGGACTATAGGGAAACCGCAGAGAGCCACTGGAATCAGTGTGGACTATAGGGAAACCGTAGAGAGCCATTGGAGTCAGTGTGGACTAAAGGGAAACAGAGAGGGCCAATGGAGTCAGTGTGGACTATAAGGAATACGTGGAGATCTGCTGGAGTCAGTGTGGGATATAGCAGAACCTTAGATAGTAGCTGGAGACAGTGTGGGCTATAAGAAAAACGTACATAGCCACTGGAGTCAAACACAGGCTATAGGGAAACCGTAGGGAGCAATTGGAGTGAGTATGAGCTATCAGAAAACTGTAGAGTGACGCTGGAGTCAGTGCGGACTGTAGGGAAACTGTAGAGAGCCACTGGAGTCAGGGTGGGCTTTAGCGAAAACCTAGATAGCCACTGGAGACATTTGCACGCAGTAAGGAACACGTAGAGAGCCATTGGATTCAGTATGGACAATAGGGAAACGGTAGAGAGTCACCGGAGTCAGTGTGGATTCTAGGGAAAGCGTACAGAGCCACTGGAGTCAGTGTGTGATATAGGGAAACAATAGAGAGAGGCTGGAGTCAGTTTGGGCCATAGGGAAACCCTAGAGTGACACTGGAGTCAGTGTGGACTATAGGGAAACCGAAGAGAGCCAACAGACAAAGTCGCAGGCTATAGGGAAACCGTCGAGAGCCACTGGTGTCAGTGTTTACTATAGGGAAACCATAGGGAGCCACTGGAGTCGGTGTGGGAAAAAGGGAAACCGTAGAGAACCACCTGAGTCACTGTGGACCTTAGGGAAACTAAAGGGAGCCACTGGAGTCCGAGTAGGATATAGGGAAACCGTAGATAGCCGCCCGAGTCAGTGTCAGATATAGGGAAGGCGTAGTGAGCCCCTGGAGTCAGTGTGGGCTATAGGGAAACCGTAGACAGCCGCTGCAGTCAGTGTGGGCTGTAGGGAAACCGTAGAAAGCCACTGGTGTTAGTGTGGAAATATCGGGAAAGCGTAGGGAGCCAGTTTTGTCAGTGTGGGATATAGGGAAACCGTGGAGAGTCTCCGGAGTCAATGTGGGCATTAGGGAAAACGTGGAGAGCCACTGGAGTGAGTACGCACTGTAGGGAAACCTTAGAGAGCCAAGGGAGTCAGTGTGGGATATATAGAAAAAGTAGTGAGCTGCTGGAGACTGTGTGGGTATAGGGAAACCGTGAAAAAACACTGGAGTCATTCGCAGGCTATAGAGAAACCGCAGGGAGCCATTGGAGTCACTGTGGGTTATAGGGAAACCGTAGAGAGATTTTCGAGTCAGTGTGGAATGTAGGGAAACCGTAGACAGCCAGTGGATTGAAGGTGGATTATACTGAAACCGTAGGGAACCATTGCAGTCAGTGTGGGTTTATGGTAATCTTAGAGAGCAACGGGAGTCAGTGTGCACTATATGAAAAGCGTAGAGAGCCCCAGGAAGCAGTGTGGACTATAGGGAAATCGTAGACAGCCACTGGATTCTGTCTGGACTATAGGGAAACCGTAGGGTGCCACTGGAGTCAGTGTGGGCTATAGAGAAAACGTAGAGAGCTCCTGGAGTCTGTGTGGGTTATACGGAAAACGCAGCCAGCCGCTGAAGTCAGTGTGGGCGATAGGGAAACTGTAGAGAGCCACTGCAGTCAGTCTGGGCTATAGGGAAACCCTAGAGAGCCGCCCGAGTCAGTGTGTGATATGGGGAAGCCGTAGTGAGCCCCTGGAGTCAGTGTGGGCTATAGGGAAACTGTAGAGAGCCACTGGTGTTAGTGTGGTCTATCGAGATAACTTTGATAGCCATTGGTGACAGTGTGGGCTGTAGGGAAGTGGTAGGGAGCTGCTGGAGTCAGTGTGGAATGTAGGGAAACCGTCGAGAGCCACTGTATGGAGGGTGGACTATAGGGAAACTTTAGGGAGCCACTGGAGTCAGGGCGGGCTATAGGGAAACCGTAGGGAATCACTGTAGTCATGTGGGCTATATGGCAAACTTAGAGAGCAACTGGAGTCAGTGCTGACTATAGGAAAACCGTAGAGAGCCACTGGAGGCAGTGTGGACTATAGGGAACACGTTGAGATCCAATGGAGTCAGTGTGGGATAAAAGGAAACTGTAGAGAGCCGCTGGAGACAGTTCAGGCTATGGGGAATCCGTAGATAGACACTGGAGTCAATCGCAAGCTATAGAGAAGCCGCAGGGAGCCATAGGAGTTAGTGTGGACTATAGGAAAACAGTAGAGCGCCGCTGGAGTCACTGTGGACTATAGGGAAAGCGTAGTGAGCCATTGGAATCAGTGTGGCCTATAGGGAAATTGTAGAGAGCCACTTAAGTCACTGTGGAGTATAGGGAATCCGTAGGGAGCCACTGGAGTCAGTATGGGCTATAGGGAAACCGTAGAGAGCCCCTGGATTCAGTGTGTGTTATAGGGATACCGTAGACAGCCGCTGAAGTCAGTTTGGACTATAGGGAAACCGTAGCCAGCCGCTGAGGTCAATTTGGACTATAGGGAAGCCGTAGAGACCACTTGAGTCAGTGTGGGATCCAGGGAAACAGTGGAGAGTCTCTGCAGTCAGTATGGGCTATAGGGAAACCGTAGAGAGCCACTGGTGTCAGAGTGGACAATAGGGAAACTTTGGGAGCCACAGGAGTCAGTGTAGACTATAGAGAAAGCGTAGGGAGCCAATGCAGTCATTGCGGGAAAAAGGGAAACCGTAGAGAGCCACTGGAGTCACTGTGGACCTTTGGGAAACTATTGAGAGCCACTGGAGTCAGTGTGGGATATAGGGAAACCATAGAGAGCTGCCTGAGTCAGTGTGGGATAAATGGAAGCATGTAGTGAGCCCCTGGAGTCAGTGTGGGCTATAAGGGAAACCGCAGACAGCCGCTGCAGTCAATGTGGGCTATAGGGAAACTGTAGAGAGCCACTGGTTTTAGTGTGGACTATTGGGAAACCGTAGGGAGCCACTTGAGTCAGTGTGGGATCAAGAGAAAGCGTGGAGAGACTCTGGAGTCAGTGTGGGCTATAGGGAAGCTGTAGAGAGCTGCTGGAGTCAGTGCGGAATGTAGGGAAACCAGAGAGAGCCAGTGGATTGACGGTGGACTATAGGGAAACCGTAGGGAGCCACTGGAGTCAGGACGGTCTATAAGAATACCGTAGGCAACCGCTGGAGTCAGTGTGGGCTATATGGCAATCTTAGAGAGCAACTGGAGTCAGTGTGGACTATAGGAATACCGTAGAGAGCCACTGACGGCAGTGTGGACTATAGGGTAATCGCAGAGAGCCACTGGATTCAGTGTGGACTATAGGGAAAACGTAGAGATCCAATGGAGTCAGTGTGGCAAAAATGGAAACCGTAGAGAGGCGCTGGAGACAGTTCAGGCTAAAGGGAATCCGTAGATAGCCACTGGAGTCAATCGGAAGCTATCAGCAAGCCATAGGGAGCCATTGGAATCAGTGTGGGCTATAGGAAAACAGTAGAGTGCCGCTGGAGTCACTGTGGACTATAGGGAAAGCGTAGCGAGCCATTGGAATCAGTGTGGACTATAGGGAAACTGTAGAGAGCCACTGAAGTCAGTGTGGGCTGTAGGGAAACCATAGAGAGCCACTGGTGTTAGTGTGGACTATAGGGAACCCGTGGAGAGCCACTTGAGTCAGTGTGGGTCATAGGGAAACCATAGAGTATGTCTGGAGTCAGTGTGGGTTATAGTGAAACGGTAGAGAGCCACTGGAGTCAGTGTAGACTGTAGGGAAAATGTAGAGAGCCAATTGTGGGATATAGGAAGACCGTAGAGAGCCACTGGAGTCAGTGTGGACTATAGGGAAAGCGCAGGGAGCCACAGGAGTCTTTGCGGGAAAAGGGAAACCGTAGAGAGCCGCTGGAGTCACTGTGGACCTTTGGGAAACTATTGAGAGCCACTGGAGTCAGTGTGGGATATAGGGAAACCATAGAGAGCTGCCCGAGTCAGTGTGGGATAAATGGAAGCGTTTAGGGAGCCCCTGGAGTCAGTGTGGACTATAGGGAAACCGTAGAGAGCCACTGGTGTTAGTGCGGGCTATAGGGAAATCGTAAAGAGCCAATGGAGTCATTTGCAGGCTATAGGGAAACCGTCGAGAGCCACTGGTGTCAGAGTGGGTTATAGGGATACCTTAGACAGCCGCTGCAGTCAGTGTGGACTATAGGGAAACCGTAGAAAGCCGGTGAAGTCAGTGTGGGCTGTAGTGAAACCGTAGAGAGTCTACTGGGGTTAGTGTGGACTATAGGGAATCCGTGGAGAGCCACTTGAGCCAGTGTGGGACACAGGGAAACGGTAGAGTGTGTCTGGAGTCAGTGTGGGTTTTAATGAAACGGTAGAGAGCCACTGGAGTCAGTGTTGTCTGCAGGGAAAACGTAGAAAGCCAATGGAGTCATTGTGGGATATAGGGAGGCGGTAGAGCTGCTGGAGACAGTGTGGACTATAGGGAAACCGTAGAGAGCCTCTGGAGTCAGTGTGGACTATAGGGAAACCGTTGATAGCCACTGGAGTCAGTGTGGGATATAGGGAAAGAGTAAAGATCCGCTGGAGTCTGGGTGGGCGGGAGTGAAAACGTAGAGAGACACTGGAGTCAATCGCAGGCTGTAGGGAAACCGTCGAGAGCCTCTGGTGTCAGAGTGGACAGTAGGGAAACCGTAAAGAGCCACTGGAGTCAGTGTGGACCTTTGAGAAACTATTGAGAGCCACTGGAGTCAGTGTGGGATATAGGGAAACCATAGAGAGCTCCCCCATCAGTGTGGGATAAATGGAAGCATGTAGGGAGCCCCTGGAGTCAGTGTGGGCTATAAGGGAAACTGCAGAGAGCCGCTGCAGTCAGTGTGGGCTATAGGGAAACCGTAGAGAGCCACTGGTGTTAGTGTTTAATATAGATAAACTGTAGGGAGCCACTGTAGTCACGGTGGGATATAGGGAAACGGTAGAGAGCCACTGGAGTCACTGTGGACCTTAGGGAAACTATAGAGAGCCACTGGAGTCAGTTTGGGATACAGGGATACCGTAGAGAGCTGCTTGAGTCAGTGTGGGATATAGGGAATCTGTAGAGAGCCTCAGGAGAACGTGTGGGCTATAGGGAAACCGTAGTGAGCCCCTGGAGTCAGTGTGGGCTAGAGGGAATCCGTAGAAAGCCGCTGCAGTCTGTGTGGACTATCGGGAAACTGTGGATAGCCATTGGTGACAGTGGGGGCTATAGTGAAGCGGTAGGGAGCTGCTAGAGACAGTATGGAATGTAGGGAAACCGTAGAGAGCCAGTGGATGGAGGGTGGACTATAGGGAAACTGTAGGGAGCCACTGGAGTCAGGGCAGTCTATAGGGAAATCGTAGGGAAGCACTGGAGCCAGTGTGGGCTTTAGGGCGATCTTAGAGAGCAACTGGAGTCAGTGTGGACTATAGGAAATCCGTAGAGAGCCACTGGAGGCAGTGTGGACTATAGGGAATTCGCAGAGAGCCACTGGATTCATTGTGGACTATAGGGAAAACGTAGAGATCCAATGGAGTCACTGTGGGATAAAGGGAAACCGTAGAGAGCCGCTGGAGACAGGTCAGGCTATAGGGAATCCGTAGATAGCCACTGAAGTCAATCACAAGCTATAGGAAAGCCGTAGGGAGCCATTGGAGTCAGTGTGGGCTTTAGGAAAACAGTAGAGTGCCGCAGGAGTCACTGAGGACTGTAGGGAAAGCTTAGCGAGCCATTGGAGTCACTGTGGTGTATAGGGAAAATGTAGAGAGCCACTGAAGTCACTGTGGAGTATAGGGAAACCGTAGGGAGCCACTGGAGTCAGTGCGGGCTATAGGGAAACTGTAGAGAGCCCCTAGATACAGTGTGGGTTATAGGGATACCGTAGACAGCCGCTGCAGTCAGTGTGGACGATAGGGAAACCGCAGAAAGCCGCTGAAGTCAGTGTGGGCTTTAGGGAAACTGTAGAGAGCCACTGAAGTCAGTGTGGGCTGTAGGGAAACCGTAGAGAGCCACTGGTGTTCGTGTGGACTATAGGGAACCCGTGGAGAGCCACTTGAGTCAGTGTGGGACATCGGGAAACCGTAGAGTGTGTCTGGAGTCAGTGTGGATTATAGTGAAACGGTAGAGAGCCAATGGAGTCATTGTGCGATATAGGGAGACCGTAGAGAGCTGCTGGTGACAGTGTGGGCAATAGGGAAACCGTAGAGAGCCACTGGAGTCAGTGTGGACTTAATGAAACCGTAGATAGCCACTGGAGTCAAAGTGGGATATAGGGAAAGAGTAGAGAGCCGCTGGATTCTGGGTGGGCGAGAGTGAAACCGTAGAGAGACACTCGAGTCAGTGCAGACTGTAGGGAAACCGTAGAGAGCCACTGGAGTCAATCGCAGGATATAGGGAAACCGTCGAGAGCCACTGGTGTCAGAGTGGACAATGGGGAAACCGTAGGGAGCAACTGGAGTCAGTGTGGCCTATAGCAAAAGCGTAGGGAGCCACAGGAGTCATTGCAGAAAATGCGAAACCTTAGAGCGCCACTGGAGTCACTGTGGACCTTTGGGAAACTATTGAGAGCCATTGGAGTCAATGTGGGATATATGAAAGAATAGAGAGCTGCCCGAGTCAGTGTGGGATAAATGGAAGCGTGTAGGGAGCCCCTGGAGTCAGTGTGAGCTATAAGGGAAACCATAGACAGCCGCTGCAGTCAGTGTGGGCTATAGGGAAACCGTAGAGAGCCACTGGTGTTAGTGTGGACTATCAGGAAACCGTAGAGACCACTTGAGTCAGTGTGGGCTCCAGGGAAACCTTGGAGAGTCTCTGGAGTAAGTGCGGGCTATAGGGAAACCGTAGAGAGCCAATGGAGTCAATCGCAGGATAAGGGAAACCATCGAGAGCCACTGGTGTCAGAGTGGGTTATAGGGATGCCGCAGACAGCCGCTGCAGTCAGTATGGACTATAGGGAAACCGTAGAAAGCCGCTGAAGTCAGTGTGGGCTGTAGGGAAACCGTGGAGTCTACTGGTGTTAGTGTGGACTATAGGGAATCCGTGGAGAGCCACTTGAGTCAGTGTGGGGCATAGGGAAGCCGTAGACTGTGTCCGGAGTCAGTGTGGGTTATAATGAAACGGTAGAGAGACACTGGAGTCAGTGTAGACTGTAGGGAAAATGTAGAAAGCCAATGGAGTCATTGTAGGATATAGGGAGGCTGTAGAGAGCTGTTGGAGACAGTGTGAGCTATAGGGAAACCGTAGAGAGCCACTGGAGTCTGTGTGGGATATAGGGAAAGAGTAGAGAGCCGCTGGAGTCTGGGTGTGCGGGAGTGAAACCGTAGAGAGCCACTGGAGTCAATCGCAGGCTATAGGGAAACCGTCGAGAGCCACTGGTGTCAGAGTGGACAATAGGGAAACCGTAAAGAGCCACTGGAGTCACTGTGGACTATAGGGAAAGCGTTGGGAGCCACAGGAGTCATTGCGGGAAAAGAGAAACCATAGAGAGCCGCTGGAGTCACTGTGGACCTTTGGGAAACTATTGAGAGCCACTGGAGTCAGTTTGGGATATAGGGAAACAGTAGAGAGCCTCCCGAGTCAGTGTCAGATATAGGGAAGGTGTAGTGAGCCCCTGGAGTCAGTGTGGGCTTTAGGGAAACCGTAGACAGCCGCTGCAGTCAGTGTGGGCTGTAGGGAAACCGTTGAGAGACACTGGTGTTAGTGTGGACTATCGGGAAAGCATAGGGAGCCACTTTAGTCAATGTGGGATATAGGGAAACCGTAGAGAGCCACTGTAGTCAGTACGCACTGTAGGGAAACCTTAGAGAGCCATTGGAGTCATTGTGGGATATATAGAATAAGTAGTGGGCTGCTGGAGACAGTGGGGGTATAGGGAAACTGCAAAAAAACACTGGAGTCATTCGCAGGTTATAGGGAAACCATAGGGAGCCATTGGAGTCAGTGTGGGTTATAGGGAAACCGTAGAGAGCTTTTGGAGTCAGTGTGTAATGTAGGGAAACTGTAGAGAGCCACTGTAGTCACAGCGGGCTATAGGAAAACCTTAGGGAACCATTGCAGTCAGTGTGGGCTATATGGCAATCTTAGCGAGCAACTGGTGGCTATCTTAGGGAGCAACTGGGGTAAGTGTGGACTATCGGAAAACCGTAGAGAGCCTCTGGAGTAATTGTGGTCTATAGGAAAGGTGTAGAGAGCCGCAGGAAGCAGTGTGGACTATAGGGAAAAACTATAGATCCAATGGAGTCAGTGTGGGATAAAGGGAAACCGTAGAGAGCCGCTGGAGACAGTTCAGGCTATGGGGAATCCGTACTTAGCCACTGGAGTCAATCGCAAGCTATAGGGAAGACTTGGGGTGCCAATGGAGACAATGTGGACTGTGTGTGTTATAGGGATACCGTAGACAGTGGCTGCAGTTAGTGTGGGCTATAGGGAAAAATTAGGGAGCCATTGGAGTCAGTGCGGGACAAAGGGAAACCGTAGAGAGCCACTGGAGTCACTGTGGACCTTTGGGAAACTATAGAGAGCCCATGGAGTCAAGGTGGGATATAGGGAAAGCAAAGAGAGCCGCCTGAGTCAGAGTGGGATCAAGGGAAACCGTGGAGAGTCTCTGGAGTCAGACTGGGCTATAGGGAAACCGTAGAGAGCCATTGGAGTCAGTGTTGTCTGTAGGGAAACCTTAGAGAGACATTGGAGTGACTGTGGGATATACGGAAAAAGGAGTGAGCTGCTGCAGACAGGTTGGGTATAAGGATACCGTAGAAAACCACTGGAGTCATTTGCAGGCTATAGGGAAACCGTAGGGAGACATTGGAGTCAGTGTGAGCTATAGGGAAACTGTAGCGAGCTGCTGGAGTCAATGTGAAATGTAGGGAAACCATAGAGAGCCAGTGGATTGAGGGTGGACTATAGGGAACCATAGGGAACCACTGGAGTCAGGGCGGGTTATAGGCAAAATGCAGGGAACCACTGGAGGCAGTGTGGGCTATATGGCAATCTTAGAGAGCAACTGGAGTCAGTGTGGACTATAGGAAAACGGTAGAGAGCCACTAGAGGCAGTTTGGACTATAGGGAAATCGTATAGAGCCACAGGATTCAGTGTGGACGATATGGAAAACGTAGAGATCCAATGGAGTCAGTGTGGGATAAAGGGAAAGCATAGAGAGCCGCTGGAGACAGTTCAGGGTATAAGGAATTCGTAGATAGCCACTGGAGTCAATCACAAGCTATAGGGAAGCCGTAGGGAGCCATTGGAGACAGTGTGCCTATAGGAAAACAGTAGAGAGTGGCTGGAGTCATTTGGACTATAGGAAAAGCGTAGTGAGCCATTGGAGTCACTGTGGACTATAGGTAAACTGTAGAGAGCCACTGAAGTCACTGTGGACTATAGGGAAACCGTAGGGAACCACTGCAGTCAATGTGGGCTATAGGGAAACCGTAGATAGCCCCTGGAGTCTGTGTGGGTTATAGGGATACCGTAGACAGCCGCTGAAGTCAGTGTGGACTATAGGGAAACCGTAGCCAGCCGCTGAAGTCAGTGTGGGCTATAGGGAAACGGTAGAGAGCCACTGGGGTTAGTGTGGACTATAGGGAACCCGTAGGGAGCCATTGGGGTCAGTGTGGGCTATAGGGAAACCGTAGAGGGCTGCTGGAGACAATGTGGAATACAGGGAAACCGTAGAGACCCAGTGGATTGAGGGTGGACTATAGCGAAACCATAGGGAGCCACTGGAGTCAGGGCGGGTTATAGGGAAACCATAGGGAACCACTGGAGGCAGTGTGGGCTATATGGCAATCTTATAGAGCAACTGGAGTCTGTGTGGACTATAGGAATACTGTAGAGAGCCACTGGAGGCAGAGCGGACCATAGGGAAATTGTAGAGAGCCACTGGATTCAGTGTGGACGATATGGAAAACGTATAGATCCAATGGACTCAGTGTGGGATAAAGGGAAACCGTAGAGAGCCACTGGAGTCAGTATGCACTGTAGTGAAACCTTACAGAGCCATTGGAGTCATTGTGGGATATATAGAAAAAGTAGTGAGCTGCTGGAGACAGTGTGGGTATAGGGAAACTGCAAAAAAACACTGGAGTCATTCGCAGGCTATAGTGAAACCGTAGGGAGCCATTGGAGTCAGGGTGGGTGATAGGGAAATGGTAGAGAACTTTTGGAGTCAGTGTGGAATGTCGGGAAACCGTAGAGAGCCACTGGGGTGCCAATGGAGACAGTGTGGACTATAGGGCCGGCTATAGGAAAATTTTAGGGAACCATTGCAGTCAGCGTGGGCAATATGGCAATCTTAGCGAGCAACTGGTGGCAATCTTAGAGAGCAACTGGAGTCAGTCTGGACTATCGGAAAACTGTAGAGAGCCTCTGGACTGATTGTGGGCTATAGGAATAGTGTAGAGAGCCCCTGGAAGCAGTGTGGACTATAGCAAAATCAGGGAGTGACACTGGATTCAGTTTGGACTATAGGGAAAAACTAGAGATCCAATGGAGTCAGTGTGGGATAAAGGGAAACCGTAGAGAGCCGCTGGAGACAGTTCAGGCTATAGGGAATCCGTACTTAGCCACTGGAGTCAATCGCAAGCTACAGGGAAGCCTTGGGGTGCCAATGGAGACAGTGTGGACTATAGGGAAACCGTAGAGAGCCACAGAATTCACTGTGGACTATAGGGAAACCGTAGGGAGCCACTGGAGTCAGTGTGGGCTATAGAGAAAACGTAGAGAGCCCCTGGAGTCTGTGTGGGTTACAGGGATACCGTAGACAGTGGCTGCAGACAATGTGGGCTATAGGGAAAGTGTATGGGGGGGTATGGGAGTCAGTGCGGGACAAAGGGAAACTGTAGAGAGCCACTGGAGTCACTGTGGACCTTTGGGAAACTATAGAGAGCCCATGGACTCAGTGTGGGATATAGGGAAAACGTAGAGAGCCGCCCGAGTCAGAGTGGGATCAAGGGAAACCGTGGAGAGTCTCTGGAGTCAGTGTGGGATATAGGGAATCCGTAGAGAGCCATTGGAGTCAGTGCGGAGTGTAGGGAAAGCTTAGCGAGCCATTGGAGTCAGAGTGGGATATAGGGAAAAAGTAGTGAGCTGCTGGAGACAGTGTGGGTATAGGGAAACCGTAGAAAACCACTGGAGCCATTCACAGGCTATAGGGAAACCGTAGGGTGTCATTGGAGTCAGTGTGTGCTATAGGGAAACCGTAGAGAGCTGCAGGAGTCAATGTGGAATGTAGGGAAACCGTAGAGAGCCAGTGGATTGAGGGTGGACTATAGGGAAACCTTAGGGAGCCACTGGAGTCAGGGCGGGTTATAGGGAAACCGTAGGGAATCCCTCGAGGCAGTGTGGGCTATATGGCAATCTTAGAGAGCAACTGGAGTCAGTGTGGACTATAGGAAAACGGTACAGAGCCACTGGAGGCAGTGTGGACGATATGGAAAAAGTAGAGATCCACTGGAGTCAGTGTGAGATAAAGGGAAACCGTAGAGAGCCGCTGGAGACAGGTCAGGCCATAGGGAATTCGTAGATAGCCACTGGAGTCAATCGCAAGCTATAGGGAAGCCATAGGGTGCCATTGGAGACAGTGTGGGCTATAGGAAAACAGTAGAGAGCGGCTGGAGTCATTTGGACTATCGGGAAAGCGTAGCGAGCCATTGGAGTCGGTGGGGACTATAGGGAAACTGTAGTGCGCCACTGAAGTCACTGTGGGCTATAGGGAAACCGTAGGGAACCACTGGAGTCAGTGTGGGCTTAAGGGAAAACTTTGAGAGCCCCTGGAGTCAGTGTAGGATATAGGGATACCGTAGACAGCCGCTGCAGTCAATGTGGACTAAGGAGAAATCGTAGGGAGCCACAGGACTCTGTGTGGACGATATGGAAAACGTATAGATCCAATGGAGTCAGTAAGGGATAAAGCGAAACCGTAGAGTGCCTCAGGAGACAGTTCAGGCTATAGGGAAATCTTAGAGAGCCCATGGATTCAGTGTGGGTTATAGGGATACCTTAGACAGGCGCTGCAGTCAGTGTGGATATAGGGAAATGGTAGCCAGCCGTTAAAGTCACTGTGGGCTATAGGGAAACGGTAGAGAGCCACTGGGTTTAGTGTGGACCATAGGAAACCGATAGGGAGCCATTGGAGTCTGTGTGGGCTATAGGGAACCCGTAGAGAGCTGCTGGAGTCAATGTGGAATGTAGGGAAAATGTAGAGAGGCAGTGGATTGAGGGTGGACTATAGGGAAACTATAGGGAGCCAATGGAGTCAGGGCGGGTTATAGGGAAAACGTAGGGAACCACTGGAGGCTGTGTGGGCTATATGGCAATCTTATAGAGCAACTGGAGTCTGTGTGGACTATAGGAAAACTGTAGAGAGCCACTGGATTCAGTGTGGACGATATGGAAAACGTATAGATCCAATGGAGTCAGTGTGGGATAAAGGGAAAACGTAGAGAGCCGCTGGAGACAGTTCAGGCTATAGGGAATTCGTAGATAGCCACTGTAGTCAATCGCAAGCTATAGGGAAGCCGTAGGGAGCCATTGGAGACAGTGTGGGCTATAGAAAAACAGTAGAGAGCAGCTGGAGTCATTGGGTATAGGGAAAGTGTAGCGAGCCATTGGAGTCAGTGTGGACTATAGGGAAACTGTATAGAGCCACTGTAGTCACTGTGGACTACAGTGAAACCGTAGGGAACCACTGGCGTCGGTGTGGGCTATAGGGAAACCGTAGATAGCCCCTGGAGTCTGTGTGGGTTATAGGGATACCGTAGACAGCCGCTGAAGTCAGTGTGGACTATAGGGAAACCGTAGCCAGGCGCTGAAGTCACTATGGGCTACAGGGAAACCGTAGAGAGCCACTGGGGTTAGTGTGGACTATAGGGAACCCGTAGATAGCCATTTGAGTCAGTGTGGGATATAGGGAAACCGTAGAGAGTTTCTGGTGTCAGTGTGGGTTATAGGGAAACGGTAGAGAGCCACTGGAGTCATTGTGGAATGTAGGGAAATCCGAGAGAGCCAAAGGAGTCAGTCTGGGATATAGGGAGACCGTAAAGAGCTGCTGTAGACAGTGTGGGCTATAGGGAAACTATAGATAGCCACTGGAGTCATTCACACACAATAGGCAAACCGTAGACAACCACTGGATTTAGTATGGACTACAGGGAAACGGTAGAGAGTCACCGGAGTCAGTGTAGAGTGTAGGGAAACCATAGAGAGCCGTAGGAGTCAGTGTGGGCTATAGGGAAACCGTAGAGAGCTACTGGAGTCAGGGTGGGCTATGGGAAACCATAGGTATCCACTGGAGTCTGTGTGGATGCTAGCAAAAGCGTAGAGAGCCTCTGGAGACAGTGTCGGCTATAGGGAAACCCTAGAGAGCCAAGGGAGTCAGTGTGGAATATAGGGAAAACATAGACAGCCACTGGATTCAGTGTGGGATATAGGAAAACAGTAGGGAGCTGCTGGAGTCAGTATGGGATAAAGGGAAACCGTAGAGAGACGCTGCATTCAATGTGAATCTTAGAGAAACTATAGAGAGCCACTGGAGTCAGTAAATGGTACAGGAGAACAGTTGAGTGCCTCCTGAGTCAGTGTGGGATATAGGGAAGACGTAGAGAGCCTCAGAAGAAAGTGTGGGCTATAGGGAACCCATAGTGAGACCCTGGAGTCACTGTGGGCTTTAGGGAAAACGTAGACAGCCGCTGCAGTCAGTGTGGTCTATAGGGAAACCGTAGAGAGCCACTGGTGTTAACGTGGACTATAGGGAACCTGTAGAGAGCCTCTTGAGTCAGTGTGGGATATAGGGAAGACGTAGAGAGCCTCAGAAGAAAGTGTGGGCTATAGGGAACCCATAGTGAGACCCTGGAGTCACTGTGGGCTTTAGGGAAAACGTAGACAGCCGCTGCAGTCAGTGTGGTCTATAGGGAAACCGTAGAGAGCCACTGGTGTTAACGTGGACTATAGGGAACCTGTAGAGAGCCTCTTGAGTCAGTGTGGGATATCGGGAAACCGTAGAGAGTGTCTGGAGTCAGTGTGTGTTATAGGGAAACGGTAGAGAGCCACTGTAGTCAATGTGGACTGTCGGGAAATCAAAGAGAGCCAATGGAGTCAGTGTGGGATATACTGAGACAGTAGAGAGCTGCTGGAGACAGGGTGGGCAGTAGAGAAATGGTAGATAGCCACTGGAGACATTCGCACACAATAAGGAAACCGTAGAGAGCCACTGGATTTAGTATGCACTATAGGGAAACGGTAGAGAGTCACCGGAGACATTGTAGACTGTAGGGAAACCACAGAGAGCCAAAGGAGTCAGTCTGGGCTATAGGGAAACCGTAGAGAGCTACTGGAGTCAGTGTGGGCTATAGGATACCGGCGGGATCCACTGGAGTCTGTGTGGATTCTAGGGAAAGCGTAGAGAGCCACTGGAGACAGTGTGGGCCTTACGGAAACCCTAGAGAGCCGCTGGAGTCAGTGTGGAATATAGGGAAAGCATAGACATCCTCTGGAGTCAGTGTGGGATATTGGGAAAAAGTAGAGTGCCGCTGAAGCCAGGGTGGGCTATAGTGAAACCGTAGAGAGACACTGGAGTCAATTGCAGGCTATAGGGAAACCGTCGAGAGCCAGTGGTGTCAGTGTGGATAATAGGGAAACCATAGGGAGCCACATGAGTCAGTGTGGGATAAAGGGAAACCGTAGAAAGCCACTGGATTCACTGTGGACCTTAAGGAAACTATAGAGAGCCACTGGAGTCAGTGCGCGATACAGGGAAACCGTAGAGCGGCGCCCGAGTCAGTTTGGGATATTGGGAAGCCGTAGAGAGCCACTGGAGACAATGCAGACTGTATATAAACCTTAGAGAGTCATTGGAATCAGTGTGCGTTATGGGGAAACCGTAATGAGCTCCTGGATACAGTGTGGCTATAGGGAAACCGTAGATAGCCCCTGGAGTCATTCACAGGCTATAGGGAATCCCTGGGGAGCCATTGGAGCCAGTGTGGGCTATAGGAATACCGTAGAGATCCCTTGTTGAAAGTGTGGGCGATAGGGAAACCGTAGAGATCTGCTGCAGCCATTATGGACTATAGGGAATCCATAGAGAGCCACTGGATTGAGGGAGGACTACAGGGAAACCGTAGGGAGCAAATGGAGTCTTGGAGGGATATATGGAAACATTAGCGAATCTCTAGCGTCACTGTGGGCTATATGGAAATCTTAGAGAGCAAGTGGAGTCAGTGTGGACTATACGAAAACTCTACACAGTCTCTGTACTCATTGTGGACTATAGGGAAACTGTAGAGAGGCACGGGAGTCAGCATGGACTATAGGGAAAACGTAGAGATCCAATGGAGTCAGTGTGGGACATAGGGAAACCGTAGAGAGCCGCAGGAGACAGTGTGGGCTATAGAGAATCCGTAGATAGCCACGGGAGTCAAAAGAAAGCTAAAGGGAAACCTTAGGAAGCATCTGGAGTAGGTGTATGCTATAGGAAAACAGTAGAGAGCCGCGGGAGACAGTATGTACTATAGGGAAAGCAAAGAAAGCCACTGAAGTCCGTGTGGACTATAGGGAAAATATAGAGACCCACCCGAGTCAGTGTGGGATAAAGGGAAGCCGTAAAGAGACACTGGAGTCAGTGTGGGCTATAGGGGAAGTGTAGGGAGCTGCTGGAGACAGTGTCGGCTATAGGGAAACCCGAGAGAGCCAATGGAGTCAGTGTGGAATATAGGGAAACCATAGACAGCCACTGGATTCAGTGTGGGATATAGGAAAACAGTAGGGAGTGCTGGAGTCAGAGTGGACTATAGTGAAACTGTAGGGAGCCGCTGGAGTCAGTGTGGGATAACGGGAAACCGAAGGGAGCCGCTGCAGTCACTGTGTACCTTAGAGAAACTATAGAGAGCCACTGGAGTCAGAGTGAGATACAGGGAAACCGTTGAGAGCCGCCTGAGTCAGTGGCGGGAAACCGTAGATAGCCTTGGTGACAGTGTGGGCTATAAGGAAGCGGTAGGGAGCTTTTGGAGTCAGTGTGCAATGTAGGGAAACCGTAGAGAGCCAGAGGATGGAGAGTGGACTATAGAGAAACTGTAGGGAGCTACTGGTGCCAGGGTGGGCTATAGGGAAACTGTAGGGAAGCACTGGAGTCAGTGTGGGGGATATGGCAATCTTAGAGATTAACTGGAGTCAGTGTGGACTATAGGAAAACCGTAGAGAGCCACTGGAGGCAGTGTGCACTATAAGGAAATCGCAGAGAGCCACTGGATTCAGTCTGGACTATAGGGAAAACGTAAAGATCCAGTGGAGTCAGTGTGGGATAATGGGAAAACGTGGAGAGCAGCTGGAGACAGTTCAGGCTATAGGGAAACCGTAGAAAGCCGCTGAAGTCAGTGTGGGCTATAGGGAAACCGCAGAGAGCCACTAGTGTTATTGAGCAGTCTAGGGAACCGGTGGAGAGCCACTTGAGTCACTGTGGGATATAGGGAAACCGTAGAGGGTGTCTGGAGTCAGTAGGGAATCAGTAAATAGCCACTGGAGTCAATCACAAGCTATAGGGAAGCCACAGGGAGCCATTGGAGTCAGTGTGGACTATAGGGAAACCGTAGAGAGCCCCTGGTGTCAGTGTGGGTTATAGGGATACTGTAGGCAGCCGCTGCATTCAGTGTGAACTATAGGGAAACCGTAGCCAGCCCCTGATGTCAGTGTGGACTATAGGGAACCCGTAGAGAGCCACTGGTGTTAGTGTGGACTATAGGGAACCCTTAGTGAGCCACTTGATTCAGTGTGCAATATAGGGAAACCGTAGAGAATGACTGGAGTCAGGGTGGGTTATAGGGAAACGGTAGAGAACCACTGGAGTAAGTGTGGACTGTAGGAAAATCCTAGAGGGCAAAAGGAGTCAATGTGGGATATAGGGAAACCGTAGAAAGCCACTGGAGTCATTCGCAGGTAATAGGGAAACCGTAGAGAGCCACTGGATTTAGTATGGACTATAGGGAAACGGTAGAGAGTCACTGGAGATAGTTTCGACTCTAGGAAAACCATAGAGAGCCAATGGAGTCAGTGTGGGATATAGGGAAACAGTAGAGAGCTGCTGGATTCAGCGTGGGCTATAGGGAAACTGTAGCAAGCCACTGGCGTCAATTGCAGGCTATTTGGAAACCGTCGTGAGCCATTGGTGTCAGTGTCGGCTATAGATAAACCGTAGAGGGTCACTGGATTCAGTGTGGTCTATAGGGAAACCGTAACGAGCCACTGGAGTCAGTGCTTTCTATATGAATCCTTACGGAACCACTGGAGACAGTGTGGGCTATATGGAAACTTTAGAGAGCAACTGGAGACAGCGTGGGTTTCGGAAAAACGTAGAGACCAATGGATACAGTGTGGATTATAGGGAAAGGATAGAAAGTCACTGGAGTCAGTGAGGACTAGAGGGAATCCGTAGAGAGCCACTGCCGTCTGTCTGGGCTCTAGGGAAACTGTAGAGGGCCAATGGAGACAGTGTGGGCTAAAGGGAAACTGTAGACAGCCACAGGAGTCAGTGTGGGATACAGGGAAAACGTATAGAGCCGCTGGATCCACAGGCGTCAGTGTGGACGGTAGGGAAACCATACAGAGCCACTGGAGTCAATCACAGTCTATAGGGAAACAGTCGAGAGCCACTGGTGTTAGTGTGGACAATAGGGAAACCATAGGGAGCCACTGGAGACAGTGTGGACTATAGGGAAAGTGTAGGGAGCCACTGGGATCAGTGCGGGAAAAAGGGAAACCGTAGATAGCCTCTGGAGTCACTGTGGACCTTTGGGAATCTAAAGAGAGCCACTGGAGTCAATGTACGATATAGGGAAACCGTAGAGAGCCGCCCGAGTCAGTGTGAGATTTGGGAATCCGTGGTGAGCCTCTGGAGTCAATGTGGGCTACTTTGGAAACCGTAGACAGCTGCTGCAGTCAGTGTGGGCTATAGGGAAACCATAGAGAGCCTCTGGTGTTAGTGTGGACTATCGGGAAACTGTAGAGAGCCACTTGAGTCAGTGTGGGATCAAGGGAAACCGTGGAGAGTCTCTGGAGTCAGTGTGGGCTATAGTGAAACCGTAGAGAGCCACTGGAGTCATTGCGGACAGTAGGGAAACGTTAGCGAGCCATTGGAGTCCGTGTGGGATATAGGGAAAAAGTAGTGAGCTGCTGGAGACACTGTGGGTATAGGGAAACCGTAGAAAACCACTGGAGTCATTCCCAGTCTATAGGGAAACCGTCGGGCGCCATTGGAGTCAGTGTGGGCTATAGGGAAACGGTAGAGAGCCATTGGTGACAGTGTGGGCTATAGGGTAGCCATAGACTGCTGCTGGAGTCAGTGTGGAATGTAGTGAAACCATAGAGAGCCAGTGGATTGAGAGTGGACTATAGGGAAACCGTAGGGAGTCACTGGAGTCAGGGCGGGCTATAAGGAAACCGTAGGGTACCAATGGAGTCAGTGTGGGCTATATGGCAATCTTAGAGAGCACCTGGAGTCGGTGTGGACAATATGAAAACCGTAGAGAACCTCTGGATTCATTGTGGACTATAGGAAAACCGTAGAGAGCCACTGGAGACAGTGTGGACTACAGGGAAATTGTAGAGAGCCACTGGATTCAGTGTGGACTATAGGGAAAACGTATAGATCCAATGGAGTTAGTGTGGGATAAAGGGAAACCATTGAGAGCCGCTGGAGACAGTTCAGGATATAGGGAAGCCGTAGAGAGCCACTGGAGTCAATGCGGACTGTATGCAAACTTTAGTGAGCCATTGGAGTCAGTGTGGGATCTGGGGAAACCGTAGTGAGCTGCTGGATACAGTGTGGGCTATACGGAAACCGTAGATAGCCACTGGAGTCATTTGCAGGCTATAGGGAAACCCTAGGGAGCCATTGGAGCCGGTGTGGGCTATAGGGAAGCCGTAGAGAGTTGCTGGAGTCAGTGTGGACCTTAGGGAAACCATAGAGAGCCACTGGATTGAGGGTGGACTATAGCAAAACCGTAGGGAGCCACTGGAGTCACAGCGGGCTATATGGAAACCATAGGGAACCACTGGCGTCAGTGTGGGCTATATGGAAATCTTAGAGAGCAAGTGGAGTCAGTGCGGACTATAGAGAATCCGTAGAGAGCCTCTGGAGTCATAGTGGACTATAGGGAAACATTAGAGAGCCACTGGAGTCAATGCGGACTGTATGGAAACTTTAGTGAGCCATTGGAGTCAATGTGGGATCTGGGGAAACCGTAGTGAGCTGCTGGATACAGTGTGGGCTATACGGAAACCGTAGATAGCCACTGGAGTCATTTGCAGGCTATAGGGAAACCCTAGGGAGCCATTGGAGCCAGCGTGGGCTATAGGAAAGCCGTAGAGACACATTGGTGACACTGTGGGCTATAGCGAAACCGTAGAGAGCTGCTGGAGTCAGTGTGGACCTTAGGGAAACCAGAGAGAGCCACTGGATTGAGGGTGGACTATAGCGAAACCATAGGGAGCCTCTGGAGTCACAGCGGGCTATATGGAAACCGTAGGGAACCACTGGCATCAGTGTGGGCTCTATGGAAATCTTAGTGGAGTCAGTGCGGACTATAGGAAATCCGCAGAGAGCCTCTGGAGTCATAGTGGACTATAGGGAAATATTAGAGAGCCACTGGAGTCATTTTGGACTATTAGGAATTCGTAGATGGCCACTGGATTCAGTGTGGACTATAGGGAAACCGTGGGGAGCAACTGGAGTCAGTGCGGGCTATAGGGAAACCAAAGGGAAGCACTGGATTCAGTGTGGGCTACATGGAAAACTTGGAAAGCAACTGGAGTCAGTGTGGACTATAGGAAAACTGTACATAGTCTCTGTACGCATTGTGGAATTTAGGGAAACTAGACAGCCACCGGAGACATTGTTAATCATAGGGAAACTGTAGAGAGGCACTGGACTCAGCATGGACTATAGGGAAAACATAAAGATCCAATGGAGTCAGTGTGGGATATAGGGAAACCGTAGAGAGCCACTGGAGACAGTGTGGGCTATAGGGAATCCGTAGATAAGCACTGGATTCACTCAAAAGCGATAGGGAAACCTTAGGAAGCCACTGGAGTCAGTGTATGCTATAGGAGAGAGCCGCTGGAGACAGTGTGCCCTATAGGGAATGCATAGAGAGCCACTGGAGTCCCTGTGGACTATAGGGAAACTATGGAGAGCCGCTGGAGTCAGTGTGGGATAAAGGGAAAAAGTAGAGACCCGCCCGAGTCAGTGTGGGATAAAAGGAAGCCGTATAGAGACAATGGAGTCTGTGTGGGATATAGGGAAATCGTAGAGAGCCACTGGAGTCATTCGCAGGCTATAGAGAAACCGTAGGGAGCCATTAGAATCGGTGTGGGCTATAGGGAAACAGTAGAGAGCCATTGGTGACAGTGTGGGCTATAGGGAAGCCGTAGAGAAGTGCTGGAATCAGTGCGGATTATAGGGCAACCGTAGAGAGCCATTGGATTGAGGATAGACCATAGGGAAACCGTAGGGAGCCACAGGAGGCAGTGTGGACGATGGAGAAATCGTAGAGAGTCACTGGAGTCAGTGTGGACTATAGGGAAAACGTAGAGATCCAAAGGAGTCAGGTGGGATAAAGGGAAACTGTAGAGATGCGCTGGAGACAGGCTATAGGGAATCCGTAGATAGCCATTGGAGTCAATCACAAGCTATAGGGAAGCCGCAGGGAGCCATTGGAGTCAGTGTGGACTATAGGGAAACCTTAGAGAGCTCCTGGTGTCAGTGTGGGTTATAGGGAAAACATAGCCAGCCCCTGATGTCAGTGTGGGCTATAGGGAACCCGTAGAGAGCCACTGGTGTTAGTGTGGACTATAGGGAACCCGTTGTGAGGCACTTGAGTCAGTGTGTAATATAGGGAAACCGTAGAGAATGTCTGGAGTCAGTGTGGGTTATAGGGAAATGGTAGATAACCACTGGAGTAAGTGTGGACTGTAGGAAAATCCTAGAGAGCCAAAGGAGACAGTGTGAGATATAGGGAGACTGTAGCGAGCTGCTGTAGACAGTGTAGGCTATAGGGAAACCGTAGAAAGCCACTGGTTTCATTCACACACAATAGGGAAACCGTAGAGAACCGCTGGATTTAGTATGGACTAAAGGGAAATGGTAGAGAGTCACCGGAGTCAGTGTAGACTCTAGGCAAACCATAGAGAGCGTCTGGAGTCAGTGTGGGCTGTAGGGAAACCATAGAGAGCTGCTGGATTCAGCATGGGCTATAGGGAAACCGTAGCGAGCCACTGGAGTCAGTGCGGTCTATATGAATCCGTAGGGGCCCAGTGGAGACAGTGTGGGCTATATGGAAACCTTAGAGAGCAACTGGAGACAGCGTGGGTTTCGGAAAAACGTAGAGAGCCAATGGATACAGTGTGGATTATAAGGAAAGGATAGACAGTCACTGGAGTCAGTGAGGATTGTATGGAAACCTTAGAGAGCCAGTGGAGACAGTGTGGACTAGAGGGAATCCGTAGAGAGCCACTGCCATCTGTGTGGGCTCTAGGGAAACCGTAGAGAGCCAATGGAGACAGTGTGGGCTAAAGGGAAACTGTAGAGAGCTACAGAAGTCAGTGTGGGATATAAGGAAATCCTAGAGAACCTCAGGATCCACAGGAGTCAGTGTGGACTGTACGGAAAACGTAGAGAGCCACTGGTGTCAATCACAGTCTATAGGGAAACTGTCGAGAGCCACTGGTGTTAGTGTGGTCAATAGGTAAACCGTAGGGAGCCACTGGAGACATTGTGGACTATAGGGAAAGCGTTGGGATCCACTGGAATCAGTGCGGGAAAAAGGAAAACCGTAGAGAGCCTTTGGAGTCACTGTGGACCTTTGGGAATCTATAGAGAGCCACTGGAGTCAGTGTACGATATAGGGAAACCGTAGAGAGACGCCTGAGTCAGTGTGGGATATAGGGAAGCAGTGGTGAGCCTCTGGAGTCAATGTGGGCTATTTTGAAACCGTAGACAGCCACTGCAGTCAGTGTATGCTGTATGCTATAGGGAAACCACAGAGAGCCTCTAGTGTTAGTGTGGACTATAGGGAAACTGTAGAGAGCCTCTTGAGTCAGTGTGGGATCAAGTGAAACCGAGGAGAGTCTCTGGAGTCAGTGTGGGCAATAGTGAAACCGTAGAGAGCCACTGGAGTCAGTGCGGACTGTAGGGAAACGTTAGCGAGCCATTGGAGTCAGTGTGGGATATTGGGAAAAAGTAGTGAGCTGCTGGAGACAGTGAGGGTATAGGGAAACCGTAGAAAACCACTGGAGTCATTCCCAGTCTATACGGAAACCGTCGGGAGCCATTGGAGTCAGTGTGGGCTATAGGGAAACGGTAGAGAGCCATTGGTGACAGTGTGGGCTATAGGGAAGCCGTAGACTGCTGCTGGAGTCAGTGCGGAATGTAGTGAAACCGTAGAGAGCCAGTGGATTGAGAGTGGGCTATATGGCAATCTTAGAGAGCAACTGGAGTCAGTGTGGACTATAGGAAAACCGTAGAGAACCTCTGGAGTCATTGTGGAGTATAGGAAAACCGTAGGGAGCCACTGGAGACAGTGTGGACTACAGGGAAATCGTAGAGAGCCACTGAATTCAGTGTGGACTATATGGAAAACCTATAGATCCAATGGAGTTAGTGTGGGATAAAGGGAAACCGTAGAGATCCGCTAGAGGCAGTTCAGGCTATAGGGAAGCCGTAGAGAGCCACTGGAGTCAATCGCAAGCTATAAGAAAGCCGTAGGGAGTCATTGGAGACAGTGTGGGCTATAGGAATACAGAAGAGAGCCGCTGGAGTCATTTTGACTATAGGGAAAGTGTAGTGAGCCATTGGAGTCAGTGTGGACTATAGGGAAACTGTAGAGAGCCACTGAAGTCACTGTGGACTATAGGGAAACTGTCGAGAGACTATAGGGAAACTGTAGAGAGTGTCTGCAGTCAGTGTGGGTTATAGTGAAACTGGAGACAGTGTGGGCTATAGGGAAACTGTAGACAGCGACTGGAGACATCCGCACGCAATAGGGAAACCGTAGAGAACCACTGGATTTAATATGAACTATTGGGAAATGGTAGAGAGTCACCGGAGGCAGTGCAGTCTGTAGGGAAACCATAGAGAGCAACTGGAGTCAGTGTGGAGTCTAGGGAAACCATAGAGAGCTACTGGATTCAGGGTGGGCTATGGGAAACTGTAGGGATCCACTGGAGTCTGTTTGGATTCTAGGGAAAGCGTAGAAAGCCACTGGAGTTACTGTCGGCTATAGGGAAACCCTAAAGAGCTACTGGAGTCAGTGTGGACTATAGGGAAACCATAGCGAGCCATTGGATTCATTGTGGGATATAGTGAAACAGTGGGGATCTGCTGGAGTCAGGGTGGGCTATAGTGAAAACGTAGAGATACACTGGAGTCAATCGCTGGCTATAGGGAAACCGTCGAGAGCCACTGGTGTCAGTGTGGATAATAGTGAAACCGTAGCGAGCCACTGGAGTCAGTGTGGGATACAGAAAACCGTAGAGAGCCGCTGGAGTCAGTTTTGAATATAGAGAAGCCATTGAGAGCCTCAGGAGAAAGTGTGGGCTATAGGGAAACCGTAGTGAAGCCCTGGAGCTAGTATGGGCTATAGGGAAACTGTAGAGACACTGGTGTTAGTATGGACTATTGGGAAATCGTCGATAGCTATTGGTGACAGTGTGGGCTAAAGGGAAGTGGTAGGAAGATGTTGGAGTCAGTGTGGAATGTAGAGAAACTGTAGAGAGCCAGTGGAAGAAGAGTGGACTATAGGGAATCTGTAGGGAGCCACTGAAGTCAGGGCGGGCTAAAGGGAAACCGTAGGGAAGCACTGGAGTCAGAGTGGGCTATATGGCAATCTTAGAGAGCAACTGGTGTCAGTGTGGACTATAGGAAAACCGTAGAGAGTCATTGGAGGCAGTGTGGACTGTAGGAAAAACGCAGAGAGCCACTGGATTCAGCGTGGACTATAGGGAAAATGTAGAGATCCAAAAGAGACAGTGTGGTATAAAGGGAACCCGTAGAGAGCCGCTGGAGACAGTTCAGGCTATAGGGAATCCATAGATAGCCACTGGAGTCAATCGCATGCTATGGGGAAGCCGTAGGGAGCCATTGGAGACAGTGTGGGCTATAGGAAAACAGTAGAGAGGCACTGAAGTCACAGTGGAGTATAGGGAAACCGTTGGGAGCCACTCGAGTCAGTGCGGGCTATAGGGAAACTGTAGAGAGCCCCTAGATTCAGTGTGGGTTATAGGGATACCGTAGAAAGCCGCTGCAGACAGTGTGGACTATAGGGAACCGTAGAAAGCCGCTGAAGTCAGTGTGGACTGTAGGGAAATGCTAGAGAGCCAATGGAGTCATTATGCAATATAGGGATACCGTAGAGAGCTGCTGGAGAGAGTGTGGGCTATAGGGAAACCATGGATAGCCTCCGGAGACATTCGCACGCGATAGGGAAACCGTAGAGAGCCACTGGATTTAGTATGGGCTATAGGGAAACGGTAGAGAGCCACTGGAGTCAGTGTGGACTAAAGGGTAACTGTAGAGATCCACTGGAGTCAGTGTGGCATATAGGGAAACAGTAGGGAGCCGCTGGAGTCAACGTGGGCTATAGTGAAACCGTAGGGAGCCACTGGATTCACTGTGGACTTTTGGGACTCAATAGAGAGCCACTGGAGTCGGTGTGGGATATAGGGAAACCATAGAGAGCCGCCCAAGTCAGTGTGGGATATAGGGAAGCGTGTAGTGAGCCCCTGGAGTCAATGTGGGCTATAGGGAAACTGTAGAGATCCACCGGTGTAAATGTGGACTATCGGGAAACTGTAGAGAGCCACTTGAGTCAGTGTGGGATCAAGAAAAACCGTGGAGAGTCTCTGGAGCCAGTGGATTATGGGTGGATTAAAGGAAAATTGCACGGAGCCACTAGAGTCAGGAACAGCTATAGGGATACAGTAGGGAACCAATGGAGTCAGTGTGGGCTATATGGCAATCTTAGAGAGCAACTGGAGTCAGAGTGGACTATAGGAAAACCTTAGAGAGCCTCTGGAGCCATTGTGGACTATAGGAAATCCGTAGAGAGCCACTGGAGTCAGTCTGGACTATACGGAAAACGTATAGATCCAATGGAGTCAGTGTGGGATAAAGGGAAACCATAAAGAGCCGCTGGAGACAGTTCAGGCTATAGGGAATCCGTAGATAGCCACAGGAGTCAATCGTGAGCTAAAGGGAAGCCATAGGGAGCCATTGGAGACAGTGTGGGCTATAGGGAAACTGTAGAGAGCCACTGAAGTCACTGTGGAGTATAGGGAAACTGTAGGGAGCCACTGGAGACAGTGCGGGCTATAGGGAAACTGTAGAGAGCCCCTGGAGTCAGTGTGGGTTATAGGGATACTGTAGAAAGCCGCTGCAGGCAGTGTGGACTATAGGGAAACCGTAGAGAGACACTGGAGTTAGTGCGGACTGTAGAGAAACTGTAGAGAGCCACTGGAGTCAGTCGCAGGCTATAGGAAAACCGTCGAGAGACACTGGTGTCAGTGTGGCCAATAGGGAAACTGTAGGGAGCCATTGGTTTCAGTGTGGACTTTAGGGAAATCGTCGGGAGCCACTGGAGTCATTGCGGGAAAAAGGGAAAATGTAGGGAGCCACTGGATTCACTGTGGATCTTTGGGACTCAATAGAGAGCCACTGGAGTCATTTTGGGATATAGGGAAACCATAGAGAGCCGCCCGAGTCAGTGTGGGATATAGGGAAGCGTGTATTGAGCCCCTGGAGTCAGTGTGGGCTATAAGGGAAACCGTAGAAAGCTGCTGCAGTCAGTGTGCGCTATAGGTAAACTGTAAAGAGCCACTGGTGTTAGTGTGGACTATCGGGAAACTGTTTAGAGTCACTTGAGTCAGTGTGGGATCAAGGGAACCCTTGGAGAGTCTCTGGAGTCAGTGTGGGCTATAGGGAAACCGTAGAGAGCCACTGGAGTCAGTGCGGAATGTAGGGAAACCTTAGAGAGTCTTTGGAGTCAGTGTGGGATATAGGGAAAAGGTAGTGAGCTGCTGGAGACAGTGTGGGTATAGGGAATATGTAGAAAACCACTGGAATCATTCGCAGGCTATTGGGAAACCGTAGGGAGCCATTGGAGTCAGTGTGTGATAAAGGGAAACGGTAGAGAGCCATTGGTGACTGTGTGGGCTATAGGGAAGCCGTAGAGAGCTGCTGGAGTAGGTTTGGAAAGTAGGGAAATCGTAAAGAGCCAGTGGATTACAGGTCCACTATAGGAAAACCATAGGGAGCCACTGGAGTCAGGATGGAATATAAGGATACTGTAGGGAACCAATGGAGTCAGTGTGGGCTTTATGGCAATCTTAGAGAGCAACTGGAGTCAGTGTGGAGTATAGGAAAACCGTAGAGATCCTCTGGAGTCATTGTGGACTGTAGGAAATCCGCAGAGAGCCACTGGAGGCAGTGTGGACTATAGGGAAATCGTAGCGAGCCACTGGATTGAGTGTGGAATGTAGGGAAAACATATAGATCCAAAGGAGTTAGTGTGGGATAAAGGGAAACCATAGAGAGCCGCTGGATACAGTTCAGGCTACAGGGAATTCGTAGATAGCCACTGGAGTCAATCGCAAGCTATAGGGAAGCCGTAGGGAGCCATTGGTGTCAGTGTATAGGAAAACAGTAGAGTGCCGTAGAGTGCCGCTGGAGTCACTGTGGACTATAGGGAAAGTGTAGTGAGCCATTGGAGTCAGTGTAGACTATAGGGAAACTGTAGAGAGCCACTGAAATCACTGTGGAGTATAGGGAACCGTAGGGAGCCACTGGAGTCAGTGTGGGCTATAAGGGAAACCGTAGACAGCTAGTGGATGGAGGGTGGGATATAGGGAAACTGTAGGGAGCCACGGGAGTCAGGGAGGGCTGTAGGGAAACCGTAGGGAAGCACTGGAGTCAGTGTGGGCTATATGGCAAGCTTAGAGAACAACTGGAGTCAGTGTGGACTATAGGCAAACCTTAGAGGGCCATTCGAGGCAGTGTGGACTATAGGGAAATCGCAGAGAGCCACTGGATTCAGCGTGGACTATAGAGATCCAATGGAGTCAGTGTGGGATAAAGGGAAACCGTAGAGAGCCGCTGGAGACCGTTCAGGTTATAGGGAATCCGTAGATAGCCACTGGAGTCGATCGCAAGCTATAGGGAAGCCTTAGGGAGCCATAGGAGTCAGTGTGGGCTGTAGGAAAACAGTAGAGTGCCGCTGGAGACACTGTGGACTATAGGGAAAGTGTAGCGAGCAATTGAAGTCAGTGTGGACTATAGGGATACTGTAGAGAGCCAATGATGTCACTGTGGAGTATAGGGAAACCGTTGGGAGCCATTGGAGTCAGTGCGGGCTATAGGGAAACTGTAGAGAGCCCCTGGAGTCAGTGTGGGTTATAGGGATACCGTAGAAGGCCGCTGCAGTCAGTGTGGACTATTGGGAAACCGTAGAATACCGCTGAAGTCAGTGCGGGCTACAGGGAAAATGTAGAGAGACACTGGTGTTAGTGTGGACTATAGGGAACCCTTGGAGAGCCACTTGAGTCAGTGAAACTGTAGAGTGTGTCTGGAGTCAGTGTGGGTTATAGTGAAAAGGTAGAGAGCCACTGGAGTAGGTGTGGACTGTAGGGAAATCCTAGAGCGCCAATGGAGTCATTGTGGGATATGGCGATATCCTAGAGAGCTGCTCGAGACAGTGTGGGCTATAGGGAAACCGTAGAGAGCTGCTCGTTTCAGTGTGGGCTATAGGGAAAACATAGGGAGCCACTGGAGTCAGTGTGGGCTGTAGGGAAATGCTAGGGAACACCTGGTGACAGATTGGGCCATATGGAATACTTGGAATGCAACCGGAGACTGTGTGGACTATAGGAAAACCGTAGAGAGGCTTTGGAGTCATTGCGGACTATCGGGAAACATTAGTGAGCCACTGGAATCACTTTGGACTATTGGGAATTCGTAGAGAGCCACTGGATTCAGTGTGGACTATAGGAAATCGTACACAGCATCTGTACTCATTGTGGACTATAGGGAAACCGTAGAGAGCCACTTGAGGCAGTGTTGATCATAGGGAAACTGTAGAGAGGCACTGGAGTCAGCGTGGAATATAGGGAAAACATAGAGATGCAATGGAGACAGTGTGGGATATAGGGAAACCATAGAGAGCCGCTGGAGACAGTGTGGGCTATAGGGAAGACATAGATAGCCACTGGAGTCAATCGAAAGCTATAGGGAAACCGTAGGAAGCATCTGGAGTCAGTGTATGCTATAGGAAAACAGTAGAGAGCCACTGGAAACAATGTGGACTATAGGGAAAGCAAAGAGAGCCACTGGAGTCCGTGTGGGCTATAGGGAAACTGTAACCCACCGCTGAGGTCAGTGTGGGCTTTAGGGAAACAGTAGAGAGCCACTGGAGTTAGTGTGGACCATAGGGAACCAATAGAGAGCCACTTGAGTCAGTGTGGGATAAAGGGAAACCGTGGAGAATGTCTGGAGTCAGTTTGGACTTATATGGAAATTCTAGAGAGCCAATGGGGTCAGTGTGGGATATAGGGAGACCGTAGAGAGCTGCCGGAGACAGTGTGGGCTATAGGGAAATGGTAGATAGCCACTGGAGACATTCGCACGCTATAGGGAAACCTTGGAGAGCCACTGGATTTAGCATGGACTATGGTGAAACGGTAGAGAGTCACCGGAACAGTGTAGACTCTAGGGAAACCATAGACAGCCAATGGAGTCAGTGTGGGGCTATAGGGAAACCGTAGAGAGCCAATGGAGTCAATCGCAGGCTATAGGGAAACGGTAGCGAGCCATTGGTGACAGTGTGGGCTATAGGTAAACCGTAGAGGGTCACTGGATTCAGTGTTGTCTATATGGAAACCGTAGAGAGCAACCAGAGACAGCGTTGGTATTGGAAAACCGTAGAGAGTCAATGGATTCAATGTGGACTATAGGGAAAGGGTAGGCAGCCACTGGAGTCAGTGTAGACTGTAGGGAAACCTTAGAGAGCCAGTGGAGTCAGTTTGGCTACAGGGAATCCGTAGAGTGCCAATGCAGTCTGTGTGGGCTCTAGGGAAACAGTAGAGAGCCAATGGAGACAGTGTGGCTATAGGGAGCCGTAGGGAGCCAATGGAGGCAGTCTGGACTATAGGGAAAGCATAGGGAGCCACTGGAGTCATTGCGGGCTGTAGGGAAACGTTAGGGAACCACTGCAGTCTATGTGGGCTCTATGGAAACTGTAGATAGCCAATGGAGACAGTGTGGGCTATAGGGAAACTGTAGAGAGCCGCAGGAGTCAGTGTGGGATATTGGGAACCGTAGAGAGCCGGTGGAGACAGTGTGGGATTTAGTGAAACCTTAGAGGGTCACTGGAGCCATTGTGGACTATACGGAAACCGTAGATAGCCACCGGAGTCAGCTGGGATAAAGGGAAATCGTAGACAGCCGTGGGCTATGGGAAAATGTGGGGAGACACCGGAGTCAATCGCAGGCTGTAGGGAAACCATAGAGAGCCACTGGTGTTAGTGTGGACAATAGGGAAACCGTAAGGAGCCCTGGAGTCACTGTGGGCTATAGGGAAAACGTAGGCAGCTGCTGCAGTCAGTGTGGGCAATAGGGAAACCCTAGACAGCCACTGGTGTTAGTGTGGACTATAGGGATACCCTAGAGAGCCACTTGAATGAGTGTGGGATATGGGGAAACCGTGGAGAGTCTCAGGAGTCACTGTGGACTATAGGGAAACCATAGAGAGCCAGTGGAGTCAGTGCGGACTGTAGGGAAAGCTTAGACAGCCATTGGAGTCAGGGTGGGATATAGGAATACTGTAGTGAGCTGCTGGAGACAGTGCGCGATATAGGGAAATCCTAGATAGCCACTGGAGTCATTCGCAGGCTACAGGGAAATGATAGGGATCCGGTGGAGTCATTGTGCACTATAGGGAAACCATAGACAGCAACGGGAATCAGTGTGGACAATAGGGAAATGGCAGAGAGCCACTGGAGACAGTGTGGGATATAGGGAAACCATAGAGAGCTACTGGATTCATTGTGGACTCTACGGAAACCATAGAGAGCCACTGGATTGAGGGTGGACTATAGGAAACCGTGGGGAGCCACTGGGGTCAGGGCGAGCTTTAGAGAAAACGTACAGAACCACTGGAGACAGTGTTGGCTATATGGAAATCTTAGAGAGCAACTCGAGTCAGTGTGGCCTAAAGGAAAAATGTAGATATCCTCCGGAGTCATTGTGGACTATTGGGAAACCGTAGAGAGCCACTGGAGGCAGTCTGGACTATAGGGAAACCATAGAGAGCCACTGGATTCATTGTGGACTACAGGGAAACCATAGGGAGCCACTGGACTCAGTGCGAGCTATAGGGAAATGGTAGTGATCCACTGGAGTCAGTGTGGGCTATATGTAAACCTTGGAAAGCAACTGGAGTATGTGTGGGCTAAAGGAAAACCGTAGAGAGCCTCTGGAGTCATTGTGGACTACAGGGAAACCGTAGAGAGCCAATGGATTCTGCGTGGACTATAGAGAAAGGGTAGACAGCCACTGGAGTGATTGTGGACTGTAGGGAAAACTTAAAAAGACTGTGGAGTCAGTGTGGACTATAGGGAAACCATAGAGAGCCAGTGGAGGCAGCACGGACTATAGGGAAACCGTAGAGAGAGAATGGAGTCAGTGTGGGATATAGGGAAACCGTAGAGAGCCGCTGGAGTCAGTGTGGGCTATAGTGAAACCTTGGAGGGTCACTGGAGTCATTGTGGACTATATGGAAACTGTAGAGAGCCACCGGAGTCAGCTGGGATATAGTTAAACCGTAGACAGCCGCTGGATTCATCGTGGGCTATTGGGAAATCGTGGGGAGCCACAGGAGTCAATCGCAGGCTATAGGAAAATCGTAGAGAGCCACTGGTGTTAGTTTACACAATAGGGAAACCGTAGGGAGCCCCTGGAGTAACTGTGGGCTATAGGGAAACCGTAGGCACCCGCTGCAGTCTGTGTGGGCTGTAGGGAATCCCTAGACAGCCACTGTTGTTAGTGTGGACTATAGGGATACTGTAGATAGCCACTTGAATCAGTGTGGGATATGGGGAAACCGTGGAGAGTCTCTGGAGTCACTGTGGGCTGTAAGGAAACTGCAGAGATCCGGTGGAGTCAATGCGGACTGTAGGGAATGCTTAGCCAGCCATTAGAGTCAGTGTGGGATCTAGGAATACAGTAGTCAGCTGCTGGAGTCAGTGTGGTCTATAGGGAAACCCTAGATAGCCACTGGAGTCATTCGCAGTCTATTGGGAAATCATAGGGATCCCTTGGAGTCAGTGTGCACTATAGGTAAACCGTAGCCAGCAACGGGAATCAGTGCGGACTATAGGAAAACGGTAGGGAGCCACTGGAGTCAGTGTGGCCTAAAGGAAAGCCGCAGAGAGCCATTGGTGACCGTGTGGGCTATAGGGAAACCATAGAGAGCTGCTGGAGTCAGTGTGGACTCTAGGGAAACCATAGAGAGCCACTGGATTGAGGGTGGACTATAGGGGAACCGTGGGGAGCCACTGGTGTCAGTGCAGGCTATAGGGAAAACTTAGGGAACTACTGGATACAGTGTTGGCTATATGGAAATCTTAGATAGCATCTGTAGTCAGTATGGACTATAGGAAAAACGTAGAGATCCTCTGGAGTCATTGTGGACTATTGGGAAACCGTAGAGAGCCACTGGAGACAGTCTGGACTATAGGGAAACCGTTGATAGCCACTGGATCCAGTGTGGACTACAGGAAAACCGTAGGGAGCCACTGGAGTCAGTGCGGGCTATAGGGAAACGCTAGGGATACACCGGAGTCAGTGTGGGCATAATGGAAACCTTAGAAAGGAACCGGAGTGTGTGTGGGCTATAGGAAAACCGTAGAGAGCATCTAGAGTCATTGTGGACTCTAGGGAAAACGTAAAGAGCCACTGGAGGCAGTGTGGACTATAGGGAAACTTTAGAGAGCCACTGGAGTCAGCATGGACTATCGGGAAACCGTAGACAGCCACTTGTGTCAGTGTGGGATAAAGGGAAACCATAGAGGTCCGCTGGAGACATTTCAGGCAATAGGGAATCCGTAGAAAGCCACTGGATTCAGTCGCAAGCAATAAGGAAACTGTAGGGTGCGAATAGAGTCAGTGTGGTCTAGAAGAAAACAGTAGAGAGCCACTGGAGTCAGTGTGGACTATAGGGAAACTAGAGAGCCGCTGGAGTCACTTTGGACAATAAGGAAACGGTAGGGAGCCACTGGAGTCACTGTGGACTATAGGGAAACCACAGCCAGCCGATGAATTCAGTGTGGGCTATAGGGAAACTGTAGAGAGCCACTGGTGTCAGTGTGGGATATAGGGAAACCGTAGAGAGCCAATGGAGTCAGTGTGGGAAATAGGGAGACCGTAGAGAGCTGCTGGAGACAGTGTGGGCTATAGGGAAAACTTAGGGAACTACTGGATACAGTGTTGGCTATATGGAAATCTTAGAGAGCATCTGTAGTCAGTGTGGACTATAGGAAAAACGTAGAGATCCTCTGGAGTCATTGTGGACTCTAGGGAAAACGTAGAGAGCCACTGGAGGCAGTCTGGACTATAGGGAAACCGTTGAAAGCCTTTGGATCCAGTGTGGACTACAGGGAAACCGTAGGGAGCCACTGGAGTCAGTGCAGGCTTTAGGGAAACGGTAGGGATACACTGGAGTCAGTGTGGGCATAAAGGAAACCTTGGAAAGGAACTGGAGTGTGTGTGTGCTATAGGAAAACCGTAGAGAGCCTCTAGAGTCATTGTGGACTCTAGGGAAAACGTAAAGAGCCACTGGAGGCAGTGTGGACTATAGGGAAACTTTAGAGAGCCACTGGAGTCAGCATGGACTATCGGGAAACCGTAGACAGCCACTTGTGTCAGTGTGGGATAAAGGGAAACCATAGAGGTCCGCTGGAGACATTTCAGGTTATAGGAAATCCGTAGAAAGCCACTGGATTCAATCGCAAGCAATAGGGAAACTGTAGGGTGCGAATGGAGTCAGTGTAGTCTAGAAGAAAACAGTAGAGAGCCACTGGAGTCACTGTGGACGATAGGGAAACCACAGCCAGCCGCTGAATTCAGTGTGGGCTATAGGGAAACTGTAGAGAGCCACTGGTGTCAGTGTGGGTTATAGGGAAACCGTAGAGAGCCAATGGAGTCAGTGTGGGAAATAGGGAGACCGTAGAGAGCTGCTGGAGACAGTGAAGGCTATAGGGAAAGCTTAGACAGCCACTGGAGTCAGTGTGGGAAATAGGAAAACCGTAGTGAGCTGCTGGAGACAGTTTGGGCTATAGGGAAACACTAGATAGCCACTGGAGTCATTCGCAGGCTACAGGGAAATCACAAGTATCCCTTGGAGTCAGTGTGCGCTATAGGGAAACTGTAGACAGCAACGGGAATCAGTGTGGACTATAGGGAAACCGTTGAGAGCCACTGGAGTCTGCGTGGGATATAGGGAGACTGTAGAGAGCCATTGGTTACATTGTGGGCTATAGGGAAAACATAGAGTGCTGCTGGAGCCAGTGTGGACTCTAGGGAAACCGTAGCGAAACACTGGAGACAGTGTGGTCAAAATGGAAATCTTAGAGAGCAACTGGATTTATTGTGGACTATAGGAAAAGCGTAGAGAGCCTCTGGAGGCACTGTGGACTATAGGGAAACCATAGAGAGCCACTGGAGGCAGTCTGGACTATAGGGAAACCGTAGAGAGCCACTGGGTCAGTGTGGACTACAGGGAAATGGAAGGGAGCCACTAGAGGCAGTGCGGGATATAGGGAGACGGTAGGGAACCACTGGATTCAGTGTGGACTCTAGGAAAACCGTTGAGAGCCACTGGAGGCAGTGTGGACTATAGGGAAACCGCAGAGAGGCACTGGAGTCGGCGTGGACTATAGGGTAAACGTAGAGAGCCAATGGAGTCAGTGTGGGATATAGGAAAACCGTAGAGATCCGCTGGAGACAATTTGGAGTATAAGGAATCTGTAGATAGCCAATGGAGTCAATCGCAAGCTATAGGGAAGCCATAGGGAGCCAAAGGATTCACTGTGGGCTATTGGAAAGTATTAGAGAGCCACTGGACTCAGAGTGGAGTATAGGGAAAGCGTAGACAGCCACTGGAGTCAGTGTCGACTATAGGGAAAATGTAGAGAGCCTCTGGTGTCAGTATGTACTATATGGGAACCGTAGGGAGCAAAAGGAGTCAGTGTGGGCCATAGAGAAACCATAGAATGCCCCTGGAATCAGTGTGGGATATAGGAAAACCGTAGAGAGTCTCTGGAGTCAGTGTGGGCTATAGGGAAACCGTAGCCAGCCGCTGCAGTCAGTGTGGGCTATAGGGAAACCGTAGAGAGCCACAGGTGTTAGTGTGGACTAAAGGGAAACCGTAGGGAGCCACTTGAGTCAGTGTGAGATATAGGGAAACTGTAGAGAGAGTCCGGAGTCATTGTGAGCTAAAGGGAAACCGTAGATAGCCAATGGAGTCAGTGTTGACTGTAGGGAAACCTTAGAGATCTGCTGGAGTCTTTGTGAGCTATAGGGAAACCGTAGATAGCCAATGGAGTCAGTGTTGACTGTAGGGAAACCTTAGAGATCTGCTGGAGACTGTGTGGGCTATAGGGAGACCGTAGATAGCCACTGGGTCATTCGCAAACTATAGGGAAAACTTAGAGATCCACTGGATTCATTATGGCCTATAGGGAAATGCTAGAGAGTCAACGGAGTCAGTGCAGATTCTAGGGAAACCATAGAGAGCCACTGTAGTCAGTGTGGGCAATAGGGAAAACGTAGAGAGCGACAGGAGTAAGTCTGGGCTATAGGGAAACCGAAGGGAGTCACTGGAGTCTGAGTGGATTCTAGGGAAAGCATAGAGAGCCACTGGAGACAGTGTGGGCTATAGGGAAACCTGAGAGAAAGCATAGAGAGCCACTGGAGACAGTGTGGGCTATAGGGAAACCGTAGGCCACCGGTGCAGTCTCTCTGTGCTATAGGGAAACCCTAGACAGCCACTGGTCTTAGTTTGGACTATCGGGATACCGTAGAGAGCCACTTGAATCAGTGTGGGATATAGGGAAACCGTGGAGAGTCCCTGGAGTCACTGTGGGAAATAGGGAAACCGTAGAGAGCCACTGGAGTCAGTGCGGACTGTCGGGAAATCTTAGACAGCCATTGGAGTCAGTGTGGGATATAGGAAAACTGTAGTGAGCTGCTGGAGAATGGGTGGGCTATAGGGAAACCCTAGAAAGCTACTGGAGTCATTCACAGCCTACAGGGAAACCTTTTGGAGCCCTTGCAGCCATTGTGGGCTTTAGGGAAACCTTAGTGTGGATTCTAGGGAAACCGTAGAGAGCCACTGGATTGAGGGTGGACTATAGGGGAACCATAGGGAGCCACTGGAGTCAGGGAAGGCTATAGGGAAACCGGAGGGAACCACTGGAGACAGTGTGGGCAAAATGGAAATCTTAGAGAGCAACTGGAGTCATTGTGGACTATAGGAAAAACGCAGAGAGGCTCTGGAGTCACTGTGGACTAAAGCGAAACCGTAGAGAGCCACTGGAGGCAGTCTGGACAGTAGGGAATCTGTAGTGAGCCACTGAATTAAGTGTGGACTGCAGGGAAACAGTAGGGAGCCACTGGAGTCAGTGCGGGCTATAGCGAAATGGTAGGGAACCACTGGATTCAGTGTGGACTCTAGGAAAACCGTTGAGAGCCACTGGAGGCAGTGTGGACTATAGAGAAACTGTAGAGAGGCACTGGAGTCGGCGTGGACTATAGGGAAAATGTAGAGAGCCAATGTATTCACTGTGGGATGTAGGGAAACCGTAGAGAGCTGCTGGAGACAGTTTGGACTATAGGGAATCTGTAGATAGCCAGTGGAGTCAATCGCAAGCTATAGGGAAACCATAGAGAGCTGCTGGATTCATTGTGGACTCTAGGGAAACCATAGAGAGCCACTGGATTGAGGGTGGACAATAGGGGAACCGTGGGGAACCACTAGAGTCAGGGCGAGCTTTAGGGAAAACGTAGGGAACCACTGGAGACAATGTTGGCTATATGGAAATCTTAGAGAGCAACTGTAGTCAGTGTGGACTCTAGGAAAAACGTAGAGATTCTCCGGAGTCATTGTGGACTAATGGGAAACCATAGAGAGCCACTGGAGGCAGTCTGCAATATAGGGAAACAGTAGAGAGCCACTGGATTCAGTGTGGACTACAGGGAAACCGTAGGGAGCCACCGGACTCAGTGCGAGCTATAGGGAAATGGTAGGGATCCAGTGGAGTCAGTGTGGGCTATATGTAAACCTTGGAAAGCAACTGGAGTATGTGTGGGCTAAAGGAAAACCGTAGAGAGACACTGGATTCAGTGTGGACTACAGGGAAACCGTAGAGAGCCAATGGATTCAGTGTGGACTATAGGGAAAGGGTGGACAGCCAGTGGAGTCAGTGTGGACTATAGGGAAACCATAGAGAGCCAGTGGAGGCAGCGCAGACTATAGGGAAACCATAGACAGAGAATGGAGTCAGTGTGGGATATAGGGAAACTGTAGAGAGCCGCTGGAGTCAGTGTGGGCTATAGTGAAACCTTGGAGGGTCACTGGAGTCATTGTGGACTATATGGAAACTGTAGAGAGCCACCGGAGTCAGCTGGGATATAGTTAAACCGTAGACAGCCGCTGGATTCATCGTGGGCTATTGGGAAAACGTGGGGAGCCACAGGAGTCAATCGCAGGCTATAGGAAAATCGTAGAGAGCCAATGGTGTTAGTTTACACAATAGGGAAACCGTAGGGAGCCTCTGGAGTCACTGTGGGCAGTAGGTAAACTGTAGGCAGCCGCTGCAGTCTGTGTGGACTATAGGGAATCCCTAGACAGCCACTGGTGTTAGTGTGGACTATAGGGATACCATAGAGAGCCTCTTGAATCAGTGTGGGATATGGGGAAACCGTGGAGAATCTATGGAGTCACTGTTGATTTAGGGAAACCGTAGACATCCAGTGGAGTCAATGTGGACTGTAGGTAATGTTTAGCCAGCCAATGGAGTCAGTGTGGGATATAGGAAAACAGTAGTCATCTGCTGGAGTCAATGTGGGTTATAGGAAAACCATAGAGAGCCAATGGAGTCAGTGTGGGAAGTAGGGAGACCGTAGAGAGCTGCTGGAGAAAGTGTGGGCTATAGGGAAAGCTTAGACAGCCATTGGGGACAGTTTGGGAAATAGGAAAACCGTAATGAGCTGCTGGAGACAGTGTGGGCTATAGGGAAATACTATATAGCCACTGGAATCATTCGCAGGCTTCAGGGAAATCATAGGGATCCCTTGGAGTTCGGGTGCGCTATAGGGAAACCATAGACAGCAACGGGAATCAGTGTGGACTATAGGGAAACCGCTGAGAGCCCCTGTAGTCAGTGTGGGATATAGGGAGAATATAGAGAGCCTTGGTTACATTGTGGGCTATAGGGAAAACATGGAGTGCTGCTGGAGTCAGCGTGGACTCTAGGGAAACCGTAGAGAGCCACTGATTGAGGGTGGACTATAGGGGAACCGTAGCGAACGACTGGAGACAGTGTGGGCAAAATGGAAATCTTAGAGAGCAAATGGAGTTATTGTGGTCTATAGGAAAAACGTAGAGTGCCTCTGGAGGCACTGTGGACTATAGGGAAACCGTAGAGAGCCACTGGATTCAGTGTGGACTACAGGGAAACCGTAGGAAGCCACTAGAGCAGTGCGGGCTATAGGGAAACGGGAGGGAACCACTGAATTCAGTGTGGACTCTAGGAAAACCGTTGAGAGCCACTGGAGTCATTGCGGGCTATAGGGAAACCACAGAGAGCCACTGGATTCACTGTGGACTGTAGGGAAAGCTTAGACAGCCTGTGGAGTCAGGTGTGATATAGGGAAACCATAGAGAGCCACTGGTGTCTGTGTGGAATATAGGCAAACCGTAGACTGGCACTGGTTTCAGTGTGGACTGTAGGGAAAACTTAGAGAGCTGCTGCAGACAATGTGGGTTATAGGGAAAACGCAGATTGCCATTGTAGTCAGTGTGGTCTATTAGAAATCCGCAGAGAGCCGCTGGAGTCACTGTGGACTGTAGGGAAATCTTTGAGATCCACAGGAGACAGTGTGACTATAGGGAAACCGGAGAGAGCCACTGGAGTCAATTGCAGGTTATAAGTAAACTGTAGAGAGCCACTGGAGTCACTTTGGACCTTAATGAAACTACAGAGAGCCACTGGAGTCAGTGTGGGATACAGGGAATCCATAGAGAGCCTTTGGAGTCCGTGTGGACTATAGGGAAACCTTAGTGGGCCACTGGCGTCAGGGTGGGCTAAAGGGAAACCGTGGACAGCTGCTGCAGTCAGCGTGCGCTACGTGGAAACCTTAGACGGCAACTCGTGTTAGTGTGGACAATAGGGAAACCGTAGAGATCCACTTGAGGCAGTGTGGGATATAGGGAATCCGTGGAGAGTCTCTGGAGTCAGTGCGGGGAATAGGGAAACCGCAGAGAGCCACTGGATTCACTGTGGACTGTAGAGGAAGCATAGAGAGCCACTGTTGTTATTGTGGACTATAAGGAAACCGTAGAGAGCTTCTGGATTCAGTGTGGACTACAGGGAAACCGTAGGAAGAAACTAGAGCAGTGCGGGATATAGGGGAATGGTAGGGAACCACTGGATTCAGTTTGGAGTCTAGGAAAACCGTTGAGAGCCACTGGAGTCATTGCGGGCTATAGGGAAACTGCAGAGAGCCACTGGATTCACCGCGGAATGTAGGGAAAGCTTAGAGAGCCACTGGAGTCATGTGGGATATAGGGAAACCATAGAGAGCCACTGGTGTCTGTGTGGAATATAGGCAAACCGTAGACTGGCACTGGTTTCAGTGTGGACTGTAGGGAAAACTTAGAGAGCTGCTGCAGACAATGTGGGCTATAGGGAAACCGCAGATTGCCATTGGAGTCAGTGTGTTCTATTAGAAATCCGCAGAGAGCCGCTGGAGTCACTGTGGGGACTGTAGGGAAATCTTTGAGATCCACAGGAGACAGTGTGACTATAGGGAAACCGTAGAGAGCCACTGCAGTCAATGTGGATTATAGGTAAACTGCAGGGAGCAACTGGAGGCAGTGTGGTCTATAGGGAAACCGTAGAGAGCTACTGGAGTCAATCGCAGGCTATAGGTAAACCGTAGAGAGGCACTGGAGTCACAATGGACATTAATGAAACTACAGAGAGCCACTGGAGTCAGTGTGGGATACAGGGAATCCGTAGAGAGCCTCGGGAGTCAGTGTGGACTATAGGGAAACCGTATTGTCCACTGGCGTCAGGGTGAGCTAAAGGGAAACCGTGGACAGCTGCTGCAGTCAGCGTGGGCTATGTGGAAACCTTAGACGGCTACTCGTGTTAGTGTGGACAATAGGGAAACCGGAGAGATCCACTTGAGTCAGTGTGAGATATAGGGAATCCGTGGAGAGTCTCTGGAGTCAGGGCAGGGAATAGGGAAACTGCAGAGAGCCACTGGATTCACTGTGGACTGTAGGGAAAGCATAGAGAGCCACTGGTGTTATTGTGGACTATAAGGAAACTGTAGAGAGCTACTGGAGTCAGGTGGGATATAGGGAAATCATACAGAACCACTGGTGTCTGTGTGGAATATAGGAAAACCGTAGAGAGCCACTGGAATCAGTGTGGACTTAAGGGAAACTGTAGAGAGCTACTGGAGTCATTCGCAGGCTATAGGTAAACCGTAGAGAGCCACTGCAGTCACTTTGACCTTTATGAAACGATAGAGAGCCACTGGAGTCAGTTTGGGATATAGGGAATCCGTCGAGGGCCTCTGGAGTCAGTGTGGACTATAGGGAAACCGTTGTGGGCCCCTGGCGTCAGTTTGGGCAAAAGGGAAACCGTGGACAACTGCTGCAGTCAGTTTGGGCTATGGGGAAACCGTACACAGCCATTAGTGTTACTTTGGACAAAAGGGAAACCGTAGAGATCCTCTTGAGTCAGTGTGGGATATAGTGAATCCATGGAGAATCTCTGGAGTCAGTGCGGGCTACAGGGAAACCGTAGAGAGCCACTGGATTCACTGTGGACTGTAGGGAGAGCTTAGAGAGCCACTGGTGCTAGTGTGGATCTATAAGAAACGGTAGAGAGCCAGTGGAGTCAGGTGGGATATAGGGAAACCGTAGACAGCCCCAGGATTAACTGTGGGTATAGGGAAACGTTAGAGAGCCACTGGAGTCAATCGCAGGCTATAGGGTAACCATAGAGACTCACTGGTGTCGGTGTGGAATATAGGCAAAAAGTAGAGTGCAACTGCATTCCGTGTGGACTGTAGGGAAAACCTAGAGAGCTGCTGCAGATTGTGTGGGCATTAGGGAAACCGCAGAATGCATTTAAGTCAATGTGGTCTATTGGAAAACCGCAGCTAGGCGCAGGAGTCAGTGTGGACAGTAGGGAAATCATTGAGAGCCACAGGAGACAATGTGGACTAGAGGGAAAATGGAGAAAGCCACTACAGTCAGTGTGGACTATAGGTAAACTGCAGGGAGCCTCTGGAGTCATTGTGGACTCTAGGGAAACTGTAGTGGGACCTTGGAATCAGTGTGGGATATGAGGAAACAGTACAGAGCCGCTGGATTCAGCGTGGGCCATAGTGAAACCGTAGAGAGCCACTGGAATCAGTGTGGACTGCAGGGAAACCGTAGAGAGCTACTGGAGTCAATCGCACGCTATAGGTAAACTATAGAGAGCCACTGGAGTCACTTTGGACCTTAATGAAACTTTAGAGAGCCACTGGAGTCAGTTTGGGATATAGGGAATCCGTAGAGAGCCTCTGGAGTCAGTGTGGACTATAGGGAAACCGTAGTGGGCCCCTGGAGTCAGGGTGGGCTAAAGGGAAACCGTGGACAGCTGCTGCAGTCAGCGTGGGCTATGGGGAAACCGTAGACGGCCATTGGTTTTAGTGTGGACAATATGCAAACCGTAGAGATCCACTTGAGTCAGTGTGGGATATAGGAAATCCGCATAGAGTCTCTGGAGTCAGTGCAGGCTATAAGGAAACCGCAGAGAGCCACTGGATTAACTGTGGACAGTAGGGAAAGCATAGAGAGCCATTGGTGTTAGTGTGGACTATAGAAAAACTGTAGAGAGTCACTGGAGTCAGGTGGGATATAGGGAAACCGTAGACAGCGCCAGGACTAACTGTGGGTATTGGGAAACGTTAGAGAGCCACCGGAGTCAATCGCAGGCTATAGGGTAACTGTAGAGAGCCACTGGTGTCGCTGTGGAGTATAGGCAAACCGTAGAGTGCCACTGGATTCCCTGTGGACTTTAGGGAAAACATAGAGAGCTGCTGCAGACAGTGTGGGCTATAGGGAAACCGCAGAATTCCATTGGAGTCAGTTTGGTCTATTGGAAAAACGCAGCTAGGCACAGGATTCAGTGTGGACTGTAGGGAAATCGTTGAGAGCCACAGGAGACAATGTGGACCAGAGGGAAACCCTAGAAAGCCACTACAGTCAGTCTGGACTAAAGGTAAACTGCAGGGAGCTACTGGAGGAAGTCTGGACATCAGAGAAACCATAGAGAGCCATTAGATTCACTGTGGACTGTAGGGAAAGCTTAGAAAGCCACTGGTGTTAGTGTTGACTATAGGGAAACTGTAGAGAGCCAGTGGAGTCGGGTGGGATATAGGCAAACCATAGAGAGCCACTGGTGTCTGTGTGGAATATAGGCAAACCGTAGATTGGCACTGGATTCAGTGTGGACAGTAGGGAAAACTTAGAGAGCTGCTGCAGACAGTGTGGGCTATAGGGAATTCGCCGATTGGCATTGGGGTAAGTGTGGTCTATTGGAAAACTGCAGAGAGCCGCTGGAGTCAGCTTGGACTGTAGGGAAATCGTTGAGAGCCACTGGAGACCGTGTGAACTATAGGGAAACCGCAAAGATCCACTGCAGTCAGTGTGGACTATAGGTAAACTGCAGGAAGCAACTGGAGGCAGTGTGGACTATAGGGAATCTGTACAGTGCTACTGGAGTCAATCGCAGGCTATAGGTAAACCGTTGAGAGCCACTGGAGTCACTTTGGACCTTAATGAATCTATAGAGAGCCACTGGAGTCAGTTTGGAATACAGGGATTCCCTAGAGAGCCTCTGGTGTCAGTGTGGACTGTAGGGAAACCGTAGAGAGCTACTGGAGTCAATCGCATGCTATAGGTAAACCGTAGTCACATTGGACCTTAATGAAACTTCAGAGAGTCACTGGAGATAGTCTGGGATATAGGGAATGTGTTAGAGAGCCTCTGGAGTCATTGTGGACTATAGTGAAACCGAAGTGGCCCCTGGCATCAGAGTGGGCTAAAGGGAAACCGTGGACAGCGGCTGCAGTCAGCGAGGGCTATGGGGAAACCGTAGAAGGCCACTGGTGTTAGTGTGGACAATAGGGAAACCGTAGAGATCCACTTGAGTCAGTGTGGGATATAGGGAATCCGTAGAGAGTCTCTGGAGTCAGTGCAGGCTATAGGGAAACCGTAGAGAGCCACTGGATTCACTGTGGACTGTAGGGAAAGGTAAAGAGCCTCTGGTGTTAGTGTGGACTATAGGGAAACTGTAGAGAGCCACTGGAGTCAGGTGGGATATAGGAAACCATAGAGAGCCAGTGGTGTCTGTGTGGAATATAGTCAAACCGTAGAGTGGCACTTGATTCACTGTGAACTGTATGGAAAACTTAGAGAGCTGCTGCAGACAGTGTGGGCTATAGGGAAACCGCAGATTGGCATTGGAGGCAGTGTGGTCTATTGGAAAACTGCAGAGAGCTGCTGGAGTCAGTGTGGACTATAGGGAAAACGTTGAGATCCAGTTGAGGCAGTGTGGACTATAGGTAAACCGTAGAGAGCCACTGGAGTCACTTTGGACCTTAATGAAACTATAGAGAGCCACTAGAGTCAGTGTGGGATACAGGGAATCCGTAGAGAGCCTCTGGAGTCAGTGTGGACTATAGGGAAACCATAGTGGGCCCCTGGCGTCAGGGTAGGCTAAAGGGAAACCGTGGCGAACTGCTGCAGCCAGTGTGGGCTTTGGGGAAACCGTAGACGGCCACTGGTGTTAGTGTGGACAATAGGGAAATGCAGAGATCCACCTGACTCATTGTGGGATATAGTGAACTTTAGACGGGCCCCAGGATTAACTGTGGGTATTGTGAAATTTTAGACAGCCACTCGAGTCAATCGCAAGCTATAGGGTATCCACAGAGAGCCACTGGTGTCTGTGTGCAATATAGGCAAACCGTACAGTGCCACTGGATTCCGTGTGGACTATAGGGAAAACTTAGAGAGCTGCTGCAGACAGTGTGGGCTAAATGGAAACCGCAGATTGCCATTGGAGTCAGTGTAGTCTATTGGAAAACCGCACAGAGCCACAGGAGTCAGTGTGGAAGTAGGGAAATCGTTCAGAGCCGCAGGAGACAGTGTGGACGATAGCGAAAAAGTAGAATGCCACTACAGTCAGTGTGGACTATAGGTAAATTGCAGGGAGCCCCGGGAGTCATTGTGGACTATCGGGAAATCGTAGAGAGCCTCTGGAGTCAAACTGGACTGTAGGGAAACCGTAGAGAGCTACTGGAGTCAATCGCAGGCTATAGGTAAACCGTAGAGATCCACTGGGGTCACTTTGGAACTTAACAAATCTTTAGAGAGCCACTGGAGTCAGTTTGGGATATAGGGAATCCGTAGAAGGCTCTGGAGTCACTGTGGACTATAGGGAAACTGCAGTGGGCCCCTGACATCAGGGTGGGCTAAAGGGACACCGTGGACTGCTGCTGCAGTCAGTGTGGGCTATGTGGAAACCGTAGACGGCCATTCGTGTTAGTGTGGATAATGGGGAAAACATAGAGATCCACTTGAGATGGTGTGGGATATAGGGAATCTGTGGAGAGTCTCTGGAGTCAGTGCGGGCTATAGGGAAACCGCAGAGAGCCACTGGATTCACTGTGGACTGCAGGGAAAGCATAGAGAGCCAATGGTGTTAGTGTGGACTATAGGGAAACTGTAGAGAGCCACTGGAGTCAGGTGGGATATAGGGAAATCGTAGATAGCGCCAGGACTAACACTGGGTATTGGGAAACGTTAGAGAGCCACTGGAGTCAATCGCAGGCTATCGGATAACCGGAGAGAGCCACTGGTGTCGGTGTGGGATATAGGCAAACCTTAGAGTGCCACTGCATTCCGTGTGGACTGTAGGGAAAACAGAGAGAGCTGCTGCAGACAGTGTGGGCTATAGGGAAACCGCAGATTGGAATTGGAGCCAGTGTGGTCTATTGGAAAACTGCACAGAGCCACTGGAGTCAGTGTGGAAGTAGGGAAAGCTTAGAGAGCAACTGGTGTTAGTGTGGACTATAATGAAACTGTAGAGAGCCACTGGAGTCAGGTGCGATATAGGGAAACCTTAGAGAGCCACTGGTGTCAGTGTAGAATATAGGCAAACCGTAGAGTGGCACTGGATTCAGTGTGGAATTTAGGGAAAACTTAGAGAGCTGCTGCAGACAGTGTTGTCTATAGGGAAACCGCAGAATTCCATTGGAGTCAGTTTGGTCTATTGGAAAACCGCAGCTAGGCGCAGGAGTCAGTGTTGGCCGTCGGGAAATCGTTGAGAGCCACAGGAGACAATGTGGGCTATAGGGAAACCGCAGATAGGCATTGGAGTCAGTGCGGTCTATTGGAAAGCTGCAGAGAGCCACTGGAGTCATTTTGGACTGTAGGGAAATCGTTGAGAGCACTGGAGACCGTGAGGACTACGGGGAAACCGCAGAGAGCCACTGCAGTTAGTGTGGACTATCGGTAAACTGCAGGAAGCAACTGGAGGCAGTGTGGACTATAGGGAAACTGCAGAGTGCTACTGGAGTCCATCTCAGTCTTACGTAAACCGTTCAGAGCCACTGGAGTCACTTTGGACCTTAATGAAACTATAGAGAGCCACCGGAGTCAGTGTGGGATACAGGGAATCCGTAGACAGCCTCTGGAGTCAGTGTCGACTATAGCGAAACCGTAGTGGGCCCCTGGGGTCAGGGTGGGCTAAAGGGAAACCGTGGACAGCTGCTGCAGTCAGCGTGGGCAATGGGGAATCCGTAGCCGGCCAGTGGTGTTAGTGTGGAATATAGGGAAACTGTAGAGATTCCCTTGACTGATTGTGGGATATATGGGGATCCGTAGACAGCCCCAGGATTACCTGTGGGTATTGGGAAACGTTATAGAGCCACTGGAGTCAATCGCAGGCTATAGGGTAGCCTTAGAGAGCCACTGATGTCTGTGTGGAATATAGGCAAACCGTAGAGTGGCACTGGATTCAGTGTTGACTGTAGGGAAAACTTACAGAGCTGCTGCAGACAATGTGGGCTATAGGGAAACCGCAGAATTCCATTGGAGTTAGTTTGGTCTATTGGAAAACCGCAGCTAGGCTCAGGAGTCAGTGTGGACCGTAGGGAAATCGTTGAGAGCCACAGGAGACAATGTGGACTATAGGGAAACCGTAGAAATCCAATACAGTCAGTGTGGACTATAGGTAAAATGCAGGGAGCTACTGGAGGAAGCGTGGACTACATGGAAACCGTAGAGAGCCAGTGGATTCACTGTGGACTGTAGGGAAAGCTTAGAGAGCAACTGGTGTTAGTGTGGACTACAAGGAAACTGTAGAGAGCCACTGGAGTCAGGTGGGATATAGGGAAACCTTAGAGAGCCACTGGTGTCTGTGTGGAATATAGGGAAAACTTAGAGAGCTGCTGCAGAAAGTGTGGGCTATAGGGAAACCGCAGATAGGCATTGGAGTCGGTGCGGTCTATTGGAAAACTGCAGAGAGCCGCTGGAGTCATTTTGGACTGCAGGGCAATCGTTGAGAGGCACTGGAGACCGTGAGGACTATAGGGAAACCGCAGAGAGCCACTGCAGTTAGTGTGGACTATAGATAAACTGCAGGAAGCAACTGGAGGCAGTGTGGACTAAAGGGAAACAGCAGAGTGCTACTGGAGTCCATCTCAGGCTATAGGTATACCGTTGAGAGCCACTGGAGTCACTTTGTACCTTAATGAAACTATAGAGAGCCACTGGAGTCAGTGTGGTATACAGGGAATCCGTAGAGAGCCTCTGGAGTCAGTGTGGACTATAGGGAAACCGTAGTGGGCCCCTGGCGTCATTGGGGCCTAAGGGAAACCGTGGACAGCTGCTGCAGTCAGCGTGGGCTATGTGGAAACCGTAGATGGCCATTCGTGTTAGTGTGGATAATGGGGAAAACGTAGAGATCCACTTGAGTCAGTGTGGGATTTAGGGAATCCGTGCAGAGTCTTCGGAGTCAGTGCGGGCTATAGGGAAACCGCAGAGAGCCACTGGATTCACTGTGGACTGCAGGGAAAGCATAGAGAGCCAATGGTGTTTGTGTGGACTATCGGGAAACTGTAGAGAGCCACTGGAGTCAGGTGGGATATAGGGAAACCGTAGACAGCGCCAGGACTAACACTGGGTATTGGGAAACGTTAGAGATCCACTGGAGTCAATCGCAGGCTATCGGGTAACCGTAGAGAGCCACTGGTGTCGGTGTGGGATATAGGCAAACCATAGAGTGCCACTGCATTCCGTGTGGACTGTAGGGAAAACAGAGAGAGCTGCTGCAGACAGTGTGGGCTATAGGGAAACCACAGATTGGAATTGGAGCCAGTGTGGTCTATTGGAAAACCGCACAGAGCCACTGGAGTCAGTGTGGAAGTAGGGAAAGCTTAGAGAGCAACTGGTGTTAGTGTGGACTATAATGAAACTGTAGAGAGCCACTGGAGTCAGGTGGGATATAGGGAAACCTTAGAGAGGCACTGGTGTCTGTGTAGAATATAGGCAAACCGTAGAGTGGCACTGGATTCAGTGTTGACTGTAGGGAAAACTTAGAGAGCAGCTGCAGACAATGTGGGCTATAGGGAAACCGCAGAATTCCATTGGAGTTAGTTTGGTCTATTGGAAAACCGCAGCTAAGCTCAGGAGTCAGTGTGGACCGTAGGGAAATCGTTGAGAGCCACAGGAGACAATGTGGACTATAGGGAAACCATAGAAATCCACTACAGTCAGTGTGGACTATAGGTAAACTGCAGGGAGCTACTGGAGGAAGCGTGGACTACATGGAAACCGTAGAGAGCCAGTGGATTCACTGTGGACTGTAGGGAAAGCTTAGAGAGCAACTGGTGTTAGTGTGGACTACAAGGAAACTGTAGAGAGCCACTGGAGTCAGGTGGGATATAGGGAAACCTTAGAGAGCCACTGGTGTCTGTGTGGAATATAGGCAAACCGTAGAGTGGCACTGGATTCAGTGTGGACTGTAGGGAAAACTTAGAGAGCTGCTGCAGAAAGTGTGGGCTATAGGGAAACCGCAGATAGGCATTGGAGTCGGTGCGGTCTATTGGAAAACTGCAGAGAGCCGCTGGAGTCATTTTGGACTGTAGGGAAATCGTTGAGAGGCACTGGAGACCGTGAGGACTATAGGGAAACCGCAGAGAGCCACTGCAGTTAGTGTGGACTATAGATAAACTGCAGGAAGCAACTGGAGGCAGTGTGGACTATAGGGAAACAGCAGAGTGCTACTTGAGTCCATGTCAGGCTATAGGTATACCGTTGAGAGCCACTGGAGTCACTTTGTACCTTAATGAAACTATAGAGAGCCACTGGAGTCAGTGTGGTATACAGGGAATCTGTAGAGAGCCTCTGGAGTCAGTGTGGACTATACGGAAACCGTAGTGGGCCCCTGGCGTCAGTGGGGCCTAAGGGAAACCGTGGACAGCTGCTGCAGTCAGCGTGGGCTATGTGGAAACCGTAGACGGCCATTCGTGTTAGTGTGGATAATGGGGAAAACGTAGAGATCCACTTGAGTCAGTGTGGGATTTAGGGAATCCGTGCAGAGTCTCTGGAGTCAGTGCGGGCTATAGGGAAACCGCAGAGAGCCACTGGATTCACTGTGGACTGCAGGGAAAGCATAGAGAGCCAATGGTGTTTGTGTGGACTATCGGGAAACTGTAGCGAGCCACTGGAGTCAGGTGGGATATAGGGAAAGAGTAGACAGTGCCAGGACTAACACTGGGTATTGGGAAACGTTAGAGATCCACTGGAGTCAATCGCAGGCTATCGGGTAACCGTAGAGAGCCACTGGTGTCGGTGTGGGATATAGGCAAACCATAGAGTGCCATTGCATTCCGTGTGGACTGTAGGGAAAACAGAGAGAGCTGCTGCAGACAGTTTGGGCTATAGGGAAACCACAGATTGGAATTGGAGCCAGTGTGGTCTATTGGAAAACCGCACAGAGCCACTGGAGTCAGTGTGGAAGTAGGGAAAGCTTAGAGAGCAACTGGTGTTAGTGTGGACTATAATGAAACTGTAGAGAGCCACTGGAGTCAGGTGGGATATAGGGAAACCTTAGAGAGGCACTGGTGTCTGTGTAGAATATAGGCAAACCGTAGAGTGGCACTGGATTCAGTGTTGACTGTAGGGAAAACTTAGAGAGCAGCTGCAGACAATGTGGGCTATAGGGAAACCGCAGAATTCCATTGGAGTTAGTTTGGTCTATTGGAAAACCGCAGCAAGGCTCAGGAGTCAGTGTGGACCGTAGGGAAATCGTTGAGAGCCACAGGAGACAATGTGGACTATAGGGAAACCGTAGAAATCCACTACAGTCAGTGTGGACTATAGGTAAACTGCAGGGAGCTACTGGAGGAAGCGTGGGCTACATGGAAACCGTAGAGAGCCAGTGGATTCACTGTGGACTGTAGGGAAAGCTTAGAGAGCAACTGGTGTTAGTGTGGACTACAAGGAAACTGTAGAGAGCCACTGGAGTCAGGTGGGATATAGGGAAACCTTAGAGAGCCACTGGTGTCTGTGTGGAATATAGGCAAACCGTAGAGTGGCACTGGATTCAGTGTGGACTGTAGGGAAAACTTAGAGAGCTGCTGCAGAAAGTGTGGGCTATAGGGAAACCGCAGATTGGCATTGGAGTCGGTGCGGTCTATTGGAAAACTGCAGAGAGCCGCTGGAGTCATTTTGGACTGTAGGGAAATCGTTGAGAGGCAATGGAGACCGTGAGGACTATAGGGAAACCGCAGAGAGCCACTGCAGTTAGTGTGGACTATAGATAAACTGCAGGAAGCAACTGGAGGCAGTGTGGACTATAGGGAGACAGCAGAGTGCTACTGGAGTCCATCTCAGGCTATAGGTATACCGTTGAGAGCCACTGGAGTCACTTTGTACCTTAATGAAACTATAGAGAGCCACTGGAGTCAGTGTGGTATACAGGGAATCCGTAGAGAGCCTCTGGAGTCAGTGTGGACTATACGGAAACCGTAGTGGGCCCCTGGCGTCAGTGGGGCCTAAGGGAAACCGTGGACAGCTGCTGCAGTCAGCGTGGGCTATGTGGAAACCGTAGACGGCCATTCGTGTTAGTGTGGATAATGGGGAAAACGTAGAGAACCACTTGAGTCAATGTGGGATTTAGGGAATCCGTGCAGAGTCTCTGGAGTCAGTGCGGGCTATAGGGAAACCGCAGAGAGCCACTGGATTCACTGTGGACTGCAGGGAAAGCATAGAGAGCCAATTGTGTTTGTGTGGACTATCGGGAAACTGTAGAGAGCCACTGGAGTCAGGTGGGATATAGGGAAACCGTAGACAGAGCGAGGACTAACACTGGTTATTGGGAAACGTTAGAGATCCACTGGAGTCAATCGCAGGCTATCGGGTAACCGTAGAGAGCCACTGGTGTCGGTGTGGGATATAGGCAAACCATAGAGTGCCACTGCATTCCGTGTGGACTGTAGGGAAAACAGAGAGAGCTGCTGCAGACAGTGTGGGCTATAGGGAAACCGCAGATTGGAATTGGAGCCAGTGTGGTCTATTGGAAAACCGCACAGAGCCACTGGAGTCAGTGTGGAAGTAGGGAAAGCTTAGAGAGCAACTGTTGTTAGTGTGGACTATAATGAAACTGTAGAGAGCCACTGGAGTCAGGTGGGATATAGGGAAACCTTAGAGAGGCACTGGTGTCTGTGTAGAATATAGGCAAACCGTAGAGTGGCACTGGATTCAGTGTTGACTGTAGGGAAACCTTAGAGAGCTGCTGCAGACAATGTGGGCTATAGGGAAACCGCAGAATTCCATTGGAGTTAGTTTGGTCTATTGGAAAACCGCAGCTAGGCTCAGGAGTCAGTGTGGACCGTAGGGAAATCGTTGAGAGCCACAGGAGACAATGTGGACTATAGGGAAACCGTAGAAATCCACTACAGTCAGTGTGGACTATAGGTAAACTGCAGGGAGCTACTGGAGGAAGCGTGGACTACATGGAAACCGTAGAGAGCCAGTGGATTCACTGTGGACTGTAGGGAAAGCTTAGAGAGCAACTGGTGTTAGTGTGGACTACAAGGAAACTGTAGAGAGCCACTGGAGTCAGGTGGGATATAGGGAAACCTTAGAGAGCCACTGGTGTCTGTGTGGAATATAGGGAAAAACTTAGGGAGCTGCTGCAGAAAGTGTGGGCTATAGGGAAACCGCCGATAGGCATTGGAGTCGGTGCAGTCTATTGGAAAACTGCAGAGAGCCGCTGGATTCACTGTGGACTGCAGGGAAAGCATAGAGAGCCACTGGTGTTAGTGTGGACTATCGGGAAACTGTAGAGAGCCACTGGAGTCAGGTGGGATATAGGGAAAGGGTAGACAGCGCCAGGACTAACACTGGGTATTGGGAAAGGTTAGAGAGCCACTGGAGTCAATCGCAGGCTATAGGGTAGCCGTAGAGAGCCACTGATGTCTGTGTGAAATATAGGCAAATCATAGAGTGCCACTGGATTCCGTGTGGACTGTAGGGAAAACTTAGAGAGCTGCTACAGACAGTGTGGCTATAGGGAAGCCGCAGATTGCCATTGGAGTCAGTTTGGTCTATTGGAAAACCACAGAAACCCGCTGGAATCAGTGGGGACTTTAGGGAAACCGTAAAAAGCCACTACAGTCAGTTTGGACTATAGGCAAACCGTAGAGTGCCACTAGATTCCCTGTGGACAGTAGGGAAAGCTGCTACAGACAGTGTGGCTATACGGAAACCGCAGATTGCCATTGGAGTCAGTTTGATCTATTGGAAAACCGCAGAGACCCGCTGGATTCAGTGTGGGCCATAATGAAACCGTAGAGAGCCGCTGGAAACAGTGTGGACTGTAGAGAAACCGTAGAGAGCTACTGGAGTCAATCGCAGGCTATAGGTAAACCGTAGAGAGCCACTGGGGTCACTTTGGACCTTAATAAATCTTTAGAGAGCCACTGGAGTCAGTTTGGGATATAGGGAATCCGTAGAAGCCTCTGGAGTCAGTGTGGACTATAGGGAAACAGCAGTGGGCCCCTGGCGTCAGGGTGGGCTAAAGGGACACCGTGGACTGCTGCTGCAGTCAGTGTAGGCTATGGGGAATCCGTAGACGGCCACTGGTTTTAGTGTGGGCAATAGGGAAACCGTAGAGACCCACTTGAGACAATGTGGGATATAGGGAATCCGTATAGAGTCTCTGGAGTCAGAGCGGGCTATAGGGAAACCGCAGAGAGCCACTGGATTCACTGTGGACTGTAGGGAAAGCTTAGAGAGCAACTGGTGTTAGTGTGGACTATAGAGAAACTGTAGAGAGCCACTGGAGTCAGGTGGGATATAGGGAGACCATAGAGGGCCAGTGGTGTCTGTGTGGAATATAGGCAAACCGTAGATTGGCACTGGATTCAGTGTGGACTGTAGGGAAAACTTAGAGAGCTGCTGCAGACAGTGTGGGCTATAGGGAGACCGCAGATTGGATTTGGAGTCAGTGTGGTCTATTAGAAATCCGCACAGAGCCGCTGGAGTCAGTGTGGAGTGTAGGGAAATCCTTGAGATCCACAGGAGACAGTGTGGAGTATAGGGAAGACGCAGAGAGCCACTGCAGTCAAAGTGGACTATAGGTAAAATTCAGCGAGCAACTGGAGGCAGTGTGGACTCTAGGGAATCCGTAGAGAGCTACTGCAGTCAATCGCAGGCTACAGGTAAACCGTTGAGAGCCACTGGAGTCACTTTGGACCTTAATGAAACTATAGAGAGCCACTGGAGTCAGTGTGGGATACAGGGAATCCGTAAATAGCCTCTGGAGTCACTGTGGACTGTAGGGAAACCGTAGAGGGCCCCTGGCATCAGTGCGGGCTATAGGGGAACCGCAGAGAGCTACTGGATTCACTGTGGACTGCAGGGAAAGAATAGAGAGCCACTGGTGTTAGTGTGGACTATAGGGAAACTGTAGAGAGCCACTGGAGTCAGGTGGGATATAGGGAAACCATAGACAGCGCCAGGACTAACACTGGGTATTGGGAAACGTTAGAGAGCCACTGGAGTCAATCGCAGGCTATCGGGTAACCGGGGAGAGCCACTGGTGTCGGTGTGAGATATAGGCAAACCATAGAGTGCCACTGCATTCCGTGTGGACTGTAGGGAAAACAGAGAGAGCTGCTGCAGACAGTGTGGGCTATAGGGAAACCGCAGATTGGCATTGGAGCCAGTGTGGTCTATTGGAAAACCGCACAGAGCCACTGGAGTCAGTGTGGAAGTAGGGAAATCTTAGAGAGCAACTGGTGTTAGTGTGGACTATAATGAAACTGTAGAGAGCCACTGGAGTCAGGTGGGATATAGGGAAACCTTAGAGAGCCACTGGTGTCTGTGCAGAATACAGGCAAACCGTAGAGTGGCACTGGATTCAGTGTGGTCTGTAGGGAAAACCTAGAGAGCTGCTGCAGACAGTGTGGGCTATAGGGAAACCGCAGAATTCCAATGGAGTCAGTTTGGTCTATTGGAAAACCGCAGCTAGGCGCAGGAGTCAGTGTGGACCGTAGGGAAATCGTTGAGAGCCACAGGAGACAAAGTGGACTATAGGGAAATCGTAGAAAGCCACTACAGTCAGTGTGGACTATAGGTAAACTGCAGGGAGCTACTGGAGGAAGCATGGACTACAGGGAAACCGTAGAGATCCACTGGATTCACTGTGGACTGTAGGGAAAGCTTAGAGAGCCACTGGTGTTAGTGTGGACTACAAGGAAACTGTAGAGAGCCACTGGAGTCTGGTGGGATATAGGGAAAACTTAGAGAGCCACTGGTGACTGTGTGGAATATAGGCAAACCGTAGAGTGGCACTGGATTCAGTGTGGACTGTAGGGAAAACTTAGAGAGCAGCTGCAGACAGTGTGAGCTACAGGGAGACCGTAGAATTCCATTTGAGTCGGTTTGGTCTATTGGAAAACCGCAGCTAGGCTCAGGAGTCAATGTGGACCGTAGGGAAATCGTTGAGAGCCACAGGAGACAATGTGGACTATAGGGAAACCGTAGAAAGCCACTACAGTCAGTGTGGACTATAGGTAAACTGCAGGGAGCTACTGGAGGAAGCGTGGACTACATGGAAACCGTAGAGAGCCAGTGGATTCACTGTGGACTGTAGGGAAAGCTTAGAGAGCAACTGGTGTTAGTGTGGACTATAAGGAAACTGTAGAGAGCCACTGGAGTCAGGTGGGATATAGGGAAAGCTTAGAGAGCCACTGGTCTTAGTGTGGACTACAAGGAAACTGTAGAGAGCCACTGGAGTCTGGTGGGATATAGGGAAACATTAGAGAGCCACTGGTGACTGTGTGGAATATAGGCAAACCGTAGAGTGGCACTGGATTCAGTGTGGACTGTAGGGAAAACTTAGAGAGCTGCTGCAGATAGTGTGGGCTATAGGGAAAAGGCAGATTGGCATTGGAGTCGGTGTGGTCTATTGGAAAACTGCACAGAGCCACTGGAGTCAGTGTGGAAGTAGGGAAAGCTTAGAGAGCAACTGGTGTTAGTGTGGACTATAATGAAACTGTAGAGAGCCACTGGAGTCAGGTGGGATATAGGGAAAACTTAGAGAGGCACTGGTGTCTGTGTAGAATATAGGCAAACCGTAGAGTGGCATTGGATTCAGTGTTGACTGTAGGGAAAACTTAGAGAGCAGCTGCAGACAATGTGGGCTATAGGGAAACCGCAGAATTCCATTGGAGTTAGTTTGGTCTATTGGAAAACCGCAGCTAGGCTCAGGAGTCAGTGTGGACCGTAGGGAAATCGTTGAGAGCCACAGGAGACAATGTGGACTTTAGGGAAACCGTAGAAATCCACTACAGTCAGTGTGGACTATAGGTAAACTGCAGGGAGCTACTGGAGGAAGCGTGGACTACATGGAAACCGTAGAGAGCCAGTGGATTCACTGTGGACTGTAGGGAAAGCTTAGAGAGCAACTGGTGTTAGTGTGGACTACAAGGAAACTGTAGAGAGCCACTGGAGTCAGGTGGGACTATAGGGAATCCGTAGAGAGCTACTGGAGTCAATCACAGGCTATAGGTAAACCGTTGAGAGCCACTGGAGTCACTTTGGACCTTAATGAAACTATAGAGAGCCACTGGAGTCAGTGTGGGATACAGGGAATCCGTAGAGAGCCTCTGAAGTCAGTGTGGACTATAGGGAGACCATAGTGTGGGCCATAGTGAAACCGTAGAGAGCGTAGAAAGCTACCGGAGTCAATCGCAGGCTATAGGGTAGCTGTAGAGAGCCACTGTGTGGAATATAGGCAAACCGTGGAGTGCCACTGGATTCTGTGTGGACTGTAGGGAAAACTGAGAGAGCTGCTACAGATAGCGTGGGCTGTAGGGAAACTGCAGATTGCCATTGGAGTCAGTTTGGTCAATTGGAAAACCGGAGAGACCCGCTGGAGTCAGTGTGGACTGTAGGGAAACCGTAGAAAGCCACTACAGACAGTGTGGACTGTAGGTAAACTGCAGGGAGCCACTGGAGGCAGTGTGGAATATAAGGAAAGAGTAGAGAGCCTCTGGAGTCGTTGTGGACGATAGGGAAACCGTAGTGGGCTTCTGGCATCAGGGTGGGCTAAAGGGAAACCGTGGACAGCTGCTGCATTCAGCGAGGGCTATGGGGAAACCGTAGACAGCCAGTGGTGTTAGTGTGGACCATAGGGAAACCGTAGAGATCCACTTGAGTCAGTGTGGGATATAGGGAATCCGTAGAGAGTCTCTGGTGTCAGTGCGTGCTATAGGGAAACCGTAGAGAGCCACTGGATTCACGGTGGACCCTAGGGATAGCATAGAGAGCCACTGGTGTTAGCGTGGACTATAGGGAAACTGTAGAGAGCCACTGGAGTCAGGTGGGATATAGGGAAACCGTAGACAGCGCCAGGACTACCTGTGGGTATTGGGAAACGTTAGAGAGCCACTGGAGTTAATCGCAGGCTATAGGGTAACTGTAGAGAGCCACTGGTGCCGGTGTGGAATATAGGCAAACCGTAGAGTGCCACTGCATTCCGTGTGGACTGTAGGGAAAACAGAGAGAGCTGCAGACTGTGTGGGCTATAGGGAAACCGCAGAAATCCATTGGAGTCAGTATGGTCTATTGCAAAATCGCAGCTAGGCGCAGGAGTCAGTGTGGACTGTAGGGAAATCGTTGAGAGCCACAGGAGACAATGTGGACTAGAGGTAAACCGAAGAAAGCCACGACAGTCTGCGTGGACTATAGGTAAACTGCCGGGAGCTACTGGAGGAAGTGTGGACTACAGGGAAACCATAGAGAGCCACTGGATTCACTGTGGACAGTAGGGAAAGCTAAGAGAGCCACTGGTGTTAGTGTGGACTATAGCGAAACTGCAGAGAGCAACTGGAGTCAGGTGGGATATAGGGAAACCATCGAGAGCCACTGGTGTCTGTGTGGAATATAGTCAAACCGTAGAGTGGCACTGGATTCAGTGTGGAATGTACGGAAAACTTAGAGAGATGCTGCAGACAATGTGGGCTATAGGGAAACCGCAGATTGGCATTGGAGTCAGTGTGGTCTATTGGAAAACTGCAGAGAGTCCCTGGAGGCAGTTTGGACTGTAGGGACATCGTTGAGAGCCACTTGAGACAGTGTGGACTAGAGGGACATCGCAGAGAGCCACTGCAGTTAGTGTGGACTATAGGTAAACTGCAGGAAGCAAATGGAAGCCGTGTGGACTATTGGGAAACTGCAGAGAGCTACTGGAGTCAATCGCAGGCTATAGGTAAACCGTTGAGAGCCACTGGAGTCACTTTGGACTTTAATGAAGCTATAGAGAGCCACTGGAGTAAGTGTGGGATACAGGGAATCCGTAGAGAGCCTCTGGATTCAGTCCGGACAAAAGGGAAACCGTAGTTGGCCCGGGGAGTCAGGGTGGGCTAAAGGGAAACCGTGGACAACTGCTGCAGTCAGCGTGGGCTATGGGGAAACCGTAGCCGGCCACCGGTGTTATTGTGGACAATTGGGAAACCGTAGAGATCCACTTGACTCATTGTGGGATATAGGGAAAACGTAGACAGCCCCAGGATTACCTGTGGGTATTGGGAAACGATAGAGAGCCACTGGAGTCAATCGCATGCTATAGGGTAGCCGTAGAGAGCTACTGGTGTCTGCGTAGAATATAGGCAAACCGTAGAGTGCCACTGGATTCCGTGTGGAATGTAGGAAAAACTTAGAGAGCTGCAACAGACAGTGTGGGCTACAGGGAAACAGCAGATTGCCATTGGAGTCAGTTTGGTTTATTGGAAAACCGCAGAGACCCGCTGGAGTCAGTGTGGACTGTAGGGAAACCGTAGAAAGCCACTACAGACAGTGTGGACTGTAGGTAAACTGCAGGGAGCCACTGGAGGCAGTGTGGACTATAGGGAAAGAGTAGAGAGCCTCTGGAGTCGTTGTGGACTATAGGGAAACCGTAGTGGGCCCCTGGCATCAGGGTGGGCTAAAGGGAAACCGTGGACAGCTGCTGCAGTCAGTGAGGTCTATGGGGAAACCGTAGACAGCCACTGGTGTTAGTGTGGACCATAGGGAAACCGCGGAGATCCACTTGAGTCGGTGTGGGATATAGGGAATCCGTACAGAGTCTCTGGTGTCAGTGCAGGCTATACGGAAACCGTAGAGAGCCACTGAATTCACTATGGACTGTAGGGAAAGCTTAGAGAGCCACTGGTGGTAGAGTGGACAATAGGGAAACTGTAGAGAGCCACTGGAGTCAGGTGGGATATAGGGAAACCATAGAGAGCCACTGGTGTCTGTGTGGAATATAGTCAAACCGTAGAGTGGAACTGGATTCATTGTGGACTGTATGGAAAACTTAGAAAGCTGCTGCAGACAGTGTGGGCTATAGGGAAACCGCAGATTGGCACTGGAGTCATTGTGGTCTATTGGAAAACTGCAGAGAACCGCTGGAGTCAGTGTGGACTGTAGGGAAATCGTTGAGAGCCAGTGGAGACAGTGTGGACTATAGGGAAACCATAGAGAGACACTGTTGTCACTTTGGACCTTAATGAAACTATAGAGATCCACTGGAGTCAGTGTGGGATACAGGGAATCCGTAGAGAGCCTCTGAAGTCAGTGTGGACTATAGGGAAACCATAGTGTGGGCCATAGTGAAACCGTAGAGAGCCACTGGAATCAGTGTGGACTGTAGGCAAACCGTAGAAAGCTACTGGAGTCAATCGCAGGCTATAGGGTAGCTGTAGAGAGCCACTGGTGTCTGTGTGGAATATAGGCAAACCGTGGAGTGCCATTGGATTCTGTTTGGACTGTAGGGAAAACTTAGAGAGCTGCAACAGATAGCGTGGGCTGTAGGGAAACTGCAGATTGCCATTGGAGTCAGTTTGGTCAATTGGAAAACCGCAGAGACCCGCTGGAGTCAGTGTGGACTGTAGGGAAACCGTGGAAAGCCACTACAGATAGTATGGACTATAGGTAAACTGCAGGGAGCCACTGGAGGCAGTGTGGACTATAGGGAAAGAGTAGAGAGCCTCTGGAGTCGTTGTGGACTATAAGGAAACCGTAGTGGGCCCCTGGCATCAGGGTGGGCAAAAGGGAAACCGTGGACAGCTGCTGCATTCAGCGAGGGTATGGGGAAACCGTGGACAGCCACTGGTGTTAGTGTGGACCATAGGGAAACTGTAGAGAGCCACTGGAGTCAGGTGGGATATAGGGAAACCGTAGACAGCGCCAGGACTAACTGTGGGTATTGGGAAATGTTAGAGAGCCACTGGAGTTAATCGCAGGCTATAGGGTAACTGTAGAGAGCCACTGGTGTCGGTGTGGAATATAGGGAATCTGTAGAGAATCTCTGGTGTCAGTGCAGGCTATAGGGAAACCGTAGAGAGTCACTGGATTCACTATGGACTGTAGGGAAAGCTTAGAGAGCCACTGGTGTTAGAGTGGACACTAGGGAAACAGTAGAGAGCCACTGGAGTCAGGTGGGATATAGCGAAACCATAGAGAGCCATTGGTGTCTGTGTGGAATATAGTCAACCGTAGAGTGGAATTGGATTCAGTGTGGACTGTATGGAAAACTTAGAGAGCTGCTGCAGACAGTTTGGGCTATAGGGAAACCGCAGATTGGCATTGGAGTCATTGTGGTCTATTGGAAAACTGCAGAGAGCTGCTGGAGTCTGTGTGGACTGTAGGGATATCGTTGAGAGCAAGTGGAGACAGTGTGGACTATAGGGGAAGCGTAGAGAGACACTGGTGTCACTTTGGACATTAATGAAACTATAGAGAGCCTCTGGAGTCAGTGTGGGATACAGGGAATCCGTAGAGAGCCTCTGGAGTCAGTGTGGACTATAGGGATTCCATAGTGTGGGCAATAGTGAAACCGTAGAGAGCTACTTGAATCAGTGTGGACTGTAGGGAAAACATAGAGAGCTACTGGAGTCAATCGCATTTTAAGCTAAACCGTAGAGAGCCACTGGAGTCACTTTGGACCTTAATGAAACTTTAGAGAGCCACTGGAGTTAGTCTGGGATATAGGGAATCCGTAGAGAGCCTATGGAGTCCTTGTGGACTATAAGGAAACCGTAGTGGGCCGCTGGCATCAAGGTGGGCTAAAGGGAATCCGTGGACAGCTGCTGCAGTCAGCGAGGGCTATGGGGAAACCGTAGACGGACAGTGGTGTTACTGTGGACAATAGGGTAACCGAAGAGATCCACTTGAGTGAGTGTGGGATATAGGGAATCCGTAAGGAGCCACTGGATTCACTGTGGACTGTAGGGAAAGCTTAGAGAGCCACTGGTGGTATTGTGGACTACAGGGAAAATGTAGAGAGCCACTGGAGTCAGGTGGGATATAGGGAAACCATAGAGAGCCACTGGTGTCTGTGTGGAATATAGGCAAACCGTAGAGTGGTACTGGATTCAGTGTGGACTGTAGGGAAAACTTAGAGAGCTGCTGCATACAGTGTGGGCTATAGAGAAACCGCAGATTGGCTTTGGAGTTAGTGTGGTCTATTGGAAAACTGCAGAGAGCCACTAGAGTCAGTGTGGACTGGAGGGAAATCGTTGATATCTAGTGGAGACAGTGTGGACTATAGGGAAAGCGAAGAAAGCCACTGCAGTCAGTGTGGACTATCGGTAAACTGCAGGAAGCAACTGGAGGCAGTGTGGACAGTAGGGAAACTGTAGAGTGCTACTGGAGTCAATGTTAGGCTATAGGTTAAACGTAGAGAGCCACTGAAGTCACTTTGGACCTTAATGAAACTATATAGAACCACTAGAGTCTTTGTGGGATATAGGGAATTCGTAGAGAGCCTCTGGAGTCAGTCCGGACTATAGGGAAACTGTAGTGGGCCCCTTGCGTCAGGGTGGGTTAAAGGGAAACCGTGGACAGCTGCTGCAGTCAGTGTGGGCTATGGGGAAACCGTAGCCACCCCCTGGTGTTAGTGTGGATAATAGGGAAACCGTAGAGATCCACTTGACTCATTGAGGGATATAGGGAAACCATAGACAGCCCCAGGATTACCTATGGGTATTGGGAAAAGTTAGAGAGCCACTGGAGTCAATCGCAGGCTATAGGGTAGCCATCGAGATCCACAGGTGTCTGTGTGGAATATAGGCAAACCGTAGAGTGCCACGGGATTCCGTGTGGGTTGTAGGGAAAACTTAGAGAGCTGTTACAGACAGTGTGGGCTATAGGGAAACTGGAAATTGCCATTGGAGTCAGTGTGGTTTATTGGAAAACCGCAAAGAACCGCTGGAGTCAGTGTGGACTGTGGGGAAACCGTAGAAAGCCACTACAGTCAGTGTGGACTATAGGTAAACTGCAGGGAGCTACTGGAGGCAGTGTGGACTATAGGGAAATAGTAGAGAGCCTCTGGAGTCAGTGTGGACTCTAGACAAAGCGTAGTGGGCCCCTGGAATCAGTGTGGGATATGTGGAAACAGTACAGAGCCGCTGGATTCAATGTGGGCAATAGTGAAACCGACGAGAGCCAATGGAATCAGTGTGGACTGTAGGGAAACCGTAGAGAGCTACTGGAGTCAATCGCATTTTAAGGTAAACCGTAGAGAGCCGCTGGAGTCACTTTGGACCTTAATGAAACTTTAGAGAGCCACTGGAGTTAGTCTGGGTCATAGGGAATCCGTAGAGAGCCTCTGGAGTCGTTGTGGACTTTAGGGAAACCGTAGTGGGCCGCTGGCAGCAGGGTGGGCTAAAGGGAAACCGTGGACAACTGCTGCAGTCAGCGAGGGCTATCGGGAAATCGTAGACGGCCACTGATGTTACTGTGGACAATAGGGAAACCGTAGAGATCCACTTGAGTCAGTGTGGGATATAGGGAATCCGTAGAGAGTCTCTGGATTCAGTGCAGGCTATAGGGAAACCGTAAAGAGCCAATGGATTCACTGTGGAATGTAGGGAAAGCTTAGAGAGCCACTGGTGTTATTATGGACAATAGGGAAAGTGTAGAGAGCCACTGGAGCCAGGTGGGATATAGCGAAACCATAGAGAGCTACTCGTGTCTGTGTGGAATATGGTCAAACCATAGAGTGGCACTGGATTCAGTGTGGACTGTATGGAAAACTTAGAGAGCTGCTGCAAACAGTGTGGGCTGTAGGGAAACCGCAGATTTGCGTTGGAATCATTGTGGTCTATTGGAAAACTGCAGAGAGCCGCTGGAGTCAGTGTGGACTGTAGGGAAATCGTTGAGAGCCAGTGGAGACAGTGTGGACTATAGGTAAACCGTAGAGAGACACTGGAGTCACTTTGGCCCTTAATGAAACTATAGAGATCCACTGGAGTTAGTTTGGGATACAGGGAATCCGTAGAGAGCCTCTGGAGTCAGTGTGGAATTTAGGGAAACCATAGTGGGCCCCTGGCGTCAGGGTGGGCTAAAGGGAAACATTGGACAGCTGCTGCAGTCAGCGTGGGCTGTGGGGAAACCGTAGACGGCCACTGGTGTTAGTGTGGACAATAGGGAAAATGTAGAGATCCACTTGACTCATTGTGGGATATAGGGAATCCGTGGAGAGTCTCTGTAGTCAGTGCAGGCTATAGGGAAACCGCAGGGAGCCACTGGATTCACTGTGGACTGTAGGGAAAGCATAGAGAGCCACTGGTGTTAGTGTGGACTATAGGGAAACTGTAGACAGCGCCAGGACTAACTGTGGGTATGGGGAAACGTTAGAGAGCCACTGGAGTCAATCGCAGGCTATAGGGTAACCGTAGAGAGCCACTGGTGTCGGTGTGGAATATAGGCAAAGCGTAGAGTTTCACTGCAATCCGTGTGGACTGTAGGGAAAACATAGAGAGCTGCTGCAGACAGTGTGAGCTATAGGGAAACCGCAGAATTCCATTGGAATCAGTGTGGTCTATTGGAAAACCGCAGCTAGGCGCAGGAGTCAGTGTGGACTGTGGGGAAATCGTTGAGAGCCACAGGAGACAATGTGGACTAGAGGGAAACCGTAGAAAGCCACTACAGTCAGTGTGGAAAATAGGTAAATAGCAGGGAGCTACTGGAGGAAGTGTGGACTACAAGGAAACCGTAGAAGGGCACTGGATTCACTGTGGACTGTAGGGAAAGCTTAGAGAGCCACTGGTGTTATTATGGACAATAGGGAAAGTGTAGAGAGCCACTGGAGCCAGGTGGGATATAGCGAAACCATAGAGAGCTACTCGTGTCTGTGTGGAATATGGTCAAACCATAGAGTGGCACTGGATTCAGTGTGGACTGTATGGAAAACTTAGAGAGCTGCTGCAAACAGTGTGGGCTGTAGGGAAACCGCAGATTTGCGTTGGAATCATTGTGGTCTATTGGAAAACTGCAGAGAGCCGCTGGAGTCAGTGTGGACTGTAGGGAAATCGTTGAGAGCCAGTGGAGACAGTGTGGACTATAGGTAAACCGTAGAGAGACACTGGAGTCACTTTGGCCCTTAATGAAACTATAGAGATCCACTGGAGTTAGTTTGGGATACAGGGAATCCGTAGAGAGCCTCTGGAGTCAGTGTGGAATTTAGGGAAACCATAGTGGGCCCCTGGCGTCAGGGTGGTCTAAAGGGAAACATTGGACAGCTGCTGCAGTCAGCGTGGGCTGTGGGGAAACCGTAGACGGCCAATGGTGTTAGTGTGGACAATAGGGAAAATGTAGAGATCCACTTGACTCATTGTGGGATATAGGGAATCCGTGGAGAGTCTCTGTAGTCAGTGCGGGCTATAGGGAAACCGCAGGGAGCCACTGGATTCACTGTGGACTGTAGGGAAAGCATAGAGAGCCACTGGTGTTAGTGTGGACTATAGGGAAACTGTAGACAGCGCCAGGACTAACTGTGGGTATGGGGAAACGTTAGAGAGCCACTGGAGTCAATCGCAGGCTATAGGGTAACCGTAGAGAGCCACTGGTGTCGGTGTGGAATATAGGCAAAGCGTAGAGTTTCACTGCAATCCGTGTGGACTGTAGGGAAAAAATAGAGAGCTGATGCAGACAGTGTGGGCTATAGGGAAACCGCAGAATTCCATTGGAATCAGTGTGGTCTATTGGAAAACCGCAGCTAGGCGCAGGAGTCAGTGTGGACTGTGGGGAAATCGTTGAGAGCCACAGGAGACAATGTGGACTAGAGGGAAACCGTAGAAAGCCACTACAGTCAGTGTGGAAAATAGGTAAATAGCAGGGAGCTACTGGAGGAAGTGTGGACTACAAGGAAACCGTAGAAGGGCACTGGATTCACTGTGGACTGTAGGGAAATCTTAGAGAGCCACTGGTTTTAGTGTTGACTATAGGGAAAAAGTAGAGAGCCACTGGAGTCAGGTGGTATATAGGGAAACCATAAAGAGCCACTGGTGTCTGTGTGGAATATAGGCAAACAGTAGAGTGGCACTGGATTCAGTGTGGACTGTAGGGAAAACTTAGAGAGCTGCTGCAGACAGTGTGGGCTGTAGGGAAACCACAGATTGGCATTGGAGTCAGTGTGGTCTATTGGAAAACTGCAGAGAGCCGCTGGAGTCAGTGTGGACTGTAGGGAAATATTTGAGAGCAACTGGAGACAGTGTGGACTATAGGGAAAGCGAAGAAAGCCACTGCAGTTAGTTTGGACTATAGGTAAACTGCAGGAAGCAACTGGAGACAGTGTGGACTATAGGGAAACTGTAGAGTGCTACTGGAGTCAATCGCAGGCTATTGGTAAACCGTTGAGAGCCACTGGAGTCACTTTGGACATTAATGAAACTATAGTGAGCCACTGGAGTCAGTGTGGGATACAAGGAATCCGTAGAGAGCCTCTGGAGTCAGTCCGGCCTATAGGGAAAACGTAGTGGGCACCTGGCGTCAGGGTGGGCTAAAGGGAAACCGTGGACATCTGCTGCAGTCAGTGCGGGCTATGGGGAAACCGTAGCCGGCCACTGGTGTTAGTGTGGACAATAGGGAAACCGTAGAGATCCACTTGACTCATTGTGGGATATAGGGAAACAGTAGACAACCCCAGGATTACCTATGGGTATTGGGAAACGTTAGAGAGCCACTGGAGTCAATCGCAGGCTATAGGGTAGCCGTCGAGATCCACTGGTGTCTGTTTGGAATTTAGGCAAACCGTAGAGTGCCACTGGATTCCGTGTGGACTGTAGGGAACACTTAGAGAGCTGATACAGACATTGTGGGTTATAGGGAAACCGGAGATTGCCATTGGAGTCAGTGTGGTTTATTGGAAAACCGCAGAGAACCGCTGGAGTCAGTGTGGACTGTAGGGAAACCGTAGAAAGCCACTACAGTCAGTGTGGACTATAGGTAAACTGCAGGGAGCCACTGGAGGCAGTGTGGACTCTAGACAAACCGTAGTGGGCCCCTGGAATCAGTGTGGGATATGAGGAAACCGTACAGAGCCGCTGTATTCAATGTGGGCCTTGGTGAAACCGACGAGAGCCAATGGAATTAGTGTGGACCGTAGGGAAACCGTAGAGAGCTACTGGAGTCAATCGCATTTTAAGGTAAACCGTAGAGAGCCACTGGAGGCACCTTGGACCTTAATGAAACGTTAGAGAGCCACTGGAGTTAGTCTGGGATACAGGGAATCCATAGAGAGCCTCTGGAGTCGTTGTGGACTTTAGGGAAACCATAGTGGGCCGCTGGCATCAGTGTGGGCTAAAGGTAAACCCTGGACAGCTGTTGCAGTCAGCGAGGGCTATGGGGAAACCGTAGAGGGCCACTGGTGTTACTGCGGACAATAGGGAAACCGTAGAGATCCACTTGAGTCAGTGTGGGATATAGGGAATCCGTAGAGAGTCTCTGGATTCAATGCAGGCTACAGGGAAAATGTAATGAGCCACTGGATTCACTGTGGACTGTAGGGAAAGCTTAGAGAGCCACTGTTGTTATTGTGGACAATAGGGAGACTGTAGAGAGCCACTGGAGTCAGGTGGGATATAGCGAAACCATAGAGAGCCACTGGTGTCTGTGTGGAATATAGGCAAACCGTAGAGTGGCACTGGATTCAGTGTGGACTGTATGGAAAACTTAGAGAGCTGCTGCAGACAGTGTGGGCTATAGGGAAACCACAGATTGGCATTGGAGTCATTGTGGTCTATTGGAAAACTGCAGAGAGCCGCTGGAGTCAGTGTGGACTGTAGGGATATCGTTGAGAGCCAGTGGAGACAGTGTGGACTATAGGGAAACCATAGAGAGACACTGGTGTCGCTTTGGACCTTAATGAAACTATAGAGAGCCACTGGAGTCAGTGTGGGATACAGGGAATCCGTAGAGAGCCTCTGGAGTCAGTGTGGACTATAGGGAAACCATAGTGTGGGCCATAGTGAAACCGTAGAGAGCCACTGGAATCAGTGTGGACTGTAGGCAAACCGTAGAAAGCTACTGGAGTCAATCACAGGCTGTAGGGTAGCCGTATAGAGCCACTGGTGTCTGTGTGGAATATAGGCAAACCGTGGAGTGCTTCTGGAGTCAGTGTGGAATTTAGGGAAACCATAGTGGAGTGGCACTGGATTCAGTGTGGACTGTAGGGAAAACTTAGAGAGCTGCTGCAGACAGTGTGTGCTATAGGGAAACCGCAGATTGGCATTGGAGTCAGTGTGGTCTATTGGAAAACTGCAGAGAGCCGCTGGAGTCAGTGTGGACTGTAGGGAAATTGTTGAGAGCAACTGGAGACAGAGTGGACTATAGGCAAATCGCAGAGAGCCACTGCAGTTAGTGTGGACTATAGGTAAACTGCAGGAAGCAACTGGAGGCAGTGTGGACTATAGGGAAACTGTAGAGTGCTACTGGAGTCAATCGCAGGCAATAGGTAAACCGTTGAGAGCCACTGGAGTCACTTTGGACATTAATGATACTATAGAGAGCCACTGGAGTCAGTGTGGGATACAGGGAATCCGTAGAGAGCCTCTGGAGTCGGTGTGGGCTATAGGGAAACCGTCGTGGGCCCCTGGCGTCAGGGTGGGCTAAAGGGAAACCGTGGACATCTGCTGCAGTCAGCGTGGGCTATGGGGAAACCGTAGCCGGCCACTGGTGTTACTGTGGACAATTGGGAAACCATAGAGATCCACTTGTGGAATATAGGCAAACCGTAGAGTGCCACTGGATTCCATGTGGACTATAGGGAAAACTTAGAGAGCTGCTACAGACAGTGTGGGCCAAAGGGAAACTGCAGATTGCCATTGGAGTCAGTGTGGTTTATTGGAAAACCGCAGAGAACCGCTGGAGTCAGTGTGGACTGTAGGGAAACCGTAGAAAGCCACTACAGTCAGTGTGGACTATAGGTAAACTGCAGGGAGCCACTGGAGGCAGTGTGGACTACAGGGAAATAGTAGAGAGCCTCTGGAGTCAGTGTGGACTCTAGACAAACCGTAGTGGGCCCCTGGAATCAGTGTGGGATATGAGGAAACAGTACAGATCCGCTGGATTCAATGTGGGCCATAGTGAAACTGACGAGAGCCAATGGAATTACTGTGGACTGTAGGGAAACCGTAGAGAGCTACTGGAGTCAATCGCATTTTAAGGTAAACCGTAGAGAGCCACTGGAGGCACCTTGGACCTTAATGAAACGTTAGAGAGCCACTGGAGTTAGTCTGGGATACAGGGAATCCGTATAGAGCCTCTGGAGTCGTTGTGGACTTTAGGGAAACCGTAGTGGGCCGCTGGCAACAGTGTGGGCTAAAGAGAAACCCTGGACAGCTGCTGCAGTCAGCGAGGGCTATGGCGAAACCGTAGAGGGCCACTGGTGTTACTGCGGACAATAGGGAAAACGTAGAGATCCACTTGAGTCAGTGTGGGATATAGGGAATCCGTAGAGATCTCTGGATTCAATGCAGGCTATAGGGAAACCGTAAAGAGCCACTGAATTCACTGTGGACTGTAGGGAAAGCTTAGAGAGCCACTGTTGTTGTTGTGGACAATAGGGAAACTGTAGAGAGCCACTGGTGTCTGTGTGGAATATAGTCAAACCGTAGAGTGGCACTGGATTCAGTGTGGACTGTATGGAAAACTTAGAGAGCTGCTGCAGACAGTGTGGGCTATAGGGAAACCACAGATTGGCATTGGAGTCATTGTGGTCTATTGGAAAACTGCAGAGAGCCGCTGGAGTCAGTGTGGACTGTAGGGATATCGTTGAGAGCCAGTGGAGACAGTGTGGACTATAGGGAAACCATAGAGAGACACTGGTGTCGCTTTGGACCTTAATGAAACTATAGAGAGCCACTGGAGTCAGTGTGGGATACAGGGAATCCGTAGAGATCCTCTGGAGTCAGTGTGGACTATAGGGAAACCATAGTGTGGGCCATAGTGAAACCGTAGAGAGCCACTGGAATCAGTGTGGACTGTAGGGATATCGTTGAGAGCCAGTGGAGACAGTGTGGACTATAGGGAAACCATAGAGAGACACTGGTGTCGCTTTGGACCTTAATGAAACTATAGAGAGCCACTGGAGTCAGTGTGGGATACAGGGAATCCGTAGAGATCCTCTGGAGTCAGTGTGGACTATAGGGAAACCATAGTGTGGGCCATAGTGAAACCGTAGAGAGCCACTGGAATCAGTGTGGACTGTAGGCAAACCGTAGAAAGCTACTGGAGTCAATCACAGGCTGTAGGGTAGCCGTATAGAGCCACTGGTGTCTGTGTGGAATATAGGCAAACCGTGGAGTGCTTCTGGAGTCAGTGTGGAATTTAGGGAAACCATAGTGGAGTGGCACTGGATTCAGTGTGGACTGTAGGGAAAACTTAGAGAGCTGCTGCAGACAGTGTGTGCTATAGGGAAACCGCAGATTGGCATTGGAGTCAGTGTGGTCTATTGGAAAACTGCAGAGAGCCGCTGGAGTCAGTGTGGACTGTAGGGAAATCGTTGAGAGCAACTGGAGACAGAGTGGACTATAGGGAAATCGCAGAGAGCCACTGCAGTTAGTGTGGACTATAGGTAAACTGCAGGAAGCAACTGGAGGCAGTGTGGACTATAGGGAAACTGTAGAGTGCTACTGGAGTCAATCGCAGGCTATAGGTAAACCGTTGAGAGCCACTGGAGTCACTTTGGACATTAATGAAACTATAGAGAGCCACTGGAGTCAGTGTGGGATACAGGGTATCCGTAGAGAGCCTCTGGAGTCGGTGTGGGCTATAGGGAAACCGTCGTGGGCCCCTGGTGTCAGGGTGGGCTAAAGTGAAACCGTGGACATCTGCTGCAGTCAGCATTGGCTATGGGGAAACCGTAGCCGGCCACTGGTGTTTCTGTGGACAATTGGGAAACCATAGAGATCCACTTGTGGAATATAGGCAAACCATATAGTGCCAGTGGATTCCATGTGGACTGTAGGGAAAACTTAGAGAGCTGCTACAGACAGTGTGGGCTATAGGGAAACTGCAGATTGCCATTGGAGTCAGTTTGGTTTATTGGAAAACCGCAGAGAACCGCTGGAGTTAGTGTGGACTGTAGGGAAACCGTAGAGAGCCAGTGGAGTCACTTTGGACCTTAATGAAACTATAGAGAGCCACTGGAGTCAGTGTGGACTATAGGGAAACCAATATGGGCCCCTGGCGTCAGGGTGGGCTAAAGGGAAACCGTGGACAGCTGCTGCAGTCAGCATGGGCTGTGGGGAAAACTTAGACGGCCACTGGTATTAGTGTGGACAATAGGGAAAATGTGGAGATCCACTTGACTCATTGTGGGATATAGGGAAGCTTTAGACAGCCCCAGGATTAACTGTGGGAATTGGGAAACGTTAGAGAGCCACTGGAGTCAATCGCACGCTGTAGGGTAACCATAGAGAGCCACTGGTGTCTGTTTGCAATATTGGCAAACCGTAGAGTGCCACTGGATTCCGTGTGGACTGTATGGAAAACTTAGAGAGCTGCTGCAGACTGTGTGGGCTATAGGGAAACCGCAGATTGCCATTGTAGTCAGTGCGGTCTATTGGAAAACCGCACAGAGCCACTGGAGTCAGTGTGGACTGTAGGGAAATCGTTGAGAGCCACATGAGACATTGTGGACTATAGGGAAACCGTAGAATACCACTACAGTCAGTGTGGACTATAGGTAAAATGCAGGGAGCCCCTGGAAGCAGTGTGGACTATAAGGAATTCGTACAGAGCCTCTGGAGTCAGTGTGGACTGTAGGGAAACCGTTTTGGGCCCCTGGCGTCAGGGTGGGCTAAAGGGAAACCGTGGACAGCTGCTGCAGTCAGCGTGGGCTATGGGGAAACCGTAGACGGCCACTGGTGTTAGTGTAGACAATAGGGAAACCGTAGACATCCACTTGAGTCAGTATGGGATATAGGGAATCTGTAGAGATTCTCTGGAGTCAGTGCGGGCTATTAGGAAACCGTAGATAGCCCTGGAGTCAGTCTGGACTGTAGGGAAACCGTAGAGAGACACTGGATTCAGTGTCGAATATAGGGAAAACGTAGCGAGCCACTGGATTCAGTGCGGGTGAAAGGAAAACCGTAGAGAGCCGTGGAGTCAGTGTGATCTATAGGGAAAGTATAGAGAGCCTCTGGATTCAGTGTGGACTATAGGGAAACTTTAGAGAGCCATTGGAGTCAGTGTGGACTGTTGGGAAACCGTAGAGAGATACTGGAATCAATCGTAGGCTATAGGTAAACCGTAGAGAACGACTGTAGTCACTTTGGACCTTAATGAAACTTTAGAGAGCCACTGGAGTCAGTCTGGGATATAGGAAATCCGTAGAGAGCCTTTGGAGTCATTTTGGACTATAGGGAAACCGTAGTGCGCCCCTTGCGTCAGGGTGCACTAAAGGGAATCCGTGGACAGCTGCTGCAGTCAGCGTGGGCTATGGGGAAACCGTAGACGGCCACTGGTGTTAGTGTGGACAACAGGGAAACCGTAGAGATCCACTTGAGTCAGTGTGGGGTATAGGGAATCCGTAGAGAGTCTCTGGTTTCAGTGCAGGCTATAGGGAAACTGTAAAGAGCCACTGGATTCACTGTGGACTGTAGGGAAAGCTTGGAGAGCCACTGGTGTTATTGTGGACTATAGGGAAACTGTAGAGAGCCATTGGAGTCAGGTGGGATATAGGGAAACCATAGAGAGCCACTGGTGCCAGGTGGGATATCGGGAAACCATAGAGAGCCACTGGTGTCTGTGTGGAATATAGGAAAACCGTAGAGTGGCACTGGATTCAGTGTGGACTGTAGGGGAAACTTAGAGAGCTGCTGCAGACAGTGTGGGCTATAGAGAAACCGCAGATTGGCATTGGAGTCAGTGTGGTCTATTGGAAAACTGCAGAGAGCCGCTGGAGTCAGTGTGGACTGTAGGGAAATCGTTGAGAGCTCGTGGAGACAGTGTGGACTATAGGCAAACCGTAGAGAGCCACTGGAGTCACTTTGGACCTTAATGAAACTATAGAGAGCCACTGGAGTCAGTGTGGACTATAGGGAAACCATAGTGGGCCCCTGGCGTCAGGGTGGGCTAAAGGGAAACCGTGGACAGCTGCTGCAGTCAGCGTAGGCTATGGGGAAACCGTAGACGGCCACTGGTGTTAGTGTGGACGACAGGGAAACCGTATAGATCCACGTTAGTCAGTGTGGGATATAGGGAATCCGTAGAGAATCTCTGGAGTCAGTGCGGGCTATTAGTAAACTGTAGATAGTCACTGGAGTCAATCTGGACTGTAGGGAAACCGTAGACAGTCAGTGGATTCAGTGTCGAATATAGGGAAAACGTAGCGAGCCACTGGAGTCAGTGTTGGCGAAAGGAAAACCGTACAGAGCCGTGGAGTCAGTGTGGTCTATAGGGAAACTTTAGAGAGCCAGTGGAGTCAGTGTCGACTATACGGAAAACATAGTAAGCTACTGGATCTTGTGTGGACTCTCGGGAAACCTCAGGGAGCCGCTGGATTTAGGGTGGGATATAGGGAAACCGTAGAGAGCTACTGGAGACAGTTTGGTGTATAGGGAAACTGTAGAGAGCCACTGGAGTCAGTGTGGGATATAGGGAAACTGTGGAGAGCCGCTGGAGTCAGCGTGGACTATAGTGAAACCATAGAGAGCTACTGGTGTCAATCGCAGGCTACAGGGAAACAGTCGGGAGCCAGTAGTGTCAATGTGGACTCTAGGGAAACCATAGGGAGCCACTGGATTCAGTGTGAGCTATAGGGAAACTGTAGAGAGACAATGGAGTCAGTGTGGGCTAGAAGGAAACCGTAGACAGCTGCTGGCTTCCATTTGGGCTTTAGGGAATCCATAGAGAGCCAGTAGTATCAAAGTGGACTAAAGGGAAACCGTAGAGAACCGATGGAGTCAGTGTGGTCGATAGAGAAAGTATAGAGAGCCTCTGGATTCAGTGTGAACTATAGGGAAACGTTAGAGAGCCAGTGGAGTCAGTGACGACTATAGGGAAACAGAGGGAGCTACAGCTGTCAGTGTGGACTCTATTGAAACCTTAGAGATCAAATGGAGCCAGTGCAGGATATAGGAAATCCGTAGAGCGCTACTGGGACAGAGTGGGCTATTGGGAAACCGTAGATAGCCACTGGATTCCGTGTGGTCTACAGGGAAACCGTAGAGAGACACTGGAGTCAGTGTGGGCTACAAAAATCTGTAGAGAGCCAAGGGAGACAGTGTCGGCTAAAAGGAAACTGCTGGGAACCACTGGAGTCTTTGTGGATACTAAGGAAATCGTAGAGAGCGACTGGAGAAAGTGTGGGATATAGGGAAACCGCAGAGAGCCGCCTGAGGCAGTGTGGGATATAAGGAAGCCGTAAAGAGCCACTGGAGTCAATTGCAGGTTGTAGGGAAACCGTCGAAATCCACTGGTGTCAGTGTTGGCTGCAGGGAAAGTGTAGGGTGCCACGGATTCAGTGTGGGCTATAAGGAAACCATTGGTAGCCCCTGGAGTCATTGTGGGTTATAACGAAACTGTAGACCGGCGCTGCATTCAGTGTGGGCCATAGAGAAACCGTTGAGAGCCAATTGTGTCTGTGTAGAATATAGGGAAACCTTAGAGAGCCACGGGATTCAGTGTGGACTGTAGGGAAACATTAGAGAGCCAATGGAGGTAGTGTGGGTTATAGGGAAATCGTAGAGAGCCTCTGAATACAGTGTGGACTATAGGGAAACCGTAGAGAGCCACTGGAGTCAGTGTGATATATAGGGAAAACGTATAGAGCTTCTGGATTCAGCGTGGGCTATAGGGAAACTTTAGGGAGCCACTGGAGTCAATCGCAGGCTATTGTGAATCCGTAGCGAACCATTGGTGCCAGTGCGGGCTATTACGAAACCGTAGATAGCCACTGGAGTCAGTCTGGACTGTAGGGAAACCGTAGAGAGTCACTGGATTCAGTGTTGAATATAGGGAAAACGTAGCGAGCCACTGGAATCCGTCCGGGCTAAAGGAAAACCGTAGAGAGCCGAAAGAGTCAGTATGGTCTATAGGAAAAGCGTAGAGAGCCTCTGGAGTCAGTTTGGACTATAAGGAAACTTTAGAGAGCCAGTGGAGTCCGTGTGGACTATAGGGAAACCGTAGTAAGCTACTGGATCTTGTGTGGACTCAACGGGAAACTTTAGGGAGCCGCTGGATTCAGGGTGGGATATAAGGAAACCGTAGAGAGCTACTGGAGACAGTGTGGTGTATAGGGAAACTGTAGAGAGCCACTGGAGTCAGTCTGGACTGTAGGGAAACCGTAGAGAGTCACTGGATTCCGTGTGGACTATAGGGAAACCGTAGCAAGCCACTGGAGTCAGTGCGGCTATAGGGAAACCGTAGAGAGCCGAAGGAGTCATTGTGGTCTATAGGGAAACCGTAGAGAGACACTGGAGTCAGTGTGGACTATAGGGAAGCCATAGAGAGCCAATGCAGTAAATCGCAGGCTGTAGGGAAACCGTCGGGAGCCACTGGTGTGGACTCTTTGGAAATCTTAGAGAGCCAATGGAGCCAGTGCAGGATATATGGAATCCACAGAGCGCTATTGGGACAGAGTGGGCTATAGGGAAACCGTAGATAGCCACTGGATTTCGTGTGGTCTATAGGAAAACCTTAGGGAGCCGCTGGATTCAAGGTGGGATATAGGGAAACCGTAGAGAGACACTGGAGTCAGAGTGGCCTATAAGGAAATCGTAGAGAGCCAATGGAGTCAGTGTGGGTTATAGGGAAACCGTAGACAGCTGCTGCAATCATTGTGGGCTATATGGAGACCTGAGAGAGCCCCTAGTGTCAGTGTGGACTATAGGGAAACCGTAGAGAGCTAATGGATTCAGTGTCGACCATAGGGAAACATTAGAGAGCCAATGGAGGCAGGGTGGGTATAGGGAAACCGTAGAGAGCTTGTGGCGTCAGTGTGGGCTATAGTGAATCCGTAGGGAACCACTGGAGTCAGTGTGGTTTAAAGGGGTACTGTAGAGAGCTAATGGAGTCAGTGTGGACTCTAGGGAAACCTTAGGGAGCCGCTGGATGCAGGGTGGGATATAGGGAAACCGTGGAGAGCTACTGGATACAGTGTAGTGTATAGGGAAACTGTAGAGAGCCACTGGAGTCAGTCTTGACTGTAGGGAAACTGTAGAGAGTCACTGGATTCCTTGTGGGCTTTAGTGAAACCGTAGCGAGCCACTTGATTCAATGCAGGCTATAGGGAAACCGGAGAGAGCCGGAGGAGTCAGTGTGGTCTATAGGGAAAGCGTAGAGAGCCTCTGGATTCAGTGTGGACTATAGGGAAACTTTAGAGAGCCAGTGGAGTCAGTGACGACTATAGGGAAACCGAGAGAGCTACAGCAGTCAGTGTGGACTCTAGGGAAACCTTAGAGATCCAAGGGAGCCAGTGCAGGATATAGGGATTCCGTAAAGCAGTACTGGGACAGAGTGGGCTATTGGGAAACCGTAGATAGCCACTGGATTCCGTGTGGCCTATAGGGAAACCATAGAGAGACACTGGAGTCAGTGTGGGCAACATAAATCTGTAGAGAGCCAAGGGAGACAGTGTGGGCTAAAAAGAAACCCTAGGGAACCACTGGAGTCAATGTGGATAAAGGGATACCGTAGAGAGCACTGGAGTCACTGTGCACTTTAGGGAAACTATAGAGAGCCACTGGATACAGTGTGGGATATAGGGAAACCGTAGATATCCAATGGAGTCAATGTGGGATATAGGGAAAATGTCGAGAGATGCTGGATTCAGCTTGGGCTATAGGGAAAATTAGAGAGACACTGGAGTCAATCGCAGGCTATAGTGAAACCGTAGAGTGCCATTGGTGTCAGTGTGGGCTATAGGGAAACCGTAGATAGCCACTTAGGTCAATCTGGACTGTAGGGAAACTGTAGAGAGACGCTGGATTCAGTATGAACTATGGGAAACAGTACTGAGCAACTGGAGTCAGGGCAGGCTATAGGGAAACCATAGAGAGCCGCGGATTCAGTGTGGACTATAGGGAAACTTTAGTGAGCCAGTGGTGTCATTGTCGACTATAGGGAAACCATAGAGAGCTACTGGAGTTAGTGTGGACGCTTGGGAAAACTTAGAGAGCCAATGGAGTCAGGTTGGCATATAGGGAATACTTTGAGAGCTACTGGAGACAGTGTGGGCTGTAGGGAAACTGTAGATATCCACTGGAGTAATTCGCATGCTATAGGGAAACCGTAGAGAGACACTGGATTCAGTGTGGGCTATACAAAAACCGTTGAGAGCCATGGGAGTCAGTGTGGGCTATAGGGAGTCTGTAGGGACCCACAGGAGTCTGTGTGGATACTAGAGAAATCGTTGAGAACCACTGAAGACTGTGTGGGCTATAGGGCAACCGTAGAGAGCCACCAGAGTTAGTGTGGACTATAGAGAAACAGTAGATAGCCACTGGAATGAGTGTGGGATATAGGGAAACTGTAGAAAGCCGCTGGAGTCAGTGTGGGCTATAGTGAAACTGTAGAGAGACACTGGAGTCAACATGGACTATAGTAAAACCGTAGAGAGCTACTGGAGTCAATCGCAGGCTATAGGGAAACCGTCGGGAGCCACTGGCGTCAGTGTGGACTATAGAGAAACCAGAGGGAGCCACTGGATTCAGTGTGAGCTATAGGGAAACTGTAGAGAGCCACTGGAGTCAGTGTGAGCTATAGGGAAAATGTAGAGAGCCCATGGAGTCAGTGTGGGTTATAGGGAAACCGTAGACAGCTGCTGCATTCAGTGTGGGCTATAGGGAATCCGTAGAGAACCAGTAGTGTCAATGTGGAATATAGAGAAACCGTAGGGAGCCACTGGATTCAGTGTGAGCTATAGGGAAACCGTAGAGAGCCAGTAGAGTCAGTGTGGGTTATAGGGAAACCGTAGACAGCTGCTGCATTCAGTGTGGGCTATAGGGAATCCGTAGAGAGCCAGTATTGTCAATGTGGACTAAAGGGAAACCGTAGAGAGCCACTGGATTCATTGTTGACTGTAAGGAATCATTAGAGAACCAATGGAGTCAGTGTGGGTATCGGGAAACGGTAGAGAACCTGTTGTGTCAGTGCGGGCTATAGGGAAACCGTAGGGAGACACTGGAGTCAGTGTAGGCAACAGGGATACCGTAGAGAGCCACAGATTCACTGTGGACCTTAGGGAAACTATAGAGAGCGACTGGAGAAAGTGTGGGATATAGGGAAACCGCAGAGAGCCGCCTGAGGCAGTTTGGGATATAGGGAAGCCATAGAGAGCCACTGGAGTCAATCGCAGGTTGTAGGGAAACCGGCGAAAGCCACTGGTGTCAGTGTTGGTTGCAGGGAAAGTGTAGGGTGCCACGGGATTCAGTGTTGACTGTAGGGAAACATTAGAGAGCCAATGGAGGTAGTGTGGGTTATAGGGAAACCGTAGAGAGCCTCTGAATACAGTGTGGACTATAGGGAAACCGTAGAGAGTCTCTGGAGTCAGTGTGGTATATAGGGAAAATGCATAGAGCTGCTGGATTCAGCGTGGGCTATAGGGAAAATTTAGGGAGCCACTGGAGTCAATCGCAGGCTATTAGGAATCCGTAGCGAACCATTGGTGTCAGTGCGGGCTATTACGAAACCGTAGATAGCCACTGGAGTCAGTCTGGACTGTAGGGAAACCGTAGACATTCACTGGATTCAGTGTGGAATATAGGGAAAACGTAGCGAGCCACTGGAGTCAGTCCGGGCTAAAGGAAAACCGTAGAGAGCCGAAAGAGTCAGTGTGTTCTATAGGAAATGCGTAGAGAGCCTCTGGAGTGAGTGTGGACTATAGGGAAACCGTAGTAAGCTACTGGATCTAGTGTGGACTCTAGGGAAACCTGAGGGAGCCGCTGGATTCAGGGTGGGATATAAGGAAACCGTAGAGGGCTACTGGAGACAGTGTGGTGTATAGAGAAACTGTAGAGAGGCACTGGAGTCCGTCTGGACTGTAGAGAATCCGTAGAGAGCAAATGGAGTCAGCGTGGACTATAGTGAAAGTGTAGAGAGCCACTGGAGTTCGTGTGGGATATGGGGAAAATGTGGAGGGCCGCTGGATTCAGTGTGGGCTATAGTGAAACCGTAGAGAGACACTGGAGTCATTGTGGACTATAGGGAAACCATAGAGAGCAACTGGAGTAAATCGCAGGCTATAGGGAAACCATCGGGAGTCACTGGTGTCAGTCTGGACTATAGAGAAACCAAAGGGAGCCACTGGATTCATTGTGGCCTACAGGGAAATCGTAGAGAGCCAATGGAGTCAGTGTGGGTTATTGGTAAACCGTAGACAGCTGCTGCAATCAGTGTGGGCTATAGGGAGACCGTAGAGAGCCACTAGTGTCAGTGTGGACTATAGAGAAACCATAGAGAGATACTGGATTCAGTGTGGAACAATATGGAATCATTAGAGATCCAATGGAGGCAGTGTGGAAAAAGGGAAACCGTAGAGAGCCTGTCGTGTCAGGGTGGACAATAGTGACTCGGTAGGGAGCCACTGGAGTCAGTGTGGGATAAAGGGATACAGTAGAGAGCCACTGGAGTCCATCACAGGCTATAGTGAAATCGATGTGTGCCATTGGTGTCAGTGTGGGCTATAGGGAAAGTGTAGAGAGCCGAATGGAGTCAGTGTGGTCTATAGGGATAGCGTAGAGAGGCTCTGGAGTCAGTGTGCACAGTAGGGTAACTTTAGAGAGCCAGTTGAGTCAGTGTCGACTATACAGTACCCGTAGATAGCTACGGGAGTCAGTGTGGACTCTAGGGAAACCTTAGAGAGCCCATACAGCCAGTGCCGGATATAGGGAATTCATAGAGAGCTACTGGGACAGTGTGGGCTATAGGGAAACCGTAGATAGCCACTGTATTCAGTGTTTTCTACAGGGAAACCATAGAGAGACACTAGAGTCAGTGTGGGCTACACAGATCTGTAGAGAGCCACGGGAGACATTCTGGGCTACAAGGAAACTGTAGGCAAACACTGGAGTCTGTGTGGATACTAGGGAAATTGTAGAGAGCCACTGGAGACAGTGTGGGCTATAGGGAAACCGTAGAGAGCTACTGGAATAAGATTGGCTACAGGGAAACCGTAGAGAGCCACTGAAGTCAGTGTGGGATATAGGGAAAGTGTAGAGAGCTGCTGGAGTCAGTTGGGGCTATAGTAAAATCGTAGAGAGACTCTGGAGTTAATGTGGACTTTAGGGAAACCATAGAGAGCCACTGGAGCCAATCAAAGAGTATAAGGAAATCGTCAGAAGCCACTGGCATCAGTGTGCACTATACGGAAACCGTAGGGTGCCACTGGATTCAGATGGGCTATAGGGAAACCGTAGAGAGCCCCTGGAGTCATTGTGGGTTATAGGGAAACTGTAGAGAGCCACTAGTGTCAAATTGGACTTTAGGGAAACCGTTGAGAGACACTGGATTGAGTGTGGACTGTAGGGAATCATTAGAGAGCCAATGAAGGCAGTGTGGGTATAGGGAAACCGTAGAGAGCCTGTGGTGTCAGGGCAGGCTATAGTGAAACCGTAGGGAGCCACTGGAGTCCGTTTGGATAAAGGGATACCGTAGAGAGCCCTGGAGTCACTGTGGACTTTAGGGAAAATATACAGAGCCACTGGATACAGTGTGGGATATAGGGAAACCGTAGAGAGCCACTGGAGTCCGTGTGGGATATAGGGAAAACGTCGAGAGATGCTGGATTCAGCGTGGGCTATAGGGGAGATTAGAGAGCCACTGGAGTCAATTGCAGGTTATAGTGAAACTCTAGTCTTCCATTGGTGTCAGCGTGGGCTATAGGGAAACCGTAGATAGCCCGTGGGGTCAATCTGGACTGTTGGGAAACTGTAGAGACTCACTGGATTCAGTATGGACTATAGGGAAACAGTTCCAAGCAACAGGAGTCAGTGCAGGCTATAGGGAGACCGTAGAGAGCCTTTGGAGTCATTGTGGACTATAGGGAAATTTCAGAGAGCCGATGGTGTCAGTGTCAACAAAAGGGAAACCGTAGACAGCTACTGGAGTCAGTGTGGACTGTAGGGAAAACTTAGAGAGCCAATGGAGTCAGTGTGGGATATAGGGAATCCTTTGAGACGTACTGGAGACCGTGTGGGCTATAGGGAAACCATAGATAGCCACTGGAGTAATTCGCATGCTATAGGGAAACTGTAGAGACACACTGGAGTCAGTGTGGGCTATACAAAAACCGTTGAGAGCCACGGGAGTCAGTGTGGGCTATAGGAAAACCGTAGAGAGCCACTGGAGTCAGTGTGGGATATAGTGGAACTGTAGAGAGACACGGAAGTCAGCATGGAATATAGAGAAACAGTAGAGAGCTACTGGAGTCAATCTCCAAACAGGCTATAGGGAAACCGTCGGGAACAAATGGCGTCAGTGTGAACTATAGGGAAACCGTAGGGAGCTACTGGAGACAGTGTTGTGTATAGGGAAACTGTAGAGAGCCACTAGAGTCCGTCTGGACTGTAAGGAAACCGGAGAGAGTGACTGGATTCCGTGTGGACGATAGGGAAACCGTAGCGAGCCACTGGACTCAGTGTGGGCTATAGTGAAACTGTAGAGAGCTACTGGAGTCAATTGCAGGCTATGAGGAAACCGTCTGGAGCCACCGACTTCACTGTGGACTTTAGGGAAACCGTAGAAAGCCATTGGAGTCATTGTGGGTTATAGGGAAACTGTAGAAAGCTGCTGCAATCCGTGTGGGCTATAGGGAATCCATAGAGTGCCACTAGTATCAATGTGGAGTATAGGGAACCCGTAGAGAGCCACTGGATTCATTGTGGACTGTAGGGAATCATTAGAGAACCAATGAAGACAGTGTGGATATAGGGAAACCGTAGAGAGCCTGTGGTGTCATGGTCAGCTATAGTGACTCCATAGGGAGCCACTGGAGTCAGTGTGTGATAAAGGGATACCGTAGAGAGCCACTGGAGTCAATCGCAAAATATAGTGAAACCGTTGTGTGCCATTGGTGTCAGTGTGGGCTATAGGGAAAGTGTAGAGAGCCGAATGGAGTCAGTGTGGTCTATAGGAAAAGCCTAGGGCGGCTCTGGAGTCAGTGTGCACAGTAGGGTAACTTTAGAGAGCCAGTTGATTCAGTGTTGTCTATACGGAATCCGTAGATAGCGACGGGAGTCAGTGTGGACTCTAGGGAAAACTTAGAGAGCCAATGCAGCCAGTGCGGGATATAGGGAATTCGTAGAGAGCTACTGGGACAGTGTGGGCTATATGGAAACCATAGATAGCCACTGGATTCAGTGTGGTCTATAGGGAAACCATAGAGAGACACTAGAGTCAGTGTGGGCTAAACAAATCTATGTAGAGCCACGGAAGACATTCTGGGCTATAAGGAAACTGTAGGCAAACACTGGAGTCTGTGTGGATACTAGGGAAATTGTAGAGCCACTGGAGACAGTGTGGGCTATAGGGAAACTGTAGAGAGCTACTGGAGTCAGTGTGGGATATAGGGAAAGTGTAGAGAGCTGCTGGAGTCAGTGTGGGCTATAGTGAAACCTTAGAGAGACTCTGGAGTTAATGTGGACTTTAGGGAAACCATAGAGAGCCACTGGAGCCAATCAAAGAGTATAAGGAAACCGTCAGAAGCCACTGGCATCAGTGTGCACTATACGGAAACCGTAGGGTGCCACTGGATTCAGTGTGGGCTATAGGGAAACCGTAGAGAGCCCCTGGAGTCATTGTAGGTTATAGGGAAAATGTAGAGAGCCACTAGTGTCAATGTGGACTATAGGGAAACTGTTGAGAGACACTGGATTGAGTGTGGACTGTAGGGAATCATTAGAGAGCCAATGAAGGCAGTGTGGGTATAGGGAAACCGTAGAGAGCCTGTGGTGTCAGGGCGGGCTATAGTGAAACCGTAGGGAGCCACTGGAGTCAGTTTGGATAAAGGGATACCGTAGAGAGCCCTGGAGTCACTGTGGACTTTAGGGAAACTATACAGAGCCACTGGATACAGTGTGGGATATAGGGAAACCGTAGAGAGCCACTGGAGTCAGTGTGGGATATAGGGAAAACGTCGAGAGATGCTGGATTCAGCGTGGGCTATAGGGGAGATTAGAGAGCCACTGGAGTCAATTGCAGGTTATAGTGAAACTCTAGTCTTCCATTGGTGTCAGCGTGGGCTATAGGGAAACCGTAGATAGCCCGTGGGGTCAATCTGGACTGTTGGGAAACTGTAGAGACTCACTGGATTCAGTATGGACTATAGGGAAACAGTTCCGAGCAACAGGAGTCAGTGCAGGCTATAGGGAGACCGTAGAGAGCCTTTGGAGTCATTGTGGACTATAGGGAAATTTCAGAGAGCTGGTGGTGTCAGTGTCGACAAAAGGGAAACCGTAGACAGCCACTGGAGTCAGTGCAGCCTATATGGAAAGAAAAGAGTGCCGATTGAGTCAGTGTGGGCTATAGAGAAGGCATAGAGAGCCTCTGGATTCAGTGTGGACTATAGGTAATCTTTAGAGAGCGAGTGGAGTCAGTGTCGACTTTTGGGAAACTGTAGAGAGCTTCTGTGGTCAATGTAGATACTAGGGAAACCTTAGGGAGGCACTGTATGCAGGGTGGGATATAGGGAAACCGTAGAGAGCTACTGGAGACAGTGTGGTGTACAGGGAAACTATAGAGAGCCACTGGAGTCAGTCTGGACTGTGAGGAAACCAGAGAGAGTCACTGGATTCAGTGTGGACTATAGGGAAACCTTAGCGAGCCTCTGGAGACATTGTGGGATATAAGGAAAATGTAGAGAGCCGCTGGAGTCAGTGTGGGCTGTAGTGAAACTGTAGAGAGACACCAGAGTCAACGTGGACTATAGTGAAACCGTAGAGAGCTTCTGGAGTCTTTTGCAGGCTATAGGGAAACCGTCAGGAGCCACTGGCGTCAGTGTGGAATACAGGGAAACCGTAGAGAGCCTCTCGAGTCAGTGTGGGTAATACGGAAACCATAACCCGCTGCTGCATTCCGTGTGGGCTATAGGGAATCCATAGAGTGCCACTAGTGTCAATGTGGACTAAAGGGAAACAGTCGAGAAACACTGGATTCAGTTTGGACTGTAGGGAATCATTAGAAATCCAATGAAGGCAGTGTGGATATAGGGAAACCGTAGAGAGCCTATGGTGTCAGGGTGGGCTATAGTGACTCCGTAGGGAGCCACTAGAGTCAGTGTGGGATAAAGGGATACCGTAGAGAGCCTCTGGAGTCAATCACAGGCTATAGTGAAACCGTTGTGTGCCATTGGTGTCAGTGTGGGCTATAGGGAAAGTGTAGAGAGCCGAAAAGAGTCAGTGTGGTCTATAGGGAAAGCGTAGGGAGGGCCTGGATTCAGTGTGGACAGTAGCGAAACTTTAGAGTGCCAGTTGAGTCAGTGTCGACTATGCGGAATCCGTAGAGAGCTGCGGGAGTCAGTGTGGACTCTAGGGAAAACATAAAGAGCCAATGCAGCCAGTGCGGGATATAGGGAATTTGTAGAGAGCTACTGGGACAGTGTGCACTTTAGGGAAACCGTAGAAAGCCACTGGATTCAGTGTGGTCTATAGGGAAACCATAGAGAGACACTGGAGTCAGTTTGGGCTACACAAATCTGTATAGAGCCACGGGAGACATTCTGGGCTATAAGGAAACTGTAGGGAAACACTGGAGTCTGTGTGGATACTAGGGAAATTTGTAGAGAGCCACTGGAGACAGTGTGGGCTATAGGGAAACCGTAGAGAGCTACTGGAGTAAGATTGGCTACAGGGAAACCATAGAGAGCCACTAGATTCAGTGTGGGATATAGGGAAAGTATAGAGAGCCGCTGGAGTCAGTGTTGGCTATAGTGAAACCGTAGAGAGACTCGGGAGTCAATGTGGACTATAGGGAAACCGTAGAGAGCCCTGGAGGCAATCGCAGTGCATAGGGAAACGATCGGGAGCCACTGGCGTCAGTGTGGGCTATAGGGAAACTGTAGAGAGCCCCTGGAGTCATTGTGGGTTATAGGGAAACTGTAGAGAGCCACTAGTGTCAATGTGGACTATAGGGAAACCGTAGAGAGCCACTGGATTGAGTGTGGACTGTAGGCAATCATTAGAAAACCAATGAAGGCAGTGTGGGTATGGGGAAACAGTAGAGAGCCTGTGGTGTCAGGGCGGGCTATAGTGAAACCGTAGGGAGCCACTGGATTCAGTTTGGATAAAGGGATACCCTAGAGAGCCCTGGAGTCACTGTGGATTATAGGGAAACTACAGAGAGCCACTGGAAGCAGTGTGGGTTATAGGGAAAACGTCGAGAGATGCTGGATTCAGTGTGGGCTATACGGAAGATTAGAGAGCCACTGGAGTCAATCACAGGCCATAGTGAAACTGTAGTCTTCCATTGGTGTCAGTGTGGGCTACAGGGAAACGATAGATAGCCCATGGGGTCAATCTGGACTGTAGGGAAACTGTAGAGACTCACTGGATTCAGTATGGACTATAGGGAAACAGCTCCGAGCAACAGGAGTCAGTTCAGGCTATAGGGGGACTGTAGAGAGCCGGTTGGAGTCATTGTGGACTATAGAGAAAATTCAGAGAGCCGGTGGTGTCAGTGTCGACAAAAGGGAAACCGTAGACAGCTACTGGAGTCAGTGTGGACTCTAGCGAAAAGTTAGAGAGCCAATGGAGTCAGTGTGGGATATAGGGAATCCTTTGAGACGTACTGGAGACAGTGTGGGCAATAGGGAAACCGTAGATAGCCACTGGAGTAATTCGCATGCTATAGGGAAACCGTAGAGACACACTGGAGTCAGTGTGGGCTAAACAAAAACCGTTGAGAGTCACGGGAGTCAGTCTGAGCTATAGGGAAACTGTAGGGGACCACTGGAGTCTGTGTGGATACTGGAGAAATCGTAGAGAGCCACTGCAGACAGTTTGGGCTATAGGGAAACCGTAGAGAGCCACCGGAGTCAGTGTGGGCTATAGTGAAACTGTAGAGAGACATGGAAGTCAGCGCGGAATATAGAGAAACTGTAGGGAGCTACGGGAGTCAATCGCAGGCTATAGGGAAACCGTCGGGAGCCACTGGCATCAGTGTGGACTATAGGGAAACCGTAGGGAACCACTGGTTTCAGTGTGAGCTATAGGGAAACCGTAGAGAAGCAACGTAGTCAGTGTGGGTTATAGTGAAACCGTCGACAGCTGCTGCATTGAGTGGTATCAGGGTGGGCTATAGTGAATCCGTAGGGAGCCACTGGAGTCAGTGTGGTATAAGGGGATACCGTAGAGAGCCACTGGAGTCAATCGCAGGCAAAACTGAAACTGTAGTCTGCCATTGGTGTCGGTGTGGGCTATAGGGAAACCGTAGATAGCCCGTGGTGTCAATCTGGACTGTAGGGAATCCGTAGAGGCCCTCTGGATTCAGTATGGACTATAGGGAAACAGCTCCGAGCCACTGGAGTAATTCGCATGCTATAGGGATACCGTAGAGACACACTGGAGTCAGTGTGGGCTATACAAAAACCGTAGAGAGCCACTGGAGTCAGTGTGAAGTATAGAGAAACTGTAGAGAGCTACGGGAGACATTCACAGGCTATAGGGAAACCGGCGGGAGCCACTGGCGTCAGTTTGGACTATAGGGAAACCTTAGGGAGCCGCTGGATTATGCGTGAGCTATAGGGAAACCGTAGAGAGCCACTGGAGTCAGTGTGGGTTATAGTGAAACCGTAGACAGCTGCTGCTATGACTGGTATCAGGGTGGGCTATAGTGAATCTGTAAGGAGCCACTGGATTCAGTGTGGTATAAAGGGATATCGTAGAGAGCCACTGGAGTCAATCGCAGGCTATAGTGAAACCGTTGTGTGCCATTGGTGCCATTGTGGCCTATAGGAATACCGGAGATAGCCATTGGAGACAGGCTGGACTGTAAGAAACCCTAGATTGTCACTGGATTCAGTGTGGACTATAGGGAAACCGTAGTGAGCCACTGGAGTCAGTGCACGCTACAGGGAATCAGTAGAGAGCCGATGGAGTCAGTGTGGTCTATAGAGAAAGCATAGAGAACCTCTGGTTTCAGTGTGGACTATAGGGAATCTTTAGAGAGCGAGTGGAGTCAGTGTCGACTATAGGGAAACCATAGGGAGCTACTGGAGTCAGTGTACACTATAGGGAAACCATAGGGAGCCAAAGATGCAGGGTGGGATATAAGGAAACGGTTAGGAGCTACTGGAGACAGTGTGGTGTATAGGGAAACTGTAGAGAGCCACTGGAGTCAGCCTGGACTGTAAGGAAACCGGAGAGAGTCACTGGATTCCGTGTAGACTATAGGGAAACCGTAGTGAGCCTCTGGAGTCAGTGTGGGATATAGGGAAAATTTATAGAGCCGCTGGAGTCAGTGTAGGCTATAGTGAAATTGTAGAGAGACACTGTAGTCAGCGTGGACTATTGTGAAACTGTAGAGAGCTACTGGAGTCAATTGCAGGCTATAGGGAAACTGTCTGGAGCCACCGACATCAGTGTGGACTATAGGGAAAACGTAGAGAGCCACTGGAGTCAGTCTGGACTGTAAGGAAACCGCAGAGAGTTACTGGATTCCGTGTGGACTATAGGGAAACCACAGCGAGCCACTGGAGTCAATGTGGGATATAGGGAAAATGTAGAGAGCCGCTGGAGCCAGTGTAGTCTATAGTGAAACTGTAGAGAGACACCGGAGTCAGCGTGGACTATTGTGAATTCGTAAAGAGCTACTGGAGTCAATTGCAGGCTATAGGGAAACCGTCTGGAGCTACCGACATCAGTGTGGACTATAAGGAATCCGTAGAGAGCCAATGGAGTCAGTGTGGGTTATAGGGATACCGTAGACAGCTGCTGCATTCCGTGTGGGCTATAGGGAATCCGTAGAGTGCCACTAGTGTCAATGTGAACTATAGGGAAACCGTAGAGAGCCACTGGATTCAGTGTGGACTGTAAAGAATCATTAGAGAACCAATGAAGGCAGTGCGGATATAGGGAAACTGTAGAGAGCCTGTGATGTCAGGGTGGGCTATAGTGACTCCGTAGGGAGCCACTGGAGTCAGTGTGGGATAAAGCGATACCGTAGAGAGCCACTGGAGTCAATCGCAGGCTATAGTGAATCCGTGGTGTGGCATTGGTGTCAGTGTGGGCTATAGGGAAAATGTAGAGAGACGAATGGTGTCAGTGTTGTCTATAGGGAAAGCGTAGGGAGGCTCTGGAGTCAGTGTGGACAGTAGGGAAACCTTAGAGAGCCAGTTGAGTCAGTGTCGACTATACGGAATCTGTAGAGAGCTACGGGAGTCAGCGTGGACTCTAGGGAAACCTTAGAGAGCCAATGCAGCCAGTGCAGGATATAGGGAATTTGTAGAGAGCTACTGGGACAGTGTGCGCTATAGGGAAACTGTAGATAGCCACTGAATTCTTTGTGGTCTATAGGGAAACCATAGAGAGACACTGGAGTCAGTGTGGGCTACACAAATGTGTAGAGAGCCGCGGAAGACATTCTGGGCTATAAGGAAACTGTAGGAAAACACTGGAGTCTGTGTGGATACTAGGGAAATTGTAGAGAGCCACTGGATACAGTGTGGGCTATAGGGAAACCATAGAAATCTACTGGAGTAAGTTTGGCTACAGGGAAACTGTAGAGAGCCACAGGAGTCAATGTGGGATATAGGGAATGTGTAGAGAGCCGTTGGAGTAAATGTGGACTATAGGGAAACCGTAGAGAGCCACTGGAGGCAAGTGCAGTGTATAGGGATACTGTCGGGAGCCACTGGCAACAGTGTGCACTATACGGAAACCGGAGGGTGCCACTGGATTCAGTATGGACTATATGGAAACAGTTCCGAGCAACAGGAGTCAGTGCAGGCTATAGGGGAACCGTAGAGAGCCGAATGGAGTCATTGTGGACTATAGGGAAACTTCAGAGAACCAATGGTGTCAGTGCCGAGAAAAGGGAAACCGTAGACAGCTACTAGAGTCAGTGTGGACCCTAGGGAAAACTTAGAGAATCCTTTGAGAGCTACTGGAGACAGTGTGGGCTATAGGGAAACCGTAGGTAGCCACTGGAGTAATTCGCATGCTATGGGGAAACTGTAGAGACACACTGGAGTCAGTGTGGGCTATACAAAAACCGTTGAGAGCCACGGGAGTCAGTGTGGGCTATAGGGAAACTGTGGGGACCACTGGAGTCTGTGTGGATACTGGGGAAATCGTAGAGAGCCACCGGAGTCAGTGTGGTCTATCGTGAAACTGTAGAGAGTCATGGAAGTCAGCATGGAATATAGAGGAACTGTAGAGAGCTACGGGAGTCAATCGCAGGCTATAGGGAAACCGTAGGGAGCCACTGGATTCAGTCTGGACTGTAGGGAATCATTAGAGAGCCAATGAAGTCAGTGTGGGTATAGGGAAACCGTAGAGAGCCTGTGGTGTCAGGGTGGGCTATAGTGAAACCGTAGATAGACAATGGAGTCAGTGTGGAGTATAGGGAAAAGAGTAGAGAGCCACTGAAGTAATTTGCATGCTATAGGGAAACCGTTGAGAGACACTGGAGTCAGTGTGGGCTATACAAAAACCGTAGAGAGCCACGGGAGTCAGTGTGGGTATGGGGAAACCGTAGAGAGCCTGTGGTATCAGGGTGGGTTATAGTGAATCTGTAGGGAGCCACTGGAGTCAGTGTGTGATAAAGGGATACCGTAGAGAGCCATGGAGTCAATCGGAGGCTATAGTGAAACCATAGTCTGCCATTGGTGCCAATGTAGCCTATAGGGAAACCTGAGATAGCCACTGGAGTCAGTCTGGACTGTAGGGAAACCCTAGATAGTCACTGGATTCAGTGTGGACTATAGGGAAACCGTAGCGCGCCACTGGAGTCAGCAGGGATATAGGGAAACTGTAGAGAGCCTCTGGAGTCACTGTGGGCCATAGTGAAACTGTAGAGAGACACGGGAGTCAGCGTGGAGCAAAGTGAAACTGTAGAGAGCTACTGGAGTCAATTGCAGGCTATAGGGAAACCGTCTGGAGCCACCGGCGTCAGTATGGACTATAGGGAAACTGTAGAGAGCCACTGGAGTCAGTGTGGGTTATAGGGAAACAATAGACAGCTGCTGCATTCCGTGTGGGCTATAGGGAATCCGTAGAGTGCCACTAGTGTCAATGTGGACTATAGGGAAACAGTAGAGAGCCACTGGATTCAGTGTGGACTGTAAGGAATCATTAGAGAGCCAATAAAGGCAGTGTGGGTATACGGAAGCCGAAGAGAGCCTGTGGAGTCAGGGTGGGCTATACTGACTCTGTAGGGAGCCATTGGAGTCAGTGTGGGATAAAGGGATACCGTAGAGAGCTACTGGAGTCAATCACAGGCCATTGTGAAACGGTAGTGTGCCACTGGTGTCAGTGTGGGCTATAGGGAAAGTGTAGAGTGCGAATGGAGTCAGTGTGGTCTATAGGGAAAGCGTAGGGAGGGTCTGGAGTCATTGTGGACAGTAGGGAAACTTTAGGGAGCCAGTTGAGACAGTGTCGACTATACAGAAACCGTAGAGAGCTACGGGAGTCATTGTGGACTCTAGGGAAACCTTAGAGAGCCAATGGAGCCCGTACGGGATATAGGGAATTCGTAGAGAGCTACTGGGACAGTATGTGTTATAGGGAAACTGTATGTAGCCACTGGATTCAGTGTGGTCTATAGGGAAACCATAGAGAGACACTGGAGTCAGTGTGGGCTACACAAATCTGTAGAGAGGCAGGGAGACATTCTGGGCTATAGAGAAACTGTAGGGAAACACTGGAGTCTGTGTGGATACTAGGGAAATCGTAGAGAGCCACTGGAGACAGTATGGGCTATAGGGAAACCGTAGGGAGCTACTGGAGTAAGTCTGGCTGCAGGGAATCTGTAGAGAGCCACTGGTTGCAGTGTGGGATATAGGGAAAGTGTAGAGAGCCGCTGGAGTCAATGTGGGCTATAGTGAAACATTAGAGAGACTCTGGAGTCAATGTGGACTATAGGGAAACTGTAAAGAGCCACTGGAGGCAATCACAGTGCATAGGGAAACTGTTGGGAGCCACTGGCATCAGTGTGCACCATACAGAAACTCTAAGGTGCCACTGGATTCAGTGTGGGCTTTAGGGAAACCGTAGAGAGCCCCTGGAGTCATTGTGGGTTATAGGGAACCTGTAGACAGCCACTAGTGTCAAAGTGGACTACAGGGAAACCGTAGAGAGCCACTGCATTCAGTGTGGACTGTAGGGAATCATTAGAGAGCCACTGGAGACAGTGTGGGATATAGGGAAGCTGCAGAGAGCCGCCTGAGGCAGTGTGGGATATAGGGAAGCCGTAGAGAGCCACTGGAGTCAATCGTAGGCTGTAGGTAAAACGTCTACACTCACTGGTGTCAGTGTGGACTGCAGGGAAAGCGTATGGTGCCGCGGGATTCAGTGTGGGCTACAGGGAAACCTTTGAGAGCCACTGGAGCCAGTGTGGGTTATAATGAAAACGTAGACCGCCGCTGCTTTCAGTGTAGGTTATAGGGAAACCGCAGACAGCTGCTGCATTCACTGTGGGCTATAGGGAATCCGTAGAGAGCCGTTAGTGTCAATGTGGTCTACAGTGAAACCGTAAATAGCCACTGGATTCAGTTTGGACTGTAGGGTTTCATTAGAGAGCCAATGAAGGCAGTGTGGGTATAGGGAAACCGTAGAGAGCCTCTGGTGTCAGGGTGGGCTTTAGTGATCCTAGTGATCCATAGGGAGCCACTGCAGTTAGTGTGGGATAAAGGGATACAGTAGAGAGCCACTGGGGTCAATCGCAGGCAATAGTGAAACCGTAGTGTGCCATTGGTGTCAGTGTGGGCTATAGGGAAAACGTAGAGAGCCGAATGGAGTCTGTCTGGACAGTAGGGGAACAGTAGAGAGTCACCGGATTCAGTGTGGACTGTAGGGAAACGGTAGCGATCCACTGGAGTCAGTGTCGACTATAGGGAAACCGTAGAGAGCCAATGGAGTCAGTGTCATCTATAGGGAAAGCATAGAGAGCCTCTGGATTCAGTGCGGACTTTAGGGAAACTTTAGAGAGCCAGTGGTGTCAGTGTCGACTATAGGGAAACTGTAGAGAGCTACTGGAGACGGTGTGGTGTTTTGGGAAACTGTAGAGAGCCACTGGTGTCAGTCTGGACTGTAGGGAAACCGTAGAGATTCACTGTATTCTGTGTGGACTATAGGGAAACCGTAGAGAGCCGATGGAGTCCGTTTTGTCTATAGGGAAAGTGTAGGGAGCCACTCGAGTCAGTGTGGGCTATAGGGAAACTGTAGGGAGCCACTGGAGTCTGTGTGGATTCTAGAGAATTCATGATGAGCCATTGGAGACATTGTGGGATATAGGGAAACCGTAGAGAACTACTGGGGTCAGTGTGGACAACAAGGAAACTGTGGAGAGGCACTGGAGTTCCTGTGGGACATAGGTGAACTGTGGAGAGCTGCTGGATTCATTATGGGCCATAGTGAAACTGTAGAGAGACACTGGAGTCAGTGTGGACTATAGTTAAAACATAGAGAGCCACTGGAGTAAATCGCAGGCTATAGGGAAACCATGTGGAGCCACTGGTGTCAGTATGGACTATAGTGAAATCGTAGCGAGCCAATGGATTCATTGTGGGTTATAAGGAAACCGTAGACAGCTGCTGCAATCAATGTGGGCTACAGGGAGACCGTAGAGAGCCACTAGTGTCAGTGTGGACTATAGGGAAACCGTAGAGACCTACTGGATTCAGTGTGGACCATAGGGAATCATTAGAGAGCAAATGGAGGCAGCGTGGGCCATAGGGAATCTGTAGGGAGCCACTGGAGACAGCGTGGGCTATAGGGAAACCTTAGAGAGCCGCTGTAGTCAGTGTGGTCTATATGGAAAGTGCAGAGAGCCACTGGAGTCAGTGTGGGCTATAGTGAAACCGTAGAGAGACACTAGAGTCAGCGTGCACTATAGAGAAACTGTAGAGAGCTACTGGAGTCAATCACAGGCTATTGGGACACCGTCGGGAGCCACTGGCGTCAGTGTGGGTTATAGGGAAACCGTAGACAGCCATTGCATTCAGTGTGGGCTATAGGGAAACCGTATAGAGCCACTGGATTCAGTGTGGAGTGTAGGGAATCATTAGAGAGCCAATGGAGGCAGTGTGGGTATAGGGAAACCGTAGAGAGCCTGTGGTGTCAGGGTGGGCTATAGTGAATCCATAGGGAGCCACTGGAGTCAGTGTGGGATAAAGGGATACCGTAGAGATCCACTGGAGTTAATCGCTGGCTATAGTGAAACCGTAGTGTGCCATTGGTGTCAGTGTGGGCTATAGGGAAACCGGAGATAGCCACTGGAGTCAGTCTGGACTGTAGGGAAATCGTAGAGAGTCAGATAGCCACTGGAGTCAGTAGATAGCCACTGGAGTCAGTCTGGACTGTAGGGAAATCGTAGAGATTCAGTGTGGACTATCGGGAACCCGCAGTGAGCCAGTGGAGTCAGTGCAGGCTATAGGGAAACCGTAGAGAGCCCATGGAGTCAGAGCGGTCTATAGTGAAAGCATAGAGAGCCTCTGGATTTAATGTGGACTAGAGGGAATCTTTAGAGAGCCAGTGGAGTCAGTGTCGACTATAGGGAAACTGTAGAGAGCTGCTGGAGTCAATGTGGACACTAGGGAAACCTTAGAGAGCCAGCGGAGTCACTGCAGGATATAGGGAATCCGTAGAGAGCTACTGGAGACAGTGTGGGATATAGGCAAACCGTAGATAGCCACTGGAGTAATTCGCATGCTGTAGGGAAACCGTAGAGAGACACTGGAGTCAGTGTAGGGTTTAGGGAAACCGTTTAGAGCCACTGAAGTAATTCGCATGCTATAGGGAAACCGTCGAGAGACAATGGAGTCAGTGTGGGCTATACAAAAATCGTAGAGAGCCACGGGAGTCAGTGTGGGGTTTAGCGAAACTGTATGGAGCCAGTGGAGTCTGTTTGGATACTATTGAATTCGTAGAGAGCCACTGGAGACAGGGTGCACCATAGGGAAACCGTAGAGAGCCACTGGAGTCAGTGTGGACTACAGGCCCACACGTAGACAGCCAATGGATTCAGTGTGGGATAGAAGGAAACTGTAGAGAGCCTTTGGAGTCATTGTGGGCTATAGTGAAACCGCAGAGAGGCACTGGAGTCAGTGTGTTAAAGACGGAAACTGTAGAGAGCCTCTGGATTCAGTGTGGGCTTTAGTGAAACCATAGAGAGACACTGAAGTCAGCGTGGACTATAGCGAAACCATAGACAGCCATTGGAGCCAACCGCAGGCTTTAGGGAAACCGTCGGGAGCCACTGATGTCAGTTTTGACTATATGGAAACTGTAGGGAGCCACTGGATTCAGTGTGAGCTATAGGGAAACCGTAGCGAGCCACTGGAGACAGTGTGGGTTATAGGGAAACAATAGACAGCTGCTGCATTCAGTGTGGGCTGTAGGGAAACCATAGAGAACCATAAGTGTCAATGTGGCCTATAGGGAAACAGTAGAGAGCCACTGGATTCAGTGTGGGTGTGGACTGTAGGGAATCATTAGAGGGCCAATGAAGGCAGTGTTGGTATAGGGAAACCGTAGAGAGCCTGTGGTGTCAGTGTGGGCTATAGTGAAAGGGTAGGGAGCCAATGGAGTCAGCATGGGATAAGGGGATACCGTAGAGAGCCACTGGAGTCAATCGCAGGCTATAGTGAAACCATAGAGTGCCATTGGTGTCAGAGTGGGCTATAGGGAAACCGTGGATAGCCACTGGAGTCAGGCTGGAGTGTAGGGAAACCATAGAGAGTCACTGGATTCAGTGTGAACTATAGGGAAACCGTAGCGAGCCGCTGGAGTCAGTGCAGGCAATAGGGAACCGTAGAGAGCCACTGGAGGCAGTGTGGTCTATAGGGAAAGCGTAGAGAGCCTCTGGATTCAGTGTGGACTATAGGGAAACTTTAGAGAGCCAGTGGAGTCAGTGTCGACTATAGGGAAACCGTAGAGAGCTACTGGAGTCAGTGTGGACCCTAAGGAAACCTTAGAGACCCAATGGAGTCAGTGTGGGATATAGGGAATCCGTAGCGATCTACTGGAGACAGTTTGGGCTATAGGGAAACCGTAGATAGCCACTGGAGTAATTTGCATGCTATAGGGAAACCGTAGAGAGACACTGGAGTCAGTGAAGGGTATACAAATACCGTTGAGTTCCACGGGAGTCAGTGTGGGCTATAGAGAAACTGTAGAGAGCCACTGGAGTCAGTGTGCACTACAGGTAATCCATAGAGAGCCACTGGAGTCTGCCTGGGATATAGGGAAAATGTAGAGAGCCGCTGAAGTCATTGTGGGCTATAGTGAAACCGTACAGAGACACTGGAGTCAGTTTGGACTGTAGTGATACCGTAGAGAGCCAGTGGAGTATTTTGCTTGCTATAGGGAAACTGTAGAGAGACACTGGAGTCAGTGTAGGTTATACAAAATCAGTAGAGAGCCACGGGAGTCAGTGTGGGCTATAGGGAAACTGTAGGGAGCCACTGGAGTCTGTGTGGATACTAGGGAAATCGTGGAAAGCCACTGGAGTCAGTGTGGACTAAAGTGAAACCCTAGAGAGCCACTGGATTCTGTGTGGGATATAGGGAAACTGTAGAGAGCCGCTGGAGTCATTGTGAGCTGTAGGGAAACTGTAGAGGGCCAATGGGATCAGTGTGGATTACAGGCAAACTGTAGAGTGCCAGGGATTCATTGTGGGACATAGGGAAACTGTAGAGAGCCTGTGGAGTCATTGTGGGCTATAGTGAATCCGCAGAGAGGCACTGGAGTCAGTGTGGACTATAGGGAAACAGTAGAGAGCCAGTGGAGTCAGTGGGGGGCTATAGTGAAACCGTAGAGAGACACTGGAGTCAGCGTGGACTTTAGTGAAACCCTGAACAGCCACTGGAGTCAGTCACAGGCTATAGGGAAACCGTCGGGAGCCACTGGCGTCAGTGTGGACTATAGGGAAACTGTAGGGAGCCACTGGATTCAGTGTGGGCTATAGGGAAACCATAGACAGCTGCTGCATTCAGTGTGGGATGTTAGGAAACCGTAGAGCACCTCTAGTGTCAATGTGGATTATAGGGAAACCATAGGGAGCCACTGGATTCAGTGTGGACTGTAGGGAATCATTAGAGGGCCAATGAAGGCACTGTTGGTACAGGGAAACCGTAGTGAGCCTGTGGTGTCATTGTGGGCTACAGTGAAACCGGAGGGAGCCACTGGATTCAGTGTGGGCTATAGGGAAACCGTAGACAGCTGCTGCATTCAGTGTGGGCTATAGCGAAACCTTAGAGAGCCTCAAGTGTCAATGTGGACTATAGTGAAACCCTGGAGAGCCACTGCATTCAGTGTGAACTGTAGGGAATCATTAGAGAACCAATGAAGGCAGTGTGGGTATAGGGAAACCGTAGAGAGCCTGTGGCGTCAGTGTGGGCTTTATGGAAACCGGAGATAGCCACTGGATTCAGTCTGGACATTAGGGAAAACGTAGACAGTCACTGGATTCACTGTGGACTATAGGGAACCCGCAGCGAACCACTGGATTCAGTGCAGGCGATAGGGAAATCTTAGAGAGCCGCTGTAGTCAGTGTGGTCTATATGGAAAGTGCAGAGAGCCTCTGGATTCAGTGTGGAATATAGGGAAACTTTGGAGAGCCAGTGGAGTCAGTGTCGACTACAGGGACACTGTAGAGAGCCACTGGATTCAATGTGGAATCAAGGTAAACCTTAGAGAGTCAATGGAGTCAGTGTGGGATATAGGGAATCCGTAGAGAGCTACTGGAGAATGTGAGGGCTACAGGGAAACCGCAGATAGCCACTGGAGTAATTCGCATGATATAGGGAAACCGTAAAGAGACACTGGAGACAGTGTGGGCTGTACAAAAACTGTGGAGAACCACGGGAGTCAGTGTAGCCTATAGGGAAACTGTAGAGAGCGACTGGAGTCAGTGTGGACTTCAGGGAAACCGTAGAGAGCCATGGGATTCAGTGTCGACCGTAGGGAATCATTAGAGAGTGAATGGAGGCAGTGTGGATATAGGGAAACCGTAGAGAGCCTGTTGTGTCAGTGTGGGCTATAGGGATTCCATAGGGAGCCACTGGAGTCAGTGTGGGATAAAGGGATACCGTAGAGAGCCACAGGAATCACTGTAGACCTTAGGGAAACTATCTAGAGCTACTGGAGACAGTGTGGGATATAGGGAAACCTTAGGGTGCCACTGGAGTCAGTGTGGGATAAAGGGATACCGTAGAGAGCAATTGGAGTCACTTTGGACTTCAGGGAAACTAGAGAGAGCCACTGGAGACTGTGTGAGATATAGGGAAACCATAGAGAGCCGTCTGAGGCAGTGTGGGATATAGGGAAGCCGTAGATAGCCACTAGAGTCAGTGTGGGATATAAGGAAAACGTAAAGAGCTGCAGGATTCAGCGTGGGCTATAGGGTAACCATAGAGAGCCACTAAGGTCAATTGCAGGCTATAGTGAAACTGTAGTGTGCCATTGGTGTCAGTGTGGGTTATAGGGAAACCGTAGATAGCCACTGGAGTCATTCTGGATTGTAGGGAAACCGTAGAGAGTCTCTGGATTCCGTGTGGACTATGGGGAAACCGTAGCGAGCCACTGGATGCAGTGCAGGCTATAGGGAAACTGTAGAGAGCCACTGGAGTCAGTGTGGTCTTTAGGGAAAGAGTAGAGAGCCTCTGAAGTCAGTGTGGACTATAGGGAAAATTTAGAGAGCCAGTGGAGTCAGTGTCAAATATAGGGAAACTATAGAGAGCCACTGGAGGCAGTGTGGGATATAGGGAAAGCTTAGGGAGCCACTGGAGTCAGTGTGGGATAAAGGGATACCGTAGAGAGCAATTGGAGTCACTGTGGACTTTAGGGAAACTATAGAGACCCACTGGAAACTGTGTGGGATATAGGGAAACCGTAGAGAGCCTTCTGAGGCAGTGTGGGATATAGGGAAGCTGTAGATAGCCACTGGAGACAGTGCGAGGGATAGGAAAAACGTAAAGAGCTGCAGGATTCAGTGTGGGCTATAGGGTAATCATAGAGAGCCACTGAGGTCAATTGCAGGCTATAGTGAAACTGTAGTGTGCCATTGGTTTTGGTGTGGGTTATAGGGAAACTGTAGATAGCCACTGGAGTCAGTCAGGACTGTAGGGAAACCGTAGAGAGTCACTGGCGGCACTGCTGGCTATAGGGAAACCGTAGAGAGCCACTGGAGTCAGTGTGGATTACAGGGAAACCATAGAGAGCCACGGGAGTAAGTGTGGGATATAGGGAAACTGCAGAGAGACCCTTGAGTCATTGTGGACTATAGGGAAACCATAGAGAGCCACGGGATTCAGTGTGGGCTATAGGGTAACTGTAGGGAGCCACTGGAGACTGTGTGGATACTAGGGAAATCGTGGAGAGCCACTGGAGACGGTGTCGGCTATAGGGAAACCGTAGAGAGCCATTGGAGTCAGTGTGGACTACAGGGAAACCGTAGAGAGCCACTAATGTCAGTGTAGATTATGGGGAAACCGTAGAGTGCCATTAAATTCAGTGTCGACTTTAGAGAATCATGAGAGAGCCACTGGAGACAGTGTGGGCTATAGGGAAACCGTAGAGAGCCACTGGAGGCAGTGTGGGCTTTAGGGATACCGCAGAAATCAACTGGTGACAGTGTGGGCTATAGGGAAACCATAGTGAGCCGCTGGATTCAGTGCGGGCTATAGGGAAACTGTAGAGAGGCGCTGGAGTCAGTGAGAGACATAGGGAAAATGTAGAGAGCCACTGGAGTCCGTGTGATCTCTCGGGAAACCGTATATAGACACTGGAATCAGTGAGGGCCGTCGGGAAACCGTAGAGAGCCATTGAGTCAGTGTGGGATATAAGGAAAATGTAGAGACGCGCTGGAGAGAGTGTCTGCTTTACGGCAACCGTAGAGAGCAGCTGGAATCAGTGTGGCCTATAGGGTAACCGTAGAGAGCCACTGGAGTCAGTGTGGACTATAGGGAAAATGTAGAGAGCCGCTGGAGTACGTGTGGGCAACAGGGAAACCGTTTAGAGCCACTGGAGGCATTAAGGGGTAAAGAGAAATCGTCGAGAGCCACTGGAGTCAGTGTGGCCCATAGTGAAACCGTACAGTGCTACTGGGGTCGATGTGGACTATATGAAAACTGTACTGAGCCGATGCAGTAAATGTGGCTATAGCGAATCTGTAGTGAGCCAGATTTGGGAAAAGGTAGGGAGCCGCTGTAGACAGTTTGAGATATTCTGAAACTTACAGAGCCATTGGAGTCAGTGTGGGCTATAGGGAAAACGTTGAGAGCTACTGGAGTCAGCGATGGCTATAGGGAAAACCTAGAGAGCCACTGGAGTCAATGTGGGCTATAGGGAAATCGTTGAGAGCTACTGGAGTCAGTGTGGGCTATAGGGAACCCAAAGAAAACCCCTGGAGTCAGTGTGGGCTACAGGGAAAGCGTAGAGAGGCTTTGGAGACAGTGCGAGGTATAGGGAAAGCATAGAGAGCCACTGGAGTCAGTGTGGGAAATATAGAATCCGTAGAGAGCACCTGGTGTCAGTGTGGGCTATAGCCTTACCGTAGAGAGCCACTGGAGGCAGTGTGGACCACAAGGAAACTGTGAGATATGCTGGAGCCAGTCTGGACCAGAGCGAAACCGTAGGGAGCCCCTGGAGTCCATATGGGCTATTGCAAAACTTCAGAGAGCCACTGGAGTCAGTGTGGGATATAGGGAAACTTCAGAGAGCCACTGGAGTCATTGTGGCATACAGGGAAACCGTAGATAGCTGTTGGAGTCTGTTTGGGCATTTGGGAAAATGCAGGGTGCCATTGGAGTCAGCATGGACTACAGGGAAACCGTGGAGAGCCGCTGGAGTCATTGTGGGCAATAGGGAAACTGTTCAGAGCCACTGGCGTCAGTGTAGGCTTTAGGAAACCATAGAATGCCACTGGAGATAGTGTTGTCTATAGGGAATCCGTAGAGTGCAATTGGAGTTATTGTGGCCCATGGGAAAACCCTAGTGAGCCACTGGAGTCAGTGTGTGCTATAGGGAAACTGTAGAGGGCTGCTAGAGTCAGTGTGGGATATAGGGAATCTGTAGACTGCCATTGGAGTCAGTGTGGAATATAGGGAAACCTTAGAGAGCCACTGGAGTCACTGTGGGCTGAAGGGAAACCGTAGAGAGCCGCTGGAGACAGTGTGGTCTATTCAGAATCCGTAGAGAGCCACTGGAGGCAGTGTGGCAAAGCGGGAAACTGTAGAGAGCCACAGGAGTCAGTGTGGGCAATAGGGAAAACGTAGTTAGCCACTGGATTCTGTGTGGGCTATAGGGAAACCGTAGAGAGCCAGTGGAGGCATTGAGGGGTATAGAGAAACCGCTGAGATCCAATGGAGTCAGTGTGGGATATAGAGAAACCTTCGAGAGCAGCTGGAGCCACTGTGGCCTATAGAGAAACCGTAGAGAGCCGCTGTGATCAGTGTGATAAAGGTAAACCGTAGAGGGCCTCTGAAGCCAATTTGTGATATAGGGAACCCTTAGAGAGCCTTTGGTGTCAGTGTGGTCTATAGGGAAATGGAAGAGAGCCACTGGAGTCATTGTGGTCTATAGGGAAACAGTGGAGAGCCTCTGGTGACACTGTGGGCTATAGGGAAACCGTATAGATCCACTGGGTCTGTGTGGGCTATAAGGAAACCAAAGAGAGCCGAAGGAGTCAGTGTGGGCTAAAAGGAGTCCGTAGAGAGCCACTGGATTCAGTGTGGGCTAAAGGGAAAACTAGGAGAGCCACTGGGGTCAGTGTGGGCTATAAGGGAACTGTAGAGAGCCGCTGGAGTCAGTCTGGACTAAAGGGAAGTCGTAGAGAGCCGCTGGACAACTTATGGGCTACATTGAATCTGCAGAGAGCCACTGGAGTCAATGTGGGATATAGGGAAACTTCCGAGAGCCACTGGTGTCCTTGTGGGTTTCAGGGAAACCGTAGATAGCCGCTGGAGTCTGTATTCATTTTCCGGAAACCGCAGGGTGCCATTGGAGTCAGTGTGGACTATAGGGAAACTGTAGAGAGCCGCTGGAGTCAGTGTGGGATATTGAGAAAACATAGAGAGCCGCTGGAGACAGTGTGGGCTATAGGGAAACCGTAGAGAGCCAATGGAAAATGTGTGGGTTATATGGAAACTTTGGTGAGCTGCTGGAGTCAGTGTGGGCTATAGGGAAACTATAGAGTGAGACTGGAGATATTTGGGGCCATGGGGAAACACTAGTGAGCCCCTGGAGTCAGTGTGGCTAAAGGAAAAACTAAGAGAGCCACTGCAGTCATTGTGGTCTATACGGAGACTGTAGAGAGCCACTGGAGTCAATTTGGGCTACAGGGAAAGCGTAGAGAGCCTTTGGAGTCAGTGTGGGCTATAGGGAAACAGTAAAGTGCCATTAGAGTAAGTGTGGACTATTGGGAGGCCATAGAGAGCCGCTGGAGTCAGAGTGGTCTATGCAGAAACCGTAGAGAGACACTGGAGGCAGTGTGGTCTATAGGGAAAATGTAGAGAGCTGCTGGAGACAGTCAATCCTCTAGGGAACGCATAGAAAGCTGTTGGAGTCCGTGTGGGCTATAGGGAAATCACAGAGAGCCACTGGAGTCAGTGTGGAATATACGGAAACTTTAAAGATCCAATGGAGTCAGTGTGGGATATTGGGAATCAGTAGACAGGCACTGGAGTCATTGTGGGCTATAGGGAAACCATAGATAGCCATTGGAGTCAGTGTGGGATATAATGAAAAGATAGAGAGCCAAGAGAGGCATAGAGAACCGCTGGAGGCAGCGTGGGCTAAAAGGAAAACGTAGAGAGCCACTGGAGTCACCGTTGGCTATAGGGAAACTGTAGAGAGCAACTGGAGTCAGTGTGGTATATAGGGAAAATTTAGGGAGCCACTGGAGTCAGTTTGGGCTACAGGCAAAGCGTAGAGAGCCTTTGGAGTGAGTGTGGGCTATAGGGAAACTGTAGAGATCCGCTGCAGTCAGTCTGGACTGACTGAGCCACTGGAGTACAGGGAAACCGTAGATAGCAGCTGGGGTCTGTGTGCGCTTTTCGGAAACCGCAGGGACCCATTGGAGTCAATGTGGACTGTAGGGAAACTGTAGAGAGCCGCTGGAGACAGTCTGGGTTATAGGAAACCATAGAGAGCCACTGGAGGCAGTGTGGGCTATAGGGAAAGAGTTAAGAGCCAATGCAAAATGTTAGGCTTTATGGAAAATATAGTGAGCCACTGGAGTCAGTGTGGGCTAGAGGGAAACCATAGGGAGCCAGAGGAGACAGTGTGGGCTATAGGGAAACCGTAGAGTGCGACTGGAGTTATTGTGGGCCGTGGGGAAACACTAGTGAGCCACTGGAGTCAGTGTGGGCTGTAGGGAAACCGTAGAGCGCCACTGGAGGGAGTGTGGACTATAGAGAAAATGTAGAGAGTCGCTGGAGTCAGTCTATACTATAGGGAATGAATAGAAAGCCGCTGGAGTCCGTGTGGACTATAGGGAAACTGCAGAGAGCCACTGGAGTCATTGTGGGATATAGGGAAAACATAGGGAGCCACTGGAGTCAGTGTGGACTACAGTAAAGCTGTAGAGAGGCACTGGAGTCAATGTGGGCCATAGGGAAAATGAAGAGAGCCAGCGGAGTCAGTGTTGACTCTAGGGAAACTGTAGAGTGCCACTGGAGTCAGTGTGGATGAAAGGGAAATCGTAGAGAGCCTCTGGAGACAGCGTGGGCTACAGGCAAATTGTAGAGAGCTGCTGAATTCAGTGTGTGATATAGGTAAACCGTAGAAAGCCGCTGGAGTCAGTGTGGGATGTAGGGAAACCGTAGAGAGCATCTGGAGTCAGTGTGGGCTACAGGGAAACCGTAGAGAGCCTCTGGAATCAGTGTGGTCTATGCGGAAACCTTAGAGAGCCACTGGAGTCAGTGTGGACATTAGTGAAACCAAACAGAGCCACTGGTGTCAATGTGGGCTGCAGGGAAACCATAGAGAACCACTGCAGTCAGAGTGGGCTAAAGGGAGACTACAGAGAGCCACTGGAGCCAGTGAGGGATATTGGGAAACCGTAGAGAGCCACTAAGGTCAGAGTGGTCTCTATCGAAACCATAGAGAAACACTGGAGTCAGTGAGGGCTGTCGGGACACCGTAGAGAGCCACTGAAGTCAGTGTAGACTATAGGGAAAATGTAGAGAGCCGCTGGATTCCGTGTGGTCTATAGGGAAACCGTAGAGAGCCACTGAAGGCATTTAGGGGTATAGACAAACCGTAGAGATCCACTGGAGTCAATGTGGGATATAGAGAAAATGTAGAGAGCTACTGGTGTCAGTGTGGTCCCTAGGGATAGCGTAGAGAGACACAGGAGTCAGTGAGGGCTGTCGGGAAACCGTAGAGAGCCATTAATCAGTGTGGGATATAGGGAAGCCGTAGAGAGCCGCTAGAGTCAGTGTGGGCTTTACAGAAACTTTAGAGAGAGGCTGGAGTCAGTTTGGACAAGAAGGAAATTGTAGAGAGCCACTGGGTTTAGTCTGGGAAACAGGGAAAACATAGAAAGCCACTGGAGTCAGTGTGGACTAAAGGGAAATCGTAGAGAGCCTCTGGAGACAATGTTGGCTACAGGCAAAGTGTAGAGAGCCGCTGGATTCAGTGTGGCATATAGGGAAACCGTAGAGAGGCACTGGAGTCAATGTGGGACATAGGGAAAACGTAGAGAGCAACTGAAGTCAGTTTGGGCTATACGGAAACCGTAGAGAGCAGCTGGTGTCAGTGTGGGCATTAGGGAAACCGTAGAGAGCCAATGGAGTCCGTGTGGAATATAGGAAAACCGTAGAAAGGCACTGGAGACAATGTGGGCTATAGGGAAACCATGGAGATCCACTGCAGTCAGTGTGGGATATGGAGAAACCGTCCAGAGCCGCTGGAGTCAATGCGGCCTATAGTGAAACTGAAGAGTGCTACTGGAGTCAGTGTGGACTAAATGGAAACCGTAGAGAGCCGCTGCAGTCAGTGTGGGCAGTAAGGAAGCCGTAGAGATCCACTGGAGTAAGTGTGGGCTACAAGGAAAATGTAGCGAACCACTGGAGACAGTGTGGACTATAGGGAAACCGTAGAGAGCCTCCAGAGACACTGTGGGCTTTAGGTAACTGTGGAGAGCCCCTGGAGGCATTGAGGGGTATAGAGAAACCAAAGAGATCCACTGGAGTCAGAGTGGGATATAGAGAAAACGACGAGAGCCGCTGCAGTCAGTGTGGGCTATAGGGAAACCGGAGAGGGCCACTGGAGTCAGTAAGGGCTGGCAGAAAAGCATAGACAGCGACTGGAGACAGTGTGGACTCTTAGGAAAATGTAGAGAGCTGCTGGATTCCGGGTGGGCTATAGGGAAACCGTAGAGAGCCACTGAAGTCATTTAGGGGCATAGACATGCTGTAGAGATCCAATGGAGTCAGTGCGCTTTATAGGGAAACTGTAGAGGGCCACTGGAGTCAGTGTGGCATATAGGGAAAATGTAGAGAGCTACTGGAATCAGTGCGGTCTCTAGGGATTCTGTAGAGAGACACAGGAGTCAGTAAGGGCTGGCAGGAAACCCTAGTGAGCCACTGCAATCAGTGTGTGCTTTCAGGAAACTGTAGATGACCAGTGGAGGCAGTGTGGGATTTAGGGAATCCCTAGAGTGCCATTGGAGTTAGTGTGGACTATAGGGAAAATGTAGAGAGCCGATGGAGTCAGAGAGGGCTATAGGGAATATGTAGAGGGAAACTGGAATGAGTAAGGGATGGCAGGAAACCGTGGAGAACCACTGGAGTCAGTGTGGACAATAGGAAAACTGTAGAGAGCCTCTGGATTCCGTGTGGGCTATAGGCAAACCATAGAGAGCCACTAAAGGCATTTAGGGGTATAGACAAGCCGCAGAGATCCACTGGAGTCAGTGTGGGATATAGAGATACCGTCGAGAGTCACTGGAGTCAGTGCGGGCTATAGGAAAACTGTAGGCCATTGGAGTCAGCGTGGGATAAAGGGAAAATGTAGAGAGCTACTGGAGTCATTGTGGTCTCTAGGGATTCCGTAGAGAGCCACTGGAGTCAGTGTGGGCTATAGGGAAACCAAAGAGGGCCAGTAGAGTCAGTAAGGACTGGCAGGAAACCGTAGAGAACCACTGGAGTCAGTGTGGACAATAGGAAAACTGTAGAGAGCCTCTGGATTCCGTGTGGGCTATCGGGAAACCATAGAGAGCGACTAAAGGCAATAAGGGGTATAGACAAGCCAAAGAGATCCACTGGAGTCAGTGTGGGATATAGAGATACCGTCGAGTGCCACTGGAGTCAGTGCGGGCTATAGGGAAACTGTAGGCCACTGGAGTCAGCGTGGGATATAGGGAAACTGTAGAGGGCCGGTGGAGTTAGTAAGGACTGGCAGGAAACCACAGAGAACCACTAGATTCAGTGTGGACTATAGGGAAAATGTAGAGAGCTGCTGGATTCCGTGTGGGCTATAGGGAAACCGTAGAGAGCCACGGATGGCATTAAGGGGTATAGACAAGCCGTAGAGATTCACTGGAGTCAGTGTGGGATATAGAGATACCCCCGATAGCCACTGGAGTCAGTGCGGGCTATAGGGAAACTGTCGAAGGCCACTGGAGTCAGTGTGGGATATAGGGAAAATGTAGAGAGCCACTGGAGTCAGATTGGGCTACAGGGAAGGTCTAGAGAACCGCTGTAGTCAGTGTGGGCAGCAGGGAAACCATAGAGAGCCACAGAAGTCAGATTGGGCTAGAGAGAAACTGTAGGGAGCCACTGGAGTTAGTGTGGTTGAGAGGGAAACCGTAGAGAGCCTCTGGAGACCCTGTTGGCTATAGGGAAATGGTAGAGATCCACTGGAGTCTATGTCGGCTATAAGCAAACCAAAGAGAGCCACTGTGTCATTGTGGCTATAGGGTAACCGTATAAAGCCTTTCGATTCAGTGTAGTCTATAGGGAAACTGTAAAGAACCTTCGGATACACCGTGGGCTTTAGGAAAACTGTGGAGATCCACTGGAATCACTTTGGGCTATTGGGAAACTGTAGAGAGCCACTGGAGTAAGTGTGGGCTATATTTAAACCGTAGAGAGCCACTGCAGTCAGTGTGGGCTATAGAGAAACCAAAGAGAATCTCTGGAGTCAGTGTGGGCTTTAGGGAAACCGTAGAGAGCCACTGGAGTAGGTGTGGGCTATAGGGAAACCGTAAAGGGCAACTGGAGTCAGTGAGGGCTATAGGGAAACCCTAGAGAGCCACTGGAGTCAGTGTGGGCTCAAGGGAACCTTTAGAGAGCCACTGGAGTTAGTATGGCATATAGGGAAACTGTAGAGAGCCTCTGGAGTCAGTGTGGGCTACAGGGAACTTCTAGAGAACCTTTGGAGTCCGTGTGGTCTCTAGGGATTCCGGAGAGAGCCGCTGGAGGTATTGAGGGGTATAGAGAAACCGACTAGAGCCACTGTTACAGTGTGGCCTATAGAGAAACCGCAGAGTGCTACTGGAGTCAGTGTGGACTATATGGACACCATAGAGAGCCAATGCAGTCAGCCTGTGCAGCAGGGAAACCATAGAGAGCCATTGGAGTCAGTGTGGTATAGAAGGAAACTGTACAGAGCCAGTGGAGGCAGTATGGTCTATAGGGAAACCGTAGAGAGCCTCTGGATACACTGTGGGCTATAGCAAAACCTTAGAGATCCACTGCAGTCAGTGTGCACTATAGGGAAAACGTACAGAGCCACTGCAGTCTGTGAGGGCTATAGGGAAATCCTAGAGAGCCACTGGATTCAATTTGTGCCATAGAGATAGCACAGAGAGCCACTGGAGTCAGCGTGGCATATAGGGAGACTGTACAGAGCCACTGAAGTCAATGTGGGCTGCAGGGAACTCGTAGAGAGCCTTTGGAGTCAGTGTGGGCTTTAGGGAAACCACAGAGATCCCGTAGAATCAGTGTGTGCTATAGGGAAACCGTAGAGAGCAACTGGTGTCAGTATGGGCTATAGTGTAATCGTAGAGAGCCATTGAAGGCAATGTGGACTGCAGAGAAACTGTACAGAGCCACTGGCTTCAGTGTGGGCTATCGGGAAAACTTAGAGAGCCACTGGAGTCAGTGTGGGCTATAGGGAAACTGTAGAGAGACACTAGAGTCAGTGTGGACTATCAGGAAATTGTAGAGAGCCGCTGGAGTCAGTAAATACTATAGGGATAGCATAGAAAGTCGCTGGAGTCTGTGTGGGCTGTAGGGAAGCCGCAGAGAGACACTGAAGTCAGTGTGGAAGATAGGGAAACTGTAGAGAGGCACTGGAGTCATTGTGGGACATGGGAAACCGTAGAGTGCCACTGAAGGCAATGTGGACTACAGGGAAACTGTAGAGAGCCATTGGAGCCAGTGTGGGCTATAGGGGAAACGTAGAGAGTCACCGGAGTCATTGTGGGCTCCAGGGAAACCCTAGAGAGCACCTGGAGTCAGTGTGGGCTGTAGGGAAACCATAGAGAGATGCAGGAATCAGTGTGGTCAATGCGGAAACCGTAGAGGAAATGTGGACTGCAGGGAAACTGTACAGAGCCACTGGCTTCAGTGTGGGCTATCGGGAAAACTTAGAGAGCCACTGGAGTCAGTGTGGGCTATAGGGAAACTGTAGAGAGACACTAGAGTCAGTGTGGACTATCGGGAAATTGCAGAGAGCCGCTGGAGTCAGTAAATACAATAGGGAATGCATAGAAAGCCGCGGGAGTCAGAGTGGGCTATAGGGAAACCGCAGAGAGTCACAGGAGTCAGTGTGGAATGTATTGAAACCGTAGAGAGGCACTGGAGTCAATGTGGGCCATAGGGAAACTGTAGAGAGCCAGTGGAGTCAGTGTGGGATATAGTTAAAATGTAGAGAGCCCCTGGAGTCATTGTGGGCTATAGGGAAACCATAGAAAACCACTGGAGTCGGTGTGGGCAAAACAGAAAATGTAGAGAGCCACTTGGGTCAGTGTGGCATATAGGGAAACTATAGAGAGCCGCTGGTGTCAGTGTGCTCTACAGGGAAAGCATAGAGAGCCTTTGGAGTCAGTGTGGTCTCTAAGTAGGCCTTAGAGAGCTGCTGGAGGCATTGAGGGGTATAGAGAAACCGACGAGAACCACTGGACTCAGTGTGGCCAATAGTGAAAATGTAGAGTGCTACTGTAGTCAGTGTGGACTACATGGACACCGTAGAGAGCCACTGGAGTCAGTGAGGGCTATAGAGAAACCCTAGAGAGCCACTGGAGTCAATGTCGGCTATAGATATAGCATACAGAGCTACTGGAGTCACTCTGGGCTATAGGGAAACCGTAGAGAACCACGGGAGTCAGTGAGGGATTTAGGGAACATGTAGAGAGCCACTGGAGTCACTGTGGTCACTAGGGATGCCGTAGAGAGTCACTGGAGCCAGGGATAGGTGTCGGGAAACCGTACAGAGCCACTGAGTGAGTGTGTGATTTAGGGAAACCATAGCGAAGCACAGGAATCAGTGTTGGCTAAAGGGAAAACATAGAGAGCCGGTGGAGTCACCATGGGCTATTGGGAAACTGTAGAGAGCCCCGGGAGTCTGTGTGGCATATAGGGAAACTGTAGAGAGCCTCTGGAGTAAATGTGGGCTGCAGGAAAAGCGTCGAGAGCCTTAGGATTCAGTGTGGGCTATAGGGAATCTGTATTGAGCCGCTGAAGTCAGTGAGTGCTATACGGAAACCATAGGGAACCACAGGAGTTAGTGTGTGCTATAGGGAATCTGTAAAGAGTCCCTGGAGTTGTGTGGCATATAGGGAAACTGTAGATAGCGTCTGAAGTCAGTGTGGGCTACAGGGAAAGCCTAGAGACCCTTTGGAGTCAGTGTGTGCTATAGGGAAACCGTAGATAGCCTCTGGAGTCAATGTGTTCTATACGGAAACCTTAGAGAGCACCTGGTGTCAGTGTGGGCTATAGCATAACTGTAAAGAGCCACTGAAGGCAATGTGGACTTCAGGGAAACTGTAGAGAGCCGCTGGAGTCAGTCTGATCTAGAGGGAAACTGTAGAGAGCCACTAGATTTTGTGTGGGCTATAGTGAAACGGCAGAGAGCCACCGAAGTCAGTGTGGGAGATAGGGAAGCTTTAGAGATCACTGGAGTCAGTCTGTGATGCAGGGAACCCGTAGATAGCCACTGGAGTCTGTGTGGGTTTTTGGGAAAACGCAGGTTGCCATTGGATTCACTGTAGAATATTGGAAAAACATAGAGAGCCGCTGGAGTCAGTGTGACCAATAGGGAAACCATACAGAGCCAATGGCGTCAGTATTGGCTGTAGGGAAACCGTAGTGAGCCACTGGATTCAGCTTGGGCTATAGGGAAACTGTAGAGAGCCACTGGAGTCAGTGTGGTCTCTAGGGATGCCGTGGAGACACACTGGAGTCAGTGAGGGCAGTCGGGAAACTGTAGAGAGCTACTGAGTTAGTGTGGGATATAGGGAAATCATAGAGAGCTGCTGGAGTTAGAGTGGGCTTTACGGAAACTGGAGAGAGCAGCTCGAATCAGTGTCGGCTATAAGGAAACCGTAGAGAACCACTGGAGCCAGTGTGGACTATAGGGAAAATGTAGAGAGCCGCTGGAGGCATTGAGGGGTATAGAGAAACCGTAGAGATCCAATGGATTCATTGTGGGATTCAGAGAAACTGACGAGAGCCACTGCAGTCAGTGCGGCCAATAGTGAAAATGTAGAGTGCTACTGGAGTCAGAGTGGACTACATGGAGAAAGTAGAGAGCCACTGCAGTCAGTGTGGGTAGCAGGGAAACCGTAGAGAGCCACTGGAGTGAGTATGGTATAAAGAGAAACTGTAGAGAGCCTATGGAGTCAGTGTGGGAAAACGTAGAGAGCCTCCGGATACACTGTGGGCTATAGCGAAACCTGAGAGATCCACTGGAGTCAGTGTGGGCTACAGGGAAAGTGTAGAGAGCGTTTGGAGTCAGTTTGGTCTCTGGGGATTCCGCAGAGAGCCGCTGGAGGCATTGAGGGGTATAGAGAAACCGACGAGAGCCACTGGTATCAGTGTGGCCTATAGTGAAACCGCAGAGTGCTACTGGATTGTGGACTAAACGGACAGGGTAGAGAGCCGCTGCAGTCAGTCTGGGCTTCAGGGAACATTTAGAGAGCTGCTAGAGTCAATCTATACTATACGGAATGCATAGAAAGCCCCTAGAGTCCTTGTGGGCTATGGGGAAACTGTGGCGAACCACTGGAGTCAGTGTGGCATATAGGCAATCTGTAAAGAGCCACTGGAGTCAGTGTGGGCTACGGGGAATGCGTAGAGAGCCTTTGGAGTCAGTGTAGTCTCTAGCGATACCGTAGTGCGCCACTCAAGTCAGGAAGGGCTGGCAGGAAACCATAGAGAACCAGTGGTGCCAGTGTGAACTATAGGGAAAATGTAGAGAGCCGTTGGATTCCGTGTGGGCAATAGGGAAACCATAGTGAGCCACTGAAGGCATTTAGGTGTATAGACAAGCCGTAGAGATCCACTGGAGACAGTGTGGGATATAGAGATACCGTCGAGAGCCACTGGAGTCGGTGCGGGCTATAGGGAAACTGTAGAGGGCCGTGGAGTCAGCGTTGGATATAGGGAAAATGTAGAGAGCTACTGGAGTCATTGTGGTCTCTCGAGATTCCATAGAAAGACACAGGAGTCAGTGTGGGATATAGGGAAATGTAGAGAGCCACTGGAGTCTCTGTGGGCTGTAGGGAAACTGTAGAGAGCCCCTGGATACATTGAGTGGTAAAGAGAAAACGTAGAGATCGACTGGAGACAGTGTGGGATATAGAGAAACTAATGAGAGCCGCTAGAGTCCGTGTGTCCTACAGTGAAACCATCGAGTGCTACTGGAGTCAGTGTGGCCTTTATGGACACCGTAGAGAGCAGCTGCAGTCAGTGTGGGCAGCAGGGAAACCATAGAGACCCACCAGAGTCAGTGTGGGCTACAGGGAAACTGTAGAGAACCACGGGAGTCTGTGTGGTATATAGGGAAACGTTAGAGAGCCTCCGGAGACATTGGGGGCTATAGGAAAACTGTAAAGTCCCAACGGAGTCTGTGTGGGCTATAAGGAAACAAAAGAGAGCTGAAGTCATTGTGGAAAAAGGTAATGCGTAGAGAGCAACTGGTGTCAGTATGGGCTATAGCGAATCCGTAGAGGACCACTGTAGTCAGTGTTGGCTATAGTGAAACCAAAGAGAACCACTGGAGTCAGTGAGGGCTAAAGGAAAACTGTAGAGAGCCACTGGAGTCAGTGTGGCACATAGGCAAACTGTAGAGAGCCACTGGAGTCAGTTTGGGCTATAGGGAAACCGGAGAGGTCCACTGCAGTCAGTAAGGGCTGGCAGGAAACCCTAGAGAGCGACTGGAGAAAGTGTGGACTCTTAGGAAAATGTAGAGAGCCGCTGGATTCCGGTGGGCTATAGGGAAACCGTAGAGAGCCACTGAAGTCATTTAGGGGCATAAAATGCTGTAGAGATCCAATGGAGTCAGTGTGGGACATAAAGAAACCGTCAAGAGCCACTGGAGTCAGTGCGGTCTATAGGGAAACTGTAGAGAGCCACTGGAGTCAGTGTGGGCTATAGGGAAACCGTAGAGGGCCAGTGGAGTCAGTAAGGACTGGAAGGAAACCGTAGAGAACCATTGGATTCAGTGTGGACTATAGGGAAAATGTAGAGAGCTGCTGGATTCCGTGTGGGATATAGGGAAACCGTAGAGAGCCACGGATGGCATTAAGGGGTATAGACAAGCCGTAGAGATCCACTGGAGTCAGTGTGGGATATAGAGATACCCTCGACAGCCACTGGAGTCAGTGCGGGCTATAGGGAAACTGTCGAAGGCCACTGGAGTCAGCGTGGGATATAGGGAAAATGTAGAGAGCTACTGGAGTCATTGTGGTCTCTAGGGATTCCGTAGAGATAAACAGGAGTCAGTGTGGGATATAGGTAAAATGTAGAGAGCCACTGGAGTCTGTGTGGGGAATAAGGAAACTGCAGAGAGCACCTGGAGGCATTGTGGGGTATAGAGAAAACATAGAGATCCAATGGAGTCAGTTTGTGATATGAATAATCTGATGAAAGCCGCTGGAGTCAGTGTGTCCTACAGTGAAACGGTAGGGTGCTACTGGGGTCAGTGTGGCCTTTATGGACACCGTAGAGAGCAGCTGCAGTCAGTGTGGGCAGCAGGGAAACTGTAGAGACCCTCCGGAGTCAGTGTGGGCTACAGGAAAACTGTAGAGAACCAGTGGAGGCTGTGTGGTATATAGGGAAAAATACAGAGACTCCAGAGACACTGTGGGCTATAGGAAAACTGTAGAGATCCACTGGAGTCTGTGTGGGTTATAAGGAAACCTAAGAGAGGCAGAGGAGTCAATGTGGTAGAAGGGAAAGCGTAGAGAGCAACTGGAGTCAGTGTGGGCTATAGGGAAACCGTAGAGGGCCTCTGGAGTCAGTGAGGGCTATAGGGAAACCCTAGAGAGCCACTAGAGTCAATGTGGGCTATACGTGAAAAGTAGAGAGCCACTGGAGTCGGCGTGGGCTATAGGGAAACCAAAGAGAACCCTGGAGTCAGTAGGGGCTAAAGGGAAACTGGAGTCAGTGTGGCATATAGGCAAACTGTAGGGAGCAACTGCAGTCAGTGTAGTCTACAGGGAAAGCGTAGAGAGCCTTTGGAGTCAGTGTCGTCCCCGGCAATGCCGTAGAGAGCCACTGGAGTCAATGTGGGCGATAGGGAAAATGTGGAGAGCCGCTGGATTCCGGTTGGGCTATAGGGAAACCATAGAGGGCCACTGAAGGCATTTAGAGGCTTAGACAACCGTAGACATCCACTGGAGTCAGTGTGGGATATAAAGAAACTTCCGATTGCCACTGGAGTCAGTGCGGGCTATAGGGAAACTGTAGAGGGCCACTGGATTCAGTGTGGTACATAGGAAAAATGTAGAGAGCTTCTGGAGTCAATGTGGTCTCTAGGGATTGTGTAGAGAGACTCAGGAGTCAGTGAGTGCTGTCGGGAAATCTTAGAGAGCAACTGAGCCAGTGTGGGATATAGGGAAAACCTAGTGAGCCACTGGAGTCAGTGTGTGCTATAGGGAAAGTGTAGATGGCCACTGGAGGCAGTGTGGGATATAGGGAATCCGTAGAGCGCCAATGGAGACAGTGTGGACTATAGGGAAAATGTAGAGAGCCAATGCAGTCAGAGTGGGCTATAGGGAAAATGTAGAGGTACTGGAGTCATTGTGGTCTCTAAGGATTCCGTAGATAGACAAAAGAGTCAGTGTGGGATATAGGGAACATGTAGAGAGCCACTGGAGTCATTGTGGCAAATAGGCAAACTGTAGAGAGCCACTGGAGTCAATGTAGGCAACATGGAAATCCTAGAGAGCCTTTGGAGTCAGTGCGGTCTCTAGGGATGCCATAGAGAGCCACTGGAGTCAGTGAGGGCTGCCGGGACACCGTAGAGAGCGACTGGAGTCATTGTTGACTATAGGGATAATGTAGAGAGCCGCTGGATTCCGTGTGGTCTATAGGGACACCGTAGAGAGCCACTGAAGGAATTTAGGGGCTTAGAAAAGCTGTAGAGATCCACTGGAGTCTGTGTGGGATATAGAGAAACCGTCGAGAGCCACTGGAGTCATTGCGGGCTAACGGGAAACTGTAGAGGTCCACTGGAATCGTGTGGCCTGTAGGTAAAACGCAGAGAGCCGCTGGAATCAGTGTGGTCTATGCGGAATCCGTAGACAAGCACTGGAGGCCGTGTGGACTATAGGGAAACTGTAGAGAGCCGCAGTAGTCAGTCTATACTTTAAGGAATGCATAGAAAGACGCTGGGGTCTGTGTGGGCTATAGGGAAACCGCAGCGAGCCACTGGAGCCAGTGTGGAATATAGGGAAACCGTAGCGAGGCACTGGAGTCAATGTGGCCATAGCAAAACCACGGAGAGCCAGTGGAGACAGTGTGGGATGTGGGGAAACCATAGAGAGCCAAGAGAGTCAGTGTGGGCTATATGGAATAGGTAGAGGGCCACTGAAGTTAGTGTTGGCTACAGGAAAACCGTAGCAATCCAATGGAGTCAATTTGGGCTATTGGGAAACCGTAGAGAACAGATGGAGGCAGTGTGGGCTATAGGGAAACGCTGGAGCGGCACTGGAGCCCCTGCGAGTGATGGGGAATCCGTAGAGAACGACTGCAGTTAGTGTGGGCTGTAGGGAAACCGTAGTGAGCCACGGGATTCAGCGTGGGCTATAGGGAGACTGCAGTGAACCACTGGAGGCAGTACGGGCTGTAGGGAAACAGTAGAGGGACACTGGAGTCAGTGTGGGATATAGGGAAAATGTAGAGAGCCACTGGAGTCAGATTGGGCTACAGGGAAAGTCTAGAGAACCGCTGTAGTCAGTGTGGGCAGCAGGGAAACCATAGAGAGCCACAGAAGTCAGATTGGGCTAGAGAGAAACTGTAGACAGCCACTGGAGTTAGTGTGGTTGAGAGGGAAACCATAGAGAGCCTCTGGAGACCCTGTTGGCTATAGGGAAATGGTAGAGATCCACTGGAGTGTATGTCGGCTATAAGCAAACCAAAGAGAGCCACTTTGTCATTGTGGCTATAGGGTAACCGTATAAAGCCTTTCGATTCAGTGTAGTCTATAGGGAAACTGTAAAGAACCTCCGGATACACCATGGGCTTTAGGAAAACTGTGGAGATCCACTGGAGTCAGTGTGGGCTATTGGGAAACTGTAGAGAGCCACTGGAGTAAGTGTGGGCTATATTTAAACCGTAGAGAGCCACTGGAGACATTGTGAGCTACAGGGAAACCAAAGAGAACCTCTGGAGTCAGTGTGGGCTTTAGGGAAATCGTAGAGAGCCACTGGCGTAAGTGTGGGCTATAGGGAAACCGTAAAGGGCAACTGGAGTCAGTGAGGGCTATAGGGAAACCCTAGAGAGCCACTGGAGTCAGTGTGGGCTCAAGGGAAACTTTAGAGAGCCACTGGAGTTAGTATGGCATATAGGGAAACTGTAGAATGCCTCCGGAGTCAGTGTGGGCTACAGGGAACGTCAGGAGAACCTTTGGAGTCAGTGTGGTCTCTAGGGATTCTGGAGAGAGCCGCTGGAGGTATTGAGGGGTATAGAGAAACCGACGAGAGCCACTGTTACAGTGTGGCCTATAGTGAAAGCGCAGAGTACTACTGGAGTCAGTGTGGACTATATGGACACCATAGAGAGCCGATGCAGTCAGCCTGTGTAGCAGGGAAACCATAGAGAGCCCCTGGAGTCTGCGTGGGGTCTAAGGAAACCAAAGAGAGGCAGAGGAGTCAATGTGGAAAAAGGGAAAGCGTTGAGAGCAACTGGAGTCAGTGTGGGCTATAGGGAAACCCTAGAGAGCCACTGGAGACAATGTGGGCTATAGGAAAACCCTAGAGAGCCACTGGAGTCAATGTGGGCTATATTTTAAAGGTAGAGAGCCACAGGAGTAGGTGTGGGCTATAGGGAAACCAATGAGAACCCTGGAGTCAGTGAGGAATAAAGGGAAACTGTAGAGAGCCACTGGAGTCAGTGTGGCATATAGGATAACTGTAGGGAGCAAATGGAGTCAGTGTAGGCTACAGGGAAAGCATAGTAAGCCTTTGGAGTCAGTGTCATCTCTGGCAATGCCGTAGAGAGCCACTGGAGTCAATGTGGACTACAGGGAAAGCCTAGAGAGCCTTTGGAGTCAGTGTGGTCTCTAGGGATGCCATAGAGAGCCACTGGAGTCAGTGAGGGATATAGAGAAACCGTCGAGAGCCACTGCAGTCATTGCGGGCTAAAGGGAAACTGTAGAAGTCCTCTGGAGTCGTGTGGGCTGTTGGGAAACCGATGACAGCCGCTGGAATCATTGTGATCTAAGCAAAATACGCAGAGAACCACTGGAGGCCGTGTGGACTATAGGGAAACTGTAGAGAGCCGCAGTAGTCAGTCTATACTTTAGGGACTGCATAGAAAGAAGCTGGAGTCTGTGTGGGCTATTGGGAAACCACAGAGAACCACTGGAGTCAATGTGGATAATAGGAAAACTGTAGAGATCCTCTGGATTCCGTGTGGGCTATAGGGAAACCGTAGAGAGCCACTAAAGGCATTAAGGGGTATAGACAAGCCGTAGAGATCCACTGGAGGCAGTGTGGGATATAAAGAAACCGTCAAGAGCCACTGGAGTCAGAGCGCTCTATAGGGAAACTGTAGAGGTCCACTGGAGTCAGTGTGGTATATAGGGAAAATGTAGAGAGCTACTGGAGTCAGTGAGGTCTCTAGGGATTCTGTAGAGAGACACAGGAGTCAGTAAGGGCTTTCGGGAAACCCTAGTGAGCCACTGCAGTCAGTGTGTCCTTTCGGGAAAGTGTAGATGGCCAGTGGAGGGAGTGTGGGATTTAGGGAATACCTAGAGTGCCTTTGGAGTCAGTGTGGACTATAGGGAAAATTTAGAGAGCCGATGGAGGCAGAGTGGGCTATAGGGAAAATGTAGAGGGCCACTGGAGTGAGTAAGGGCTGGCAGGAAACCGTAGAGAACCACTGGAGTCAGTGTGGACAATAGGAAAACTGTAGAGAGCCTCTGGATTCCGTGTGGGCTATAGGGAAACCGTAGAGAGCCACTAAAGGCATTTAGGGGTATAGACAAGCCGTAGAGATCCACTGGAGTCAGTGTGGGATATAGAGATACCGTCGAGAGCCACTGGAGTCAGTGCGGGCTATAGGGAAACTGTAGGCCACTTGAGTTAACGTGGGATATAGGGAAAATATAGAGTTCTACTGGAGTCATTGTGGTCTCTAGGGATTCCGTAGAGAGCCACTGGAGTCAGATTGGGCTATAGGGAAACCGTAGAGTGCCAGTGGAGTCAGTTAGGACTGGCAGGAAACCGTAGAGAACCAATGGAACCAGTGTGGACTATAGGAAAAATGTAGAGAGCCGCTGTATTCCGTGTGGGCTATAGGGAAACCGTAGAGAGCCACTGATGGCATTTAGGGGTATAGACAAGCCATAGAGATCCACTGGAGTCAGTGTGGGATATAGAGATACCATCGTTAGCCACTGGAGTCAGTGCGGGCTTTAGGGAAACTGTCGAAGGCCACTGGAGTCAGCGTGGGATATAGGGAAAATGTAGAGAACTACTGGAGTCATTGTGGTCTCTAGGGATTCCGTAGAGAGAAACAGGAGTCATTGTGGGATATAGGGAAAATGTAGAGAGCCACTGGAGTTTGCGTGGGCTATAAGGAAGCTTCAAAAAGCCCCTGGAGGCATTGTGGGGTATAGAGAAACCATAGAGATCCAATGGAGTCAGTGTGTGATATGGATAATCTGACAAGAGACGCTGGAGTCAGTGTGTCCTACAGTGAAACCGTAGGGTGTTACTGGAGTCAGTGTGGCCTTTATGGACACCGTAGAGAGCAGCTGCAGTCAGTGTGGGCAGCAGGGAAACTGTAGAGACCCACCGGAGTCAGTGTGGGCTACAGGGAAACTGTAGAGAATCAGTGGAGCCTGTGTGGTATATAGGGAAATGTACAGAGACTCCAGAGACACTGTGGGCTATAGGAAAACTGTTGAGATCCACTGGAGTCTGTGTGGGTTATAACGAAACCAAAGAGAGGCATAGGAGTCAATGTGGAAAAAGGGAAAGTGTAGAGAGCAACTGGAGTCAGTGTGGGCTGTAGGGAAACCGTAGAGGGCCTCTGGAGTCAGTGAGGGCTATAGGGAAACCCTAGAGAGCCACTGGAGTCAATGTGGGCTATATTTGAAACGTAGAGAGCCACTGGAGTCGGTGTGGGCTACAGGTAAACCAAAGAGAACCCTGGAGTCAGTGAGGGCTAAAGGGAAACTGTTGAGAGCCACTGGAGTCTTTGTGGCATATAGGCAAACTGCAGGGAACAACTGGAGTCAGTGTAGGCTACAGGGAAAGCATAGAGAGCCTTTGGAGTCAGTGACATCTCTGGCAAAGCCGTAGAGAGCCACTGGAGTCAGTGTGGACTATAGGGAAAATGTAGAGAGCTGCTGGATTCCGGTTGGGCTATACGGAAACCATAGAGGGCCAAGGAAGGCATTTAGATGCTTAGACATGCCGTAGACATCCACTGGAGTCAGTGTGGGATATAAAGAAACTGTCAATTGCCCATGGAGTCAGTGCGGGCTATAGGGAAACTGTAAAGGGCCACTGGATTCAGTGTGGCATATAGGGAAAATGTAGAGAGTTACTGGAGTCAATGTGGTCTCTAGGGATTCTGTAAAGAGACACAGGAGTCAGTGAATGCTGTCAGGAAACCGTAGAGAGCAACTGAGCCATTGTGGGATATAGGGAAAACCTAGTGAGCCACTGGAGTCAGTGTGTGCTATAGGGAAAGTGTAGATGGCTACTGGAGGCAGTGTGGGATATAGGGAATCCGTAGAGCACCATTGGAGACAGTGTGGACTATAGGCAAAATTGAGAGAGCCGATGGAGTCAGAGTGGGCTATAGGGAAAATGTAGAGGATCACTGGAGTGAGTAAGGGCTGGCAGGAAACCGTAGAGAACCACTGGAGTCAGTGTGGACAATAGGAAAACTGTAGAGAGCCTCTGGATTCCATGTGGGCTATAGGGAAACCGTAGAGAGCCACTAAAGGCATTTAGGGGTATAGGCAAGCCGTAGAGATCCACTGGAGGCATTGTGGGATACAGAGATACCGTCGAGAGCCACTGGAGTCAGTGCGGGATATAGGGAAACTGTAGGCCACTGGAGTCAGCGTGGGATATAGGGAAAATGTAGTGATCTACTGGAGTCATTGTGCTCTCCAGGGATTCCGTAGAGAGCCACTGGAGTCAGATTGGGCTATAGGGAAACCGTAGAGGGCCAGTGGAGTCAGTTAGGACTGGCAGGAAGCCGTAGAGAACCACTGGATTCAGTGTGGACTATAGGAAAAATGTAGAGAGCCGGGGGATGCCGTGTGGGCTATAGGGAAAACGCAGAGAGCCACTGATGGCATGTAGGGGAATAGACAAGCCATAGAGAACCACTGGAGTCAGTGTGGGATACAGAGATACCATCGATAGCCACTGGAGTCAGTGCGGGCTATAGGGAAAAAGTCGAAGGCCACTGGAGTCAGCGTCGGATATAGGGAAAATGTAGAGAGCTACTGGGGTCATTGTGGTCTCTAGGGAGTCCGTAGAGAGAAACAGGAGTCAGTGTGGGATATAGGGAAAATGTAGAGAGCCACTGGATTTTGCGTGGGCTATAAGGAAACTGCAGAGAGCCCCTGGAGGCATTGTGGGGTATAGAAAAACCATGGAGATCCAATGGTGTCAGTGTGTGATATGGATAATCTGACAAGAGCCGCTGGAGTCAGTGTGTCCTACAGTGAAACCGTAGGGTTCCACTGGAGTCAGTGTGGCCTTTATGGACACCGTAGAGAGCAGCTGCAGTCAGTGTGGGCAGCAGGGAAATTGTAGACACCCATCGGAATCAGTGTGGGCTACAGGGAAACTGTAGAGAACCAGTGGAGCCTGTGTGGTATATAGGGAAAGGTACAGAAACTCCAGAGACACTGTGGGCTATAGGAAAACTGTAGAGATCCACTGGAGTCTGTGGGGGTTATAAGGAAACCAAAGAGAGGCAGAGGAGTCAATGTGGAAAAAGGGAAAGTGTAGAAAGCAACTGGAGTCAGTGTGGGCTATAGGGAAACCCTAGAGAGCCACTGGAGTCAATGTGTAGATGGCCACTGGAGGCAGTATGGGATATAGGGAATCCGTAGAGCGCCATTGGAGACAGTGTGGACTATAGGGAAAATGTAGAGAGCCAATGGAGTCAGAGTGGGCTATAGGGAAAATGTAGAGAGGTACTGGAGTCATTGTGGACTCTAAGGATTCCGTAAAGGGACAAAGAGTCAGTGTGGGATATAGGGAACATGTAGAGAGTCACTGGAGTCATTGTGGCAAATAGGCTAACTGTAGAGAGCCACTGGAGTCAATGTGGGCTACAGGGAAAGCCTAGAGAGCCTTTCGAGTCTGTGTGGTCTCTAGGGATGCCATAGAGAGCCACTGGAGTCAGTGAGGGCTGCCGGGACACCGTAGAGAGTGACTGGAGTCAGTGTGGACTATAGGGATAATGTAGAGAGCCGCTGGATTCTGTGTGGTCTATTGGGAAACCATAGAGTGCCACTAAAGGAATTTAGGAGCTTAGAAAAGCTGTAGAGATCCACTGGAGTCAGTGTGGGATATAGAGAAACCGTCGAGAGCCACTGCATTCATTGCGGGCTAAAGGGAAACTGTAGAAGTCCTCTGGAGTCGTGTGGGCTGTTTGGAAACCGATGAGAGCTGCTGGAATCATTGTGGTCTATCCAAAATTCGTAGAGAACCACTGGAGGCCGTGTGGACTCTAGGGAAACTGTAGAGAGCCGCAGTAGTCAGTCTATACTTTAGGGAATGCAAAGAAAGACGCTGAAGTCTGTGTGGGCTATAGGGAAACCATAGAGAACCACTGGAGTCAATGTGGATAATAGGAAAACTGTAGAGATCCTCTGGATTCCGTGTGGGCTATAGGGAAACCATAGAGAGCCACTAAAGTCATTTAGGGTTATAGACAAGCCGTAGAGATCCACTGGAGGCAGTGTGGGATATAGAGATACTGTCGAGAGCCACTGGAGTCAGTGCGGGCTATAGGGAAACTGTAGGCCACTGGAGTCAGCGTGGGATATAGGGAAAATGTAGAGAGCTACTGGAGTCATTGTGGTCTCTAGGGATTCCCTAGAGACCCACTGGAGTCCGTGTGGGCTATAGGGAAACCTTAGAGTGCCAGTGGAGTCAGACAGGACTGGCTGGAAACCATAGAGAACCACTGGGTTCAGTGTGGACTATAGGAAAAATGTAGAGAGCCGCTGGATTCCTTGTGGGCTATAGGTAAACCGTAGAGAGCCACTGATGGCATTTAGGGGTATAGACAAGCCATAGAGATCCACTGGAGTCAGTGTGGGGTATAGAGATACCATCGATAGCCACTAGAGTCAGTGCGGGCTATAGGGAAACTGTCGAAGGCCACTGGAGTCAGCGTGGGATATAAGGAAAATGTAGAGAGCTACTGGAGTCATTGCGGTCTCTAGCGATTCCGTAGAGAGAAACAGGAGTCAGTGTGGGATATAGGGAAAATGTAGAGAGCCACTGGAGTTTGTGTGGGCTCTAAGGAAACTGCAGAGAGCCACTGGAGGCATTGTGGGGTATAGAGAAACCATAGAGATCCAATGGAGTCATTATGTGATATAGATAATCTGACGAGAGCCGCTGGAGTCAGTGTGTCCTACAGTGAAACCGTAGGGTGCTACTGGAGTCAGTGGGGCCTTTATGGACACCGTAGAGAGCAGCTGCAGTCAGTGTGGGCAGCAGGGAAACCGTAGAGACCCGCCGGAGTCAGTGTGGGCTACAGGGAAATTGTAGAGATGCAGTGGAGCCTGTGTGGTATATAGGGAAACGTACAGAGTCTGCAGAGACACAGTGGGCTATAGGAAAACTGTTGAGATCCACTGGAGTCTGTGTGGGTTATAAGGAAACCAAAGAGAGGCAGAGGCATCAATGTGGAAAAAGGGAAAGCGTAGAGAGCAACTGGAGTCAGTGTGGACTATAGGGAAACCGTTGAGGGCCTCTCGAGTCAGTGAGGGCTATAGGGAAACCCTAGAGAGCCACTGGAGTCAATGTGGGCTATATTTGTAACGTAGAGAGCCACTGGAGTCGGTGAGGGCTACAGGTAAACCAAAGAGAACCCTGGAGTCAGTGAGGGCTAAAGGGAAACTGCTGAGAGCCACTGGAGTCTGTGTGGCATATAGGCAAACTGCAGGGAACAACTGGAGTCAGTGTAAGCTACAGGGAAAGCATAGAGAGCCTTTGGAGTTAGTGTCATCTCTGGCAATGCCGTAGAGAGCCACTGGAGTCAAAGTGGACTATAGGGAAAACGTAGAGAGCCAATGGATTCCGGTTGGGCTATAGGGAAAACATAGAGGGCCACTGAAGGCATTTAGAGGCTTAGACATGCCGTAGACATACACTAGAGTCAGTGTGGGATATAAAGAAACTGTCAATTGCCAATGGCGTCAGTGCGGGCTATAGGGAAACTGTAGAGGGCCACTGGATTCAGTGTGGCATATGGGGAAAATGTAGAGAGCTACTGGAGTCAATGTGGTCTCTAGGGATTCTGTAAAGAGACACAGGAGTCAGTGAGTGCTGTCAGGAAACCGTAGAGAGCAACTGAGCCAGTGTGGGATATAGGGAAAACCTAGTGAGCCACTGGAGTCAGTGTGTGCTATAGGGAAAATATAGAGAGGTACTGGAGTCATTGTGGTCTCTAAGGATTCCGTAAAGGGACAAAGAGTCAGTGTGGGATATAGGGAACATGTAGAGAGCCACTGGAGTCATTGTGGCAAATAGGCAAACTGTAGAGAGCCACTGGAGTCAATGTGGGCTACAGGGAATGCCTAGAGAGCCTTTGGAGTCAGTGTGGACTCTAGGGATGCCATAGAGAACCACTGGAGTCAGTGAGGGCTGCCGGGACACCGGAGAGAGTGACTGGAGTCAGTGTGGACTATAGAGATAATGTAGAGAGCTGCTGGATTCTGTGTGGTCTATTGGGAAACCATAGAGTGCCACTAAAGGAATTTAGGAGCTTAGAAAAGCTGTGGAGATCCACTGGAGTCAGTGTGGGATATAGAGAAACCGTCGAGAGCCACTGCAGTCATTGCGGGCTAAAGGGAAACTGTAGAAGTCCTCTGGATTCATGTGAGCTGTTTGGAAACCGATGAGAGCCGCTGGAATCATTGTGGTCTATGCAAAATCCTTAGAGAACCACTGGAGGCCGTGTGGACTCTAGGGAAACTGTAGAGAGCCGCCGTAGTCAGTCTATACTTTAGGGAATGCATAGAAAGACGCTGGAGTCTGTGTGGGCTATAGGGAAACCACAGAGAACCATTGGAGTCAATGTGGATAATAGGAAAACTGTAGAGATCCTCTGGATTCCGTGTGGGCTGTAGGGAAACCATAGAGAGCCATTAAAGGCATTTAGGGTTATAGACAAGCCGTAGAGATCCACTGGAGTCAGTGCGGGCTATAGGGTAACTGTAGGCCACTGGAGTCAGCGTGGGATATAGGGAAAATGTAGAGAGCTACTGGAGTCATTGTGGTCTCTAGGGATTCCGTAGAGACCCACTGGAGTCAGTGTCGGCTATAGGGAAACCTTAGAGTGCCAGTGGAGTCAGAAAGGACTGGCTGGAAACCGTAAATAACCACTGGGTTCAGTGTGGACTATAGGAAAAATGTAGAGAGCCGCTGGATTCCGTGTGGGCTATAGGGAAACCGTAGAGAGCCACTGATGGCATTTTGGGGTATAGACAAGCCATAGAGATCCACTGGAGTCAGTGTGGGATATTGACATACCCTCGATAGCCACTGGAGTCAGTGCGGGCTATAGGGAAACTGTCGAAGGCCACTGGAGTCAGCGTGGGACATAGAGAAAATGTAGAGAGCTACTGGAGTCATTGTGGTCTCTAGGGATTCCGTAGAGAGAAACAGGAGTCAGTGTGGGATATAGGGAAAATGTAGAGAGCCACTGGAGTCTGTTTGGGTTATAAGGAAACCAAAGAGAGGCAGAGGAGTCAATGTGGAAAAGGGAAAGCGTAGTGAGCAACTGGAGTCAGTGTGGGCTATGGGGAAACCGTAGAGGGCCTCTGGAGTCAGTGAGGTCTATAGGGAAACCCTAGAGAGCCACTGTAGTCAATGTGGGCTATATTTGAAACGTAGAGAGCCACTGGAGTCGGTGAGGGCTACAGGGAAACCAAAGAGAACCCTGGAGTCAGTGAGGGCTAAAGGGAAACTTTTGAGAGCCACTGGAGTCTGTGTGGCATATAGGCAAACTGCAGGGAACAACTGGAGTCAGTGTAGGCTACAGGGAAAGCATAGAGAGCCTTTGGAATTAGTGTCATCTCTGGCAATGCCGTAGAGAGCCACTGGAGTCAGTGTGGACTATAGGGAAAATGTAGAGAGCCGCTGGATTCCGGTTGGGCTATAGGGAAAACATAGAGGGCCACTGAAGGCATTTAGAGGCTTAGACATGCCATAGACATACACTAGAGTCAGTGTGGGATATAAAGAAACTGTCAATTGCCAATGGAGTCAGTGCAGGCTATAGGGAAACTGTAGAGGGCCACTGGATTCAGTGTGGCATATAGGGAAAATGTAGAGAGCTACTGGAGTCAATGTGGTCTCTAGGGATTCTGTAAAGAGACACAGAGTCAGTGAGTGCTGTCAGGAAACCGTAGAGAGCAACTGAGCCAGTGTGGGATATAGGGAAAACCTAGTGAGCCAAAGGAGTCAGTGAGTTCTATAGGGAAAGTGTAGATGGCCACTGGAGGCAGTGTGGGATATAGGGAATCCGTAGAGCGCCATTGGAGACATTGTGGACTATAGGGAAAATTGAGAGAGCCGATGGATTCGGAGTGGGCTATAGGGAAAATGTAGAGGGCCAATGGAGTGAGTAAGGGCTGGCAGGAAACCGTAGAGAACCACTGGAGTCAGTGTGGACAATAGGAAAACTGTAGAGAGCCTCTGGATTCCGTGTGGGCTATAGGGAAACTGTAGAGAGCCACTAAAGCCATTTAGGGGTATAGACAAGCCGTAGAGATCCACTGGAGGCAGTGTGGAATATAGAGATACCGTCGAGAGCCACTGGAGTCAGTGCGGGCTATAGGGAAACTGTAGGCCACTGGAGTCAGTTTGGGATATAGGGAAAATATAGAGTTCTACTGGAGTCATTGTGGTCTCCAGGGATTCCGTAGAGAGCCACTGGAGTCAGATTGGGCTATAGGGAATCCGTAGAAGGCCAGTGGAGTCTGTTAGGACTGGCAGGAAACCGTAGAGAACGACTGGATTCAGTGTGCACTATAGGAAAAATGTAGAGAGCCGCTGGATTCCGTGTGGGCTATAGGGAAACCGTAGAGAGCCACTGATGGCATTTTGGGCTATAGACAAGCCGTAGAGATCCACTGGAGTCAGTGTGCGATATAGAGATACCATCGATAGCCACTGGAGTCAGTGCAGGCTATAGGGAAAAAGTCGAAGGCCACTGGAGTCAGCGTCGGATATAGGGAAAATGTAGAGAGAAACAGGAGTCATTGTGGGAAATAGGGAAAATGTAGAGAGCCACTGGAGTTTGCGTGGGCTATAAGGAAATTGCAGAGAGCCCCTGGAGGCATTGTGGGTTATAGAAAAACCATAGAGATCCAATGGAGTCAGTGTGTGATATGGATAATCTGACAAGAGCCGCTGGAGTCAGTGTGTCCTACAGTGAAACTGTAGGGTGCTACTGGATTCAGTGTGGCCTTTATGGACACCGTAGAGAGCAGCTGCAGACAGTGTGGGCAGCAGGGAAACTGTAGAGACCCACCGGAGTCAGTGTGGGCTACAGGGAAACTGTAGAGAAGCAGTGGAGCCTGTGTGGTATATAGGGAAACGTACAGAGACTCCAGAGACAATGTGGAGTATAGGAAAACTCTAGAGATCCACTGGAGTCTGTGTGGGTTATAATGAAACCAAAGAGAGGCAGAGGAGTCAATGTGGAAAAAGGGAAAGCGTAGAGAGCAACTGAAGTCTGTGTGGGCTATAGGGAAATCCTAGAGAGCCACTGGAGTCAATGTGGGCTATATTTGAAACGTAGAGAGTCACTGAAGTTGATGTGGGCTATAGGGAAACCGTAGAAGGCCACTGGAGTCAGTGAGGGCTATTGGAAAACCCTAGAGAGCCACTGGAGTCAATGTGGGCTATATTTGAAACGTAGAGAGCCACTGGAGTTGGTGTGGGCTATAGGGAAACCAAAGAGAAGCCTGCAGTCAGTGAGCGCTAAAGGGAAACTGTAGAGAGCCTCTGGAGTCAGTTTGGCATATAGGAAACCAAAGAGAAGCCTGCAGTCAGTGAGCGCTAAAGGGAAACTGTAGAGAGCAACTGGAGTCAGTGTAGGCTACAGGGAAAGCATAGTTAGCCTTTGGAGTCAGTGTCATCTCTGGCAATGCCGTAGAGAGCCACTGGAGTCAGTGTGGACTATAGGGAAAATGTAGAGAGCTGCTGGATTCCGGTTGGGCTATAGGGAAACCTTAGAGGGCCACTGAAGGCATTTAGAGGCTTAGACATGCTGTAGACATCCACTGGAGTCAGTGTGGGATATAAAGAAACTGTGAATTGCCAATGGAGTCAGTGCGGGCTATAGGGAAACTGTAGAGGGCACCTGGATTCAGTGTGGCATATAGGGAAAATGTAGAGAGCTACTGGAGTCAATGTGATCTCTAGGGATTCTGTAGAGAAATACAGGAGTCAGTGAGTGCTGTCAGGAAACCGTAGAGAGCAACTGAGCCAGTGTGGGATATCGGGAAAACCTCTTGAGCCACTGGAGTCAGTGTGTGCTATAGGGAAAGTGTAGATGGCAATTGGAGGCAGTGTGGGATATAGGGAATCCGTAGAGCGCCATTGGAGACAGTGTGGACTATAGGGAAAATGTAGAGAGGCAATGGAGTCAGAGTGGGCTATAGGGAAAATTTAGAGAGGTACTGGAGTCATTGTGGTCTCTAAGGATTCCGTAAAGGGACAAAAGAGTCAGTGTGGGATATAGGGAAAATGTAGAGAGCCACTGGATTCATTGTGGCAAATAGGCAAACTGTAGAGAGCCACTGGAGTCAATGCGGGCTACAGGGAAAGCCTAGAGAGCCTTTGGAGTCATTGTGGTCTCTAAGGATGCCATAGAGAGCCACTGGAGTCAGTGAGGGCTGCCGGGACACCGTAGAGAGCGACTGTAGTCAGTGTGGACTATAGGGATAATGTAGAGTGCCGCTGGATTCCGTGTGGTCTATAGGGAAACCATAGAAGCCACTGAAGGAATTTAGGGGCTTAGAAAAGCTGTAGAGATCCACTGGAGTCAGTGTGGGATATAGAGAAACCGTCGAGAGACACTGGAGTCATTGCGGGCTAAAGGGAAACTGTAGAGTTCCACTGGAGACGTGTGGGCTGTAGGCAAACCGTAGAGAGCCGCTGGAATCAGTGTGGTCTATGCGGAATCCGTAGACAACCACTGGAGGCCGTGTGGACTATAGGGAGACTGTAGAGAGCCGCAGTAGTCAGTCTATACTTTAGGGAATGCATAGAAAGACGCTGGAGTCTGTGTGGGCTATAGGGAAAGCGTGGAGAACCACTGGAGTCAGTGTGGACAATAGGAAAACTGTAGAGAGGCTCTGGTTTCCGTTTGGCTATAGGGAAACCATAGAGAGCCATAAAAGGCATTTAGGGGTATAGACAAGCCGTAGAGATCCAACCGAGTCAGTGTGGGATATAGAGATACCATCGATAGCCACTGGAGTCAGTGCGGGCTATAGGGAAACTGTCGAAGGCCACTGGAGTCAGCGTGGGATATAGTGAAAATGTAGAGAGCTACTGGAGACATTGTGGTCTCTAGGGATTCCGTGAGAGAAACAGGAGTCAGTGTGGGATACTGGGAAAACGTAGAGAGCCACTGGAGTTTGTGTGGTCTATAAGGAAACTGCAGAGAGCCCCTGGAGGCATTGTGGGGTATAGAGAAACCATAGAGATCCAATGGAGTCAGTGTGTGATATAGATAATCTGACGAGAGCCGCTGGAGTCAGTGTGTCCTACCGTGAAACCATAGGGTGCTACAGGAGTCCGTGTGGTCTTTATGGACACCGTAGAGAGCAGCTTCAGTCAGTGTGGGCAGCAGGGAAACCGTAGAGACCCACCGGAGTCAGTGTGGGCTACAGGGAAACTGTAGAGAAGCAGTGGAGCCTGTGTGGTATATAGGGAAAAGTACAGAGACTCCAGAGACACTGTGGGCTATAGGAAAACTGTAGAGATCCACTGGAGTCTGTGTGGGTTATAACAAACCAAAGAGAGGCAGAGGAGTCAATGTGGAAAAAGGGAAAGCGTAGAGAGCAACTGGAGTCAGTGTGGGCTTTAGGGGAAACGTAGAGGGCCTCTGGAGTCAGTGAGGGCTATAGGGAAATCCTAGAGAGCAACTGGAGTCAATGTGGGCTATATTTTAAGCGTAGAGAGCCAGTGGATTCAGTGTGGACTATAGGGAAAATGTAGAGAGCCGCTGGATTCCGGTTGGGCTATAGGGAAACCTCAGAGGGTCAGTGAAGGCATTTGGAGGCTTAGACATGCCGTAGACATCCACTTGAGCCAGTGTGGGATATAAAGAAACTGTCAATTGCCAATGGAGTCAGTGCGGGCTATAGTGAAACTGTAAAGGAACACTGGATTCAGTGTGGCATATGGGGAAAATGTAGGGAGCTACTGGAGTCAATGTGGTCTCTAGGGATTCTGTACAAAGACACAGGAGTCAGTGATTGCTGTCAGGAAACCGTAGAGAGCAACTGAGCCAGTGTGGGATATAGGGAAAACCTAGTGAGCCACTGGAGTCAGTGTGTGCTATACGGAAACCGTAGAGGGCCAGTGGAGTCAGTAAGGACTTGCTGGAAAGCGTAGAGAACCACTGGGTTCAGTGTGGACTATAGGAAAAATGTAGAGAGCCGCTGGATTCCCTGTGGGCTACAGGGAAACTGAAGAGAAGCAGTGGAGCCTGTGTGGTATATAGGGAAACGTACAAAGACTCCAGAGACACTGTGGGCTATAGGAAAACTGTAGAGATCCACTGGAGTCTGTGTGGGTTATAAGGAAATTAAAGAGAGGCAGAGGAGTCAATGTGGAAAAAGGGAAAGCGTAGAGTGCAACTGGAGTCAGTGTGGGCTATAGGGAAACCGTAGAGGTCCTCTGGAGTCAGTGAGAGCTATAGGGAAACGCTAGAGAGCCACTGGAGTCAACGTGGGCTATAGTTGAAACGTAGAGAGTCACTGGAGTCGGTGTGGGCTACAGGGAAACCGAAGAGAACCCTGGAGTCAGTGAGGGCTAAAGGGAAACTGTTGAGAGCCACTGGAGTCTTTGTGGCATATAGGCAAACTGCAGGGAACAACCGGAGTCAGTGTAGGCTACAGGGAAAGCATAGGGAGCCTTTGGAGTCAGTGTCAACTCTGGCAATGCTGTAGAGAGCCACTGGAGTCAGTGTGGACTATAGGGAAAATGTAGAGAGCCGCTGGATTCCGGTTGGGCTATAGGGAAACCATAGAGGGCCACTGAAGGCATTTAGAGGCTTAGACATGCCATAGACATCCACTGGAGTCACTGTGGGACATAAAGAAACTGTCAATTGCCAATGGAGTCAGTGCGGGCTATAGGGAAACTGTAGAGGGCCAATGGATTCAGTGTGGCAAATAGGGAAAATGTAGAGAGCTACTGGAGTCAATGTGGTCTCTAGGGATTCTGTAGAGAAATACAGGAGTCAGTGAGTGCTGTCAGGAAACCGTAGAGAGCAACTGAGCCAGTGTGGGATATAGGGAAAACCTAGTGAGCCACTGGAGTCAGTGTGTGCTATAGGGAAAGTTTAGATGGCAACTGGAGGCAGTGTGGGATATAGGGAATCCGTAGAGCGCCATAGGAGACAGTGTGGACTATAGGGAAAATGTAGAGAGGCAATGGAGTCAGAGTGGGCTATAGGGAAAATTTAGAGAGGTACTGGAGTCATTGTGGTCTCTAAGGATTCCCTAAAGGGACAAAAGAGTCAGTGTGGGATATAGGGAACATGTAGAGAGCCACTGGATTCATTGTGGCAAATAGGCAAACTGTAGAGAGCCACTGGAGTTAATGCGGGCTACAGCGAAAGCCTAGAGAACCTTTGGAGTCATTGTGGTCTCTAGGGATGCCATAGAGAGCCACTGGAGTCAGTGAGGGCTGCCGGGACACCGTAGAGAGCGACTGTAGTCAGTGTGGACTATAGGGATAATGTAGAGTGCCGCTGGATTCCGTGTGGTCTATAGGGAAACCATAGAGAGCCACTGAAGGAATTTAGGGGCTTAGAAAAGCTGTAGAGATCCACTGGAGTCAGTGTGGGATATAGAGAAACCGTCGAGAGCCACTGGAGTCATTGCAGGCTAAAGGGAAACTGTAGAGTTCCACTGGAGATGTGTGGGCTGTAGGGAAACCGTAGAGAGCCGCTGGAATCAGTGTGGTCTATGCGGAATCCGTAGACAACCACTGGAGGCCGTGTGGACTATAGGGATACTGTAGAGAGCCGCAGTAGTCAGTCTATACTGTAGGGAATGCATAGAAAGAAGCTGGAGTCTGTGTGGGCTATAGGAAAACCGTGGAGAACCACTGGAGTCAGTGTGGACAATAGGAAAACTGTAGAGAGGCTCTGGTTTCCGTGTGGGCCATAGGGAAACCATAGAGAGCCACAAAAGGCATTTAGGGGTATAGACAAGCCGTAGAGATCCACCCGAGTCAATGTGGGATATAGAGATACCATCGATAGCCACTGGAGTCAGTGCGGGCTATAGGGAAACTGTCGAAGGCCACTGGAGTCAGCGTGGGACATAGGGAAAATCTAGAGAGCTACTGGAGACATTGTGGTCTCTAGGGATTCCGTGAGAGAAACAGGAGTCAGTGTGGGATAGTGGGAAAACGTAGAGAGCCACTGGAGTTTGTGTGGTCTATAAGGAAACTGCAGAGAGCCCCTGGACGCATTGTGGGGTATAGAGAAACCATAGAGATCCAATGGAGTCAGTGTGTGATATAGATAATCTGACGAGAGCCGCTGGAGTCAGTTTGTCCTGCAGTGAAACCGTAGGGTGCTACAGGAGTCAGTTTGGTCTTTATGGACACCGTAGAGAGCGGCTTCAGTCAGTGTGGGCAGCAGGGAAACCGTAGAGACCCACCGGAGTCAGTGTGGGCTACAGGGAAACTGTAGAGAAGCAGTGGAGCCTGTGTGGTATATAGGGAAAAGTACAGAGACTCCAGAGACACGGTGCGCTATAGGAAAACTGTAGAGATCCACTGGAGTCTGTGTGGGTTATAACAAACCAAAGAGAGGCAGAGGAGTCAATGTGGAAAAAGGGAAAGCGTAGAGAGCAACTGGAGTCAGTGTGGGCTATAGGGAAAACGTAGAGGGCCTCTGGAGTCAGTGAGGGCTATAGGGAAACCCTAGAGAGCAACTGGAGTCAATGTGGGCTATATTTTAAGCGTAGAGAGCCAGTGGATTCAGCGTGGACTATAGGGAAAATGTAGAGAGCCGCTGGATTCCGGTTGGGCTATAGGGAAACCTCAGAGGGTCACTGAAGGCATTTGGAGGCTTAGACATGCCGTAGACATCCAGTGGAGTCAGTGTGGGATATAAAGAAACTGTCAATTGCCAATGGATTCAGTGCGGGCTATAGGGAATCTGTAGAGGAACACTGGATTCAGTGTGGCATATGGGGAAAATGTAGAGAGCTACTGGAGTCAATGTGGTCTCTAGGGATTCTGTAGAGAGACACAGGAGTCAGTGAGTGCTGTCAGGAAACCGTAGAGAGCAACTGAGCCAGTGTGGGATATAGGGAAAACCTAGTGAGCCACTGGAGTCAGTGTGTGCTATAAGGAAACCGTAGAGGGCCAGTGGGTTCAGTGTGGACTATAGGAAAAATGTAGAGAGCCGCTGGATTCCGTGTGGGCTATAGGGAAACCGTAGAGAGCCACTGATGGCATTTAGGGGTATAGACAAGCTATAGAGATCCACTGGAGTCAGTGTGGGATATAGAGATACCATCGATAGCCACTGGAGTCAGTGCGGGCTATAGGGAAACTGTCGAAGGCCACTGGAGTCAGTGTGGGATATAGGGAAAATGTGGAGAGCTACTGGAGTCATTGTGGTCTCTAGGGATTCCGTAGAGAGAAACAGGAGTCAGTGTGGGATATAGGGAAAATGTAGAGAGCCACTGGAGTTTGTGTGGGCTCTAAGGAAACTGTAGAGAGCCCCTGGAGGCATTGTGGGGTACAGAGAAACCATAGAGATCCAATGGAGTCATTGAGTGATATAGATAATGTGACGAGAGCCGCTGGAGTCTGTGTGTCCTACTTTGAAACCTTAGGGTTCTACTGGAGTCAGTGTGGCCTTTATGGACTCCGTAGAGAGCAGCTGCAGACAGTGTGGGCAGCAGGGAAACCGTAGAGACCCTCCGGAGTCAGTGTGGGCTACAGGGAAACTGTAGAGAAGCAGTGGAGCCTGTGTGGTATATAGGGAAACGTACAGAGACTCCAGAGACACTGTGGGCTATAGGAAAACTGTAGAGAACCACGGGAGCCTGTGTGGGTTATAAGGAAATTAAAGAGAGGCAGAGGAGTCAATGTGGAAAAAGGGAAAGCATAGAGAGCAACTGGAGTCAGTGTGGGCTATAGGGAAACCGTAGAGGTCCTCTGTAGTCAGTGAGAGCTATAGGGAAACCCTAGAGAGCCACTGGAGTCAATGTCGGCTATAGGTGAAACGTAGAGAGTCACTGGAGTCGGTGTGGGCTACAGGTAAAACAAAGAGAACCCTGGAGTCAGTGAGGGCTAAAGGGAAACTGTTGAGAGCCACTGGAGTCTGTGTGGCATATAGGCAAACTGCAGGGAACAACCGGAGAAGTGTAGGCTACAGGGAAAGCATAGTTAGCCTTTGGAGTCAGTGTCATCTCTGGCAATGCCTTAGAGAGCCACTGGAGTCAGTGTGGGCTATAGGGAAACTTTGGAGAGCCGCAGTAGTCAGTCTATACTTTAGGGAATGCATAGAAAGACGCTGGAGTCTGTGGGCAATACGGAAACCACAGAGAACCACTGGAGTCAATATGGATAATAGGAAAACTGTAGAGATCCTCTGGATTCCGAGTGGGCTATAGGAAAACCATAGAGAGCCACTAAAGGCATTTAGGGGTACAGACACGCCGTAGAGATCCACTGGAGGCAGTGTGGGATATAGAGATACCGTCGAGAGCCACTGGAGTCAGTGCGGGCTATTGGGAAACTGTACGCCACTGGAGTCAGCGTGGGATATAGGGAAAATGTAGAGAGCTACTGGAGTCATTGTGGTCTCTAGGGATTCCGTAGAGAGCCACTGGAGTCAGTGTGGGCTATAGGGAAACCGCAGAGGGCCAGTGGAGTCAGTAAGGACTGGCAGGAAACCGTAGAGAACCACTGATGGCATTTAGGGGTATAGACAAGCCATAGAGATCCACTGGAGTCAGTGTGGGATATAGAGATACCATCGATAGCCACTGGAGTCAGTGCGGGCTATAGGGAAACTGTCGAAGGCCACTGGAGTCAGCATGGGATATAGGGAAATGTAGAGAGCTACTGGAGTCATTGTGGTCTCTAGGGATTCCGTAGAGAGAAACAGGAGACAGTGTGGGATATAGGGAAAATGTAGAGAGCCACTGGAGTTTGTGTGGGCTCTAAGGAAACTGCAGAGAGCCCCTGAAGGCATTGTGGGGTACAGAGAAACCATAGAGATCCAATGGAGTCAGTGTGTGATATAGATAATCTGACGAGAGCCGCTGGAGTCAGTGTGTCCTACAGTGAAACCGTAGGGTGCTTCTGGAGTCCGTGTGGCCTTTATGGACACCGTAGAGAGCAGCTGCAGTCAGTGTGGGCAGCAGGGAAACCGTAGAGACCCACCGGAGTCAGTGTGGGCTACAGGGAAACTGTAGAGAAGCAGTGGAGCCTGTGTGGTATATAGGGAAACGTACAGAGACTCCAGAGACACTGTGGGCTATAGGAAAACTGTAGAGATCCACTGGAGTCTGTGTGGGTTATAAGGAAATTAAAGAGAGGCAGAGGAGTCAATGTGGAAAAAGGGAAAGCGTAGAGAGCAACTGTAATCAGTGTGGGCTATAGTTGACACGTAGAGAGTCACTGGAGTCGGTGTGGGCTACAGGGAAACCGAAGAGAACCCTGGAGTCAGTGAGGGCTAAAGGGAAACTGTTGAGAGCCACTGGAGTCTGTGTGGCATATAGGCAAACTGCAGGGAACAACCGGAGTCAGTGTAGGCTACAGGGAAAGCATAGAGCGCCTTTGGAGTCAGTGTCAACTCTGGCAATGCCGTAGAGAGCCACTGGAGTCAGTGTGGACTATAGGGAAACTGTGGGGAGCCGCAGTAGTCAGTCTATACTTTAGGGAATGCATAGAAAGACGCTGGAGTCTGTGTGGGCAATACGGAAACCACAGAGAACCACTGGAGTCAGTGTGGATAATAGGAAAACTGTAGAGATCCTCTGGATTCTGAGTGGGCTATAGGAAAACCATAGAAAGCCACTAAAGGCATTTAGGGGTATAGACACGCCGTAGAGATCCACTGGAGGCAGTGTGGGATATAGAGATACCGGCGAGAGCCACTGGAGTCAGTGCGGGCTATAGGGAAACTGTACGCCAATGGAATCAGCGTGGGATATAGGGAAAATGTAGAGAGCTACTGGAGTCATTGTGGTCTCTAGGGATTCCGTAGAGAGCCACTGGAGTCAGTGTGGGCTATAGGGAAAATGTAGAGAGCCACTGGAGTTTGTGTGGGCTCTAAGGAAACTGTAGAGAGCCCCTGGAGGCATTGTGGGGTACTGAGAAACCATAGAGATCCAATGGAGTCATTGTGTGATATAGATAATGTGACGAGAGCCGCTGGATTCTGTGTGTCCTACTTTGAAACCTTAGGGTTCTACTGGAGTCAGTGTGGCCTTTATGCACTCCGTAGAGAGCAGCTGCAGACAGTGTGGGCAGCAGGGAAACCGTAGAGACCCATCGGAGTCAGTGTGGGATACAGGGAAACTGTAGAGAAGCAGTGGAGCCTGTGTGGTATATAGGGAAACGTACAGAGACTCCAGAGACACTGTGGGCTATAGGAAAACTGTAGAGAACCACGGGAGCCTGTGTGGGTTATAAGGAAATTAAAGAGAGGCAGAGGAGTCAATGTGGAAAAAGGGAAAGCATAGAGAGCAACTGGAGTCAGTGTGGGCTATAGGGAAACCGTAGAGGTCCTCTGTAGTCAGTGAGAGCTATAGGGAAACCCTAGAGAGCCACTGGAGTCAATGTCGGCTATAGGTGAAACGTAGAGAGTCACTGGAGTCGGTGTGGGCTACAGGGAAAGCAAAGAGAACCCTGGAGTCAGTGAGGGCTAAAGGGAAACTGTTGAGAGCCACTGGAGTCTGTGTGGCATATAGGCAAACTGCAGGGAACAACCGGAGAAGTGTAGGCTACAGGGAAAGCATAGAGAGCCTTTGGAGTCAGTGTCATCACTGGCAATGCCATAGAGAGCCACTGGAGTCAGTGTGGACTATAGGGAAACTGTGGAGAGCCGCAGTAGTCAGTCTATACTTTAGGGAATGCATAGAAAGACGCTGGAGTCTGTGGGCAATACGGAAACCACAGAGAACCACTGGAGTCAATGTGGATAATAGGAAAACTGTAGAGATCCTCTGGATTCCGAGTGGGCTATAGGAAAACCATAGAGAGCCACTAAAGGCATTTAGGGGTATAGACACGCCATAGAGATCCACTGGAGGCAGTGTGGGATATAGAGATACCGTCGAGAGCCACTGGAGTCAGTGCGGGCTATTGGGAAACTGTACGCCACTGGAGTCAGCGTGGGATATAGGGAAAATGTAGAGAGCTACTGGAGTCATTGTGGTCTCTAGGGATTCCGTAGAGAGCCACTGGAGTCAGTGTGGGCTATAGGGAAACTGTAGAGGGCCAGTGGAGTCAGTAAGGACTGGCAGGAAACCGTAGAGAACCACTGATGGCATTTAGGGGTATAGACAAGCCATAGAGATCCACTGGAGTCAGTGTGGGATATAGAGATACCATCGATAGCCACTGGAGTCAGTGCGGGCTATAGGGAAACTGTCGAAGGCCACTGGAGTCAGCGTGGGATATAGGGAAAATGTAAAGAGCTACTGGAGTCAATGTGGTCTCTAGGGATTCTGTAGAGAGACACAGGAGTCAGTGAGTGCTGTCAGGAAACCGTAGAGAGCAACTGAGCCAGTGTGGGATATAGGGAAGACCTAGTGAGCCACTGGAGTCAGTGTGTGCTATAGGAAAGTTTAGATGGCAACTGGAGGCAGTGTGGGATATAGGGAATCCGTAGAGTTGGGCTTTAGGAAAACCTTAGAGGGCCACTGAAGGCATTTGGAGGCCTAGACATGCCGTAGACATCCACTGGAGTCAGTGTGGGATATAAAGAAACTGTCAATTGCCAATGGAGTCAGTGCGGGCTATAGGGAAACCGTAGAGGGCAAGTGGATTCAGTAAGATCTGGCAGGAAACCGTAGAGAAGCACTGGGTTCAGTGTGGACTATAGGAATAATGTAGAGAGCCGCTAGATTCCGTGTGGGCTATAGGGAAACCGTAGAGAGCCACTGATGGCATTTAGGGGTATAGACAAGCCGTACAGATCCACTTGAGTCAGTGTAGGATATAGAGATACCATTGTTAGCCACTGGAGTCGGAGCGGGCTATAGGGAAACTGTCGAAGACCACTGGAGTCAGCGTGGGATATAGGGATATGTAGAGAGCTACTGGAGTCATTGTGGTCTCTAGGGAATCCGTAGAGAGAAACAGGAGTCAATGTGGGATATAGGGAAAATGTAGAGAGCCACTGGAGTTTGTGTGGGCTATAAGGAAACTACAGAGAGACCCTGGAGGCATTGTGGGGTATAGACAAACCATAGAAATCCAATGGAGTCATTGTGTGATAAGGAAAATCTAACGAGAGCCGCTGGAGTTAGTGTGTCCTACAGTGAAACCATAGGGTGCTACTGGAGTCAGTGTGGCCTTTATGGACACCGTAGAGAGCAGCTGCAGTCAGTGTGGGCAGCAGGGTAACCGTAGAGACCCACCAGAGTCAGTGTAGGCTACAGGGAAACTGTAGAGAATCAGTGGAGCCTGTGTGGTATTTAGGGAATCATACACAGACTCCAGAGACATTGTGGGCTATAGGAAAACTGTAGAGATCCACTGGATGCTGTGTGGGTTATAAGGAAACCAAAGAGAAGCAAAGGAGTCAATGTGGAAAAAGGGAAAGCGTAGAGAGCAAATGGAGTCAGTGTGGGATATAGGGAAACCGTAGATGTCCTCTGGAGTCAGTGAGGGCTATAGGGAAACCCTAGAGAGCCACTGGAGTCAATGTGGGCTATATTTGAAACGTAGAGAGCCACTGGAGTCGGTGTGGGCTATAGGGAAACCAAAGAGAACCCTGGAGTCAGTGAGCACTAAAGGGAAAATGTAGAGAGCCACTGGAGTCAGTGTGGCATATAGGCAAACTGTAGGAAGCAACTGGAGTCAGTGTAGGCTACAGGGAAAGCATAGAGAGCCTTTGGAGTCAGTGTCATCTCTGGCAATGCCGTAGAGAGCCACTGGAGTCAGTGAGGACTATAGGGAAAATGTAGAGAGCCGCTGGATTCCGGTTGGGCTATAGGGAAACCTTAGAGGGCCAGTGAAGGCATTTGGAGGCTTAGACATGCCGTAGACATCCACTTGAGTCAGTGTGGGATATAAAGAAACTGTCAATTGCCAATGGAGTCAGTGCAGGCAAAAGCGAAACTGTAGAGGGCCACTGGATTCAGTGTGGCATATAGGGAAAATGTAGAGAGCTACTGGAGTCAATGTGGTCTCTTGGGATTCTGTAGAGAGACACAGGAGCCAGTGATTGCTGTCAGGAAACCGTAGAGAGCAACGGAGACAGTGCGGGGTATAGGGAAAACCTAGTGAGCCGCTGGAGTCAGTGTGTGCTATAGGGTAGGTGTAGGTGGCCACTGGAGGCAGTGAAGGATATAGGGAATCCGTAGAGTGCCATTGGAGACAGTGTGGACTATAGGGAAAATGTAGAGAGCCAATGGAGTCAGAGTGGGCTGTAGGGAAAATGTAGAGAGCTACTGGAGTCATTGTGGTCTCTAAGGATTCCGTAAAGTGACAAAACAGTCAGTGTGGGATATAGGGAACATGTCGAGAGCCACTGGAGTCATTGTGGCAAATAAGCAAACTGTAAAGAGCCACTGGAGTCAATGTGGGCTACAGGGAAAGCCTAGAGATTCTTTGGAGTCAGTGTGGTCTCTAGGGATGCCATAGAGAACCACTGGAGTCAGTGAGGGCTGCCGGGACACCGTAGAGAGCGATTGGATCAGTGTGGACTATAGGGATAATGCAGAGAGCCGCTGGATTGCATGTGGTCTATAGGGAAACCATAGAGAGCCACTGAAGTAATTTAGGGGCTAAGAAAAGCTGTAGAGATTCACTGGAGTCAGTGTGGGATATAGAGAAACCGTCGAGAGCCACTGGAGTCATTGCGGGCTAAAGGGAAACTGTAGAGGTCCACTGGAGTCGTGTGGGCTGTAGGGAAACCGTAGAGAGCCGCTGGAATCAGTGTGGTCTATGCGGAATCCGTAGACAACCACTGGAGGCCGTGTGGACTATAGGGAAACTGTAGAGAGCCGCAGTAGTCAGTCTATACTTTAGGGAATGCATAGAAAGTCGTTGGAGTCTGTGTGGGCTATAGGGAAACCGTAGAGAACCACTGGAGTCAATGTGGACAATAGGAAAACTGTAGAGAGCCTCTGGATTCCGTGTGGGCGATAGGGAAACCATAGAGAGCCACTAAAAAAAATTAGGGGTATAGACAAGCCGTAGAGATCCACTGGAGGCAGTGTGGGTATAGAGATACCATCGAGAGCCACTGGAGTCAGTGCGGGCTATAGGGAAACTGTAGGCCACTGGAGTCAGCGTGGGATATAGGGAAAATGTGGAGAGCTAATGGAGTCATTGTGGTCTCTAGGGATTCCGTAGAGAGCCACTGGAGTCAGTGTGGGCTACAGGGAAACTGTAGAGGGCCAGTGGAGTCAGTAAGGACTGGGAGGAAACCGTAGAGAACCACTGGATTCAGTGTGGACTATAGGAAAAATGTACAGAGCCGCTGGATTCCGTGTGCGCTATAGGGAAACCGTAGAGAGCCACTGATGGCATTTAGGGGTATAGACAAGTCGTAGAGATCCACTGTAGTCAGTGTGGGATATAGGGAAAATGTAGAGAGCCACTGGAGTTTGTGTGGGTTATAAGGGAACTGCAGAGAGCCCCTGGAGGCATTGTGGGGTATAGAGAAACCATAGAAATCCAATGGAGTCAGTGTTTGATATAGATAATCTGACGAGAGCCGCTGGAGTCAGTGTGTCCTACAGTAAAACCGTAGGGTGCTATAGGGTGGGTTATAGGGAAACCAAGGAGAACCCTGGAGTCAATGAGGGCTAAAGGGAAACTGTAGAGAGCCACTGGAGTCAGTGTGGCATATAGGCAAACTGTAGGGAACAACCGGAGTCAGTGTAGGCTACAGGGAAAGCATAGAGAGCGTTTGGAGTCAGTGTCATCTCTGGCAATGCGGTAGAGAGCCACTGTAGTCAGTGTGGCATAGAGGGAAAATGTAGAGGGCCACTGGATTCAGTGTGGCATATAGGGAAAATGTAGAGAGCTACTGGAGTCAATGTGGTCTCTAGGGATTCTGTAGAGAGACGCTGGATTCCGTGTGGTCTATAGGGAAACCATAGAGAGCCACTGAACGAATTTAGCGGCTTAGAAAAGCTGTAGAGATCCACTGGAGTCAGGTTGGGATATAGAGAAACCGTCGAGAGCCACTGGAGTCATTGCGGGCTAAAGGGAAACTGTAGAGGTCCACTGGAGTCGTGTGGGCTGTAGGGAAACCGTAGTGAGCCGCTGGAATCAGTGTGGTCTATGGGGAATCCGTAGACAACCACTGGAGGCCGTGTGGACTATAGGGAAACTGTAGAGAGCCGCAGTAGTCTGTCTATACTTTAGGGAACGCATAGAAAGACGCTGGAGTCTTTGTGGGCTATAGGGAAACCGTAGAGAACCACTGGAGTCAGTGTGGACAATAGGAAAACTGTAGAGAGCCTCTGGATTCCGTGTGGGCTATAGGGAAACCATAGAGAGCCACTAAAGGCATTTAGGGGTATAGACAAGCCATAGAGATCCACTGGAGGCAGTGTGGGATATAGAGAAACTGTCGAGAGCCACTGGAGTCAGTGCGGGCTGTAGGGAAACTGTAGGCCACTGGAGTCAGCGTGGGATATAGGGAAAATGTAGAGATCTACTGGAGTCAGTGTGGTCTCTAGGGATTCCGTAGAGAGCCACTGGAGTCAGTGTGGGCTATAGGGAAACCGTGGAGGGCCCGTGGAGTCAGTAAGGACTGGCAGGAAACCGTAGAGAACCACTGGATTCAGTGTGGACTATAGGAAAAATGTAGAAAGCAGCTGGATTCCGAGTGGGCTATAGGGAAACGGTAGAGAGCCACTGATGGCATTTAGGGGTATAGACAAGCCAAAGAGAGCCACTCGTGTCATTGAGGGGTATAGAGATACCATCGATAGCCACTGGAGTCGATGTGGTCTATAGGGAAACTGTCGAAGGCCACTGGAGTCAGCTTTGGATATAGGGAAAATGCAGAGAGCTAATGGAGTCATTGTGGTCTCTAGGGATTCCGTAGAGAGAAACAGGAGTCAGTGTGGGATATAGGGAAAATGTAGAGAGCCACTGGATTTTGTGTGGGCTGTAAGGAAACTGCAGAGAGCCTCTGGAGGCATTGTGGCGTATAGAGAAACCATAGAGATCCAATGGAGTCAGTGTGTTATATAGATAATCTGACGAGAGCCGCTAGAGTCAGAGTGGTCTTTATGGACACCGTAGAGAGCAGCTGCAGTCAGTGTGGGCAGCAGGGAAACCGGAGAGACCCACCGGAGTCAGTTTGGGCTACGGGGAAACTGTAGAGAACCAGTGAAGCCTTTGTGGTATATAGGGAAAGGTACAGAGACTCCAAAGACACTGTGCGCTAAAAGGAAAACTGTAGAGATCCACTGGAGTCTGTGTGGGTTATAAGGAAACCAAAGAGAGGCAGAGAAGTCAATGTGGAAAAAGGGAAAGCGTAGAGAGCAACTGGAGTCAGTGTGGGCTATAGGGAAACCGAAGAGGACCTCTGGAGTCAGTGAGGGCTATAGGGAAACCCTTGAGAGCCACTGGAGTCAATATGGGCTATATTTGAAACGTAGAGAGCCACTGGAGTCGGTGTGGGCTATAGGGAAACCAAAGAGAACCCTGGAGTCAGAGAGGGCTAAAGGGAAACTGTAGAGAGCCACTGGAGTCAGTGTGGCATATAGGCAAACTGTAGGGAGCAACTGGAGTCATTGTAGGCTACAGGGAAAGCATAGAGAGCGTTTGGAGTCAGTGTCATCTCTGGCAATGCCGTAGAGAGCCACTGGAGTCAGTGTGGACTATAGGGAAAATGTAGAGAACCGCTGGATTCCGGTTGGGCTATTGGGAAACCATAGAGAGCCACTGAAGGTATTTAGAGGTGTAGACATGCCGTAGACATCCACTGGAGTCAGTGTGGGATATAAAGAAACTGTCAATTGCCAATGGAGTCAGTGCGGGCTACAGGGAATCTGTAGAGTGCCACTGGATTCAGTGTGGCGTATAGGGAAAATGTAGAGAGATACTGGAGTCAATGTGGTCTCTAGGGATTATGTAGAGAGACACAGGAGTCAGTGAGTCCTGTCAGGAAACCGTAGAGAGCAACTGAGCCAGTGTGGGATATAGGGAAAACCTAGTGAGCCACTGGACTCAGTGTGTGCCAAAGGGAAAGTGTAGATGGCCACTGGAGGCAGTGTGGGATATAGGGAATCCGTAGAGCGCCATTGGAGACAGTGTGGACTATAGGGAAAATGTAGAGAGCCAATGGAGTCAGAGTGGGCTATAGGGAAAATGTAGAGAGGTACTGGGGTCATTGTGGTCTCTAAGGATTCCTTAAAGGGACAAAAGAGTCAGTATGTGATATATGGAACATGTAGAGAGCCACTGGAGTCATTGTGGCAAATAGGCAATCTGTAGAAAGTCACTGGAGTCAATGTGGGTTACAGGGAAAGCCTAGAGAGACTTTAGACTGGAGTCAGTGTGGTCTCTAGGGATGCCATAGAGAGCTGCTGGAGTCAGTGAGGGCTGTTGGGATACCGTAGAGAGGGACTGGAGTCAGTGTGGACTATACGGATAATGTAGAGAGATGCTGGATTCCGTGTGGTCTATGGGGAAACCATAGAGAGCCACTGAATTAATTTAGGGGCTAAGAAAAGCTGTAGAGATCCACTGGAGTCCGTGTGGGATATAGAGAAACCGTCGAGAGCCACTGGAGTCATTGCGGGCTAAAGGGAAACTGTAGAGGTCCACTGGAATCGTGTGGGCTGTAGGGAAACCGTAGAGAGCCGCTGGAATCAGTGTGGTCTATGCGGAATCCGTAGACAACCACTGGAGGCCGTGTGGACTTTAGGGAAACTGTAGAGAGCCGCAGTAGTCAGTCTATACTGTAGAGAACGCATAGAAAGACGCTGGAGTCTGTGTGGGCTATAGGGAAACTGTAAGAACCACTGGAGTCAGTGTGGACAATAGGAAAACTGTAGAGAGCCTGTGGATTCCGTGTGGGCTATAGGGAAACCATAGAGAGCATCTAAAGGCATTTAGGGGTATAGACAAGCCGTAGAGATCCACTGGAGGCAGTGTGGGATATAGAGATACCGTCGAGAGCCACTGGAGTTAGCGTGGGATATAGGGAAAATGTAGAGTGCTACTGGAGTCATTGTGGTCTCTAGGGATTCCGTAGAGAGCCTCTGGTGTCAGTGTGGGCTATAGGGAAATCGTAGAGGGCCAGGGGGGTCAGTAAGGACTGGCAGGAAACCATAGAGAACCACTGGGTTCAGTGTGGATTATAGGAAAAATGTAGAAAGCCGCTGGATTCCGTGTGGGCTAAAGGGAAACCGTAGAGAGCCACTGATGGCATTTAGGGGTATAGACATTCCGTAGAGATCCACTGGAGTCAGTGTGGGATATAGAGATACCATCGATAGCCAATGGAGTCAGTGCGGGCTATAGGGAAACTTTCGAAGGCCACTGGAATCAGCGTGGGATATTGGGAAAATGTAGAGAGCTACTGGAGTCATTGTGGTCTCTAGGGATTCCGTAGAGAGAAACAGGAGTCAGTGTGGGAGATAGGGAAATGGTAGAGAGCCACTGGAGTCTGTGTGGGCTGTAGGGAAACTGCAGATAGCCCCTGCAGGCATTGTGGGGTATAGAGAAACCATAGATATCCGATGGAGTCAGTGGGTGATATAGATAATCTGATGAGAGCTGCTGGAGTCAGTGTGTCCTACAGTGAAACCACAGGGTGCTACTGGAGTCAGTGTGGCCGTTATGGACACCGTAGAGAGCAGCTGCAGTCAGTGTGGGCTACAGGGAAACTGTAGAGAACCAGTGGAGTCTGTGTGGTATATAGAGAAACGTACATGGACTCCAGAGACACTGCGGTCGACAGGAAAACAGTAGAGATCCACTGGAGTCTGTGTGGGTTATAAGGAAACCAAAGAGAGGCAGAGGAGTCAAAATGGAAAAAGGGCAAGCGTAGAGAGCAACTGGAGTCAGTGTGGGCTATTTGGAAACCGTAGAGGGCCTCTGGAGTCAGTGAGGGCTATAGGGAAACCCTAGAGAGCCACTGGAGTCACTGTGGGCTATATTTGAAACGTAGAGAGCCACTGGAGTCGGTGTGGGCTATAGGGAAACCAAAGAGAACACTGGAGTCAGTGAGGGCTAAAGGGAAACTGTAGAGAGCCGCTGGAGTCAGTGTGGCATATAGGCAAACTGTAGGGAGCAACTGGAGTCAGTGTAGGCTACAGGGAAAGCGTAGAGAGCCTTTGGATTCAGTGTCATCTCTGGCAATGCCGTAGAGAGCCACTGGAGTCAGTGTGGACTATAGGGAAAATGTAGAGAGCCGCTGGAATCCGTTTGGGCTATAGGGAAACCATAGAGAGACACTGAAGGCATTTAGAGGCTTAGACATGCTGTAGACATCCACTGGAGTCACTGTGGGATATAAAGAAACTGTCAATTGACAATGGAGTCAGTGCGTGCTATAGGGAAACTGTAGAGGGCCAATGGTTTCAGTGTGGCATATAGGGAAAATGTAGAGAGCTACTGGAGTCAATGTGGTCTCTAGGGATTCTTTAGAGAGACACAGGAGTCAGTGAGTGGTGTCAGGAAACCGTAGAGACCAACAGAGCCAGTGTGGGATATGGGGAAAACCTAGTGAGCCACTGGAGTCATTGTGTGCTATAGGGAAAGTGTAAATGGCCACTGGAGGCAGTGTGGAATATAGGGAATCCGTAGAGCGCCATTGCAGACAGTGTGGACTATAGGCAAAATGTAGAGAGCCAATGGAGTCAGAATGGGCTATAGGGAAAATGTAGAGAGATACTGGAGTCATTGTGGTCTCTAAGGATTCCGTAAAGGGACAAAAGAGTCAGTGTGGGATATAGGGAACATGAAGAGTGCCACTGGAGTCATTGTGGCAAATAGGCAAACTGTAGAGAGCGACTGGAGTCAATGTGGGCTACAGGCAAATCCCAGAGAGCCTTTGGAGTCAGTGTGATCTCTGGCAATGCCGTAGAGAGCCACTGCAGTCAGTGTGGACTATAGGGAAAATGTAGAGAGCCGCTGGATTCCAGTTGGGCTATTGGGAAACCATAGAGAGCCACTGAAGGCATTTAGACGCTTAGACATGCCGTAGACATCCACTGGAGTCGGTGTGGGATATAAAGAAACAGTCAATTGACAATGGAGTCAGTGTGGACTTTAGGGAATCTGTAGAGGGCCACTGGATTCAGTGTGGCATATAGGGAAAATGTAGAGAGCTACTGGAGTCAATGTGGTCTCTAGGGATTCTGTAGAGAGACACAGGAGTCAGTGAGTCCTGTCAGGAAACAGTAGAGAGCGACTGAGCCAGTTTGGGCTGTAGGGAAACCGTAGAGGGCCTCTGGAGTCAGTGAGGGCTATAGGGAAACCCTAGAGAGCCACTGGAGTCAATGTGGGCTATATTTGAAACTTAGAGAGCCACTGGAGTCGGTGTGGGCTATAGGGAAACCAAAGAGAACCCTGGAGTCAGTGAGGGTTAAAGGGAACCTGTAGAGAGTCACTGGAGTCAGTGTGGGTTATAAGGAAACCAAAGAGAGGCAGAGGAGTCAATGTGGAAAAAGGGAAAGCGTAGAGAGCAACTGGAGTCAGTGTGGGCTATAGGGAAACCATAGAGTGCCTCTGGAGTCAGTGAGGGCTATAGGGAAACCCTAGAGAGCCACTGGAGTCAATGTGGGCTACGGGGAAACTGTAGAGAACCAGTGGAGCCTGTGTGGTATATAGGGAAAGCTACAGAGACTCCAAAGACACTGTGGGCTAAAAGGAAAACTGTAGAGATCCACTGGAGTCTGTGTGGGTTATAAGGAAACCAAATAGAGGCAGAGGAGTCAATGTGGAAAAAGGGAAAGCGTAGAGAGCAACTGGAGCCAGTGTGGGCTGTAGGGAAACCGAAGAGGGCCTCTGGAGTCATTGAGGGCTATAGGGAAACCCTTGAGAGCCAATGGAGTCACTGTGGGCTATATTTGAAATGTAGAGAGCCACTGGAGTCGGTGTGGGCTATAGGGAAACCAAAGAGAACCCTGGAGTCAGTGAGGGCTATAGGGAAACTGTAGAGAGCCACTGGAGTCAGTGTGGCATATAGCCAAACTGTAGGGAGCAACTGGAGTCAGTGTAGGCTACAGGGAAAGCATAGAGAGCCTTTGGAGTCAGTGTCATCTCTGGCAATGCCGTAAAGAGCCACTGGAGTCAGTGTGGACTATAGGGAAAATGCAGAGAACCGCTGGATTCCAGTTGGGCTATTGGGAAAACATAGAGAGCCACTGAAGGCATTTAGAGGCGTAGACATGCCGTAGACATCCACTGGAGTCATTGTGGGATATACAGAAACTGTCAATTGCCAATGGAGTCAGTGCGGGCTATAGGGAAACTGTAGAGTGCCACTGGATTCAGTGTGCCGTATAGGGAAAATGTAGAGAGCTACTGGAGTCAATGTGGTCTCTAGGGATTCTGTAGAGAGACACAGGAGTCAGTGAGTGCTGTCAGGAAACCGTAGAGAGCAACTGAGCCAGTGTGGGATATAGGAAAAACCTAGTGAGCCACTGGAGTCAGTGTGTGCTATAGGGAAAGTGTAGATGGCCACTGGAGGCAGTGTGGGATATAGGGAATCCGTAGAGCGCCATTGGAGACAGTGTGGACTATAGGGAAAATGTAGAGAGCCAATGGAGTCAGAGTGGGCTGTAGGGAAAATGTAGAGAGGTACTGGAGTCATTGTGGTCTCTAAGGATTCCGTAAAGGGACAAAAGAGTCAGTGTGGGATATAGGGAACATGTAGAGAGCCACTGGAGTCATTGTGGCAAGTAGGCAAACTGTAGAGAGCCACTGGAGTCAATGTGGGCTACAGGGATAGCCTAGAGAGCCTTTGGAGTCATTGTGGTCTCTAGGGATGCCATAGAGAGCCACTGGAGTCAGTGAGGGCTGCCGGGACACCGTAGAGAAAGACTGGAGTCAGTGTGGACTATAGGGATAATGTAGAGAGCCGCTGGATTCCGTGTGGTCTATGGGGAAACCATAGAGAGCCACTGAACGAATTTAGAAGCTAAGGAAAGCTGTAGAGATCCACTGGATTCAGGTTGGGATATAGAGAAACCGTCGAGAGCCACTGGAGCCATTGCGGGCTAAAGGGAAACTGTAGAGGTCCACTGGAGTTGTGTGGGTTGTAGGGAAACCGTAGTGAGCCGCTGGAATCAGTGTGGTCTATGCGGAATCCGCAGACAACCACTGGAGGCCGTGTGGACTATAGGGAAACTGTAGAGAGCCGCAGTAGTCTGTCTATAATTTAGGGAACGCATAGAAAGACGCTGGAGTCTTTGTGGGCTATAGGGAAACCGTAGAGAACCACTGGAGTCAGTGTGGACAATAGGAAAACTGTAGAGAGCCTCTGGATTCCGTGTGGGCTATTTGGAAACCATAGAGAGCCACTAAAGGCATTTAGGGGTTTAGACAAGCCGTAGAGATCCACTGGAGGCAGTGTGGGATATAGAGATTCTGTCGAGAGCCACTGGAGTCAGTGCGGGCTATAGGGAAACTGTAGGCCACTGGAGTCAGCATGGGATATAGGGAAAATGTAGAGATCTACTGGAGTCATTGTGGTCTCTAGGGATTCCGTAGAGAGCCACTGGAGTCAGTGTGGGCTATAGGGAAATCATAGCGGGCCAGTGGTTTCAGTAAGGACTGGCAGGAAACCATAGAGAACCACTGGGTTCAGTGTGGACTATAGGAAAAATGTACAGAGCCGCTGGATTCCGTGTGGGCTATAGGGAAACCGTAGAGAGGCACTGATGGCATTTGGGGTATGGACATTCCGTAGAGAGCCACTGGAGTCAGTGTGGGATATGGAGATACCATTGATAGCCACTGGAGTCAGGGCGGGCTATAGGGAAACTGTCGAAGGCCACTGGAGTCAGCGTGGGATATTGGGAAAATGTAGAGAGCTACTGGAGTCATTGTGGTCTCTAGGGAATCCGTAGAGAGAAACAGGAGTCAGTGTGGGATATAGGGAAATGGTAGAGAGCCACTGGAGTCTGTGTGGGCTGCAAGGAAACTGCAGAGAGCCCCTGCAGGCATTGTGGGGTATAGAGAAACCATAGAGAACCGATGGAGTCAGTGTGTGATATAGATAATCTGACGAGAGCCGCTGGAGTCAGTGTGTCCTACAGTGAAACCGTAGGGTGCTACTGGAGTCAGAGTGGCCTTTATGGACACCGTAGAGAGCAGCTGCAGTCAGTGTGGGCAACAGAGAAGCCGTAGAGACCGTCCGGAGTCAGTGTCAAGAAACTGTCAATTGCCAATGGAGTCAGTGCGTGCTATAGGGAAACTGTAGAGTGCCACTGGATTCAGTGTGGCGTATAGGGAAAATGTAGAGAGCTACTGGAGTCAATGTGGTCTCTAGGGATTCTGTAGAGAGACACAGGAGTCAGTGAGTGCTGTCAGGAAACCGTAGAGAACAACTGAGCCAGTGTGGGGTATAGGGAAAACCTAGTGAGCCACTGGAGTCAGTGTGTGCTATAGGCAAAGTGTAGGCTACAGGTAAACTGCAGAGAATCAGTGGAGCCTGTGTGGTATATAGAGAAACGTACAGAGACTCCAGAGACACTGTGGGCTATAGGAAAACTGTAGAGATCCACTGGAGTCTGTGTGGGTTATAAGCAAACCAAAGAGAGGCAGAGGAGTCAATGTGGAAAAAGGGAAAGCGTAGAGAGCAACTGGAGTCAGTGTGGGCTATAGGGAAACCGAAGAGGGCCTCTGGAGTCAGTGAGGGCTATAGGGAAAACCTAGAGAGCCACTGGAGTCAATGTGGGCTATATTTGAAACGTAGAGAGCCACTGGAGTCGGTGTGGGCTATAGGGAAACCAAAGAGAACCCTGGAGTCAGTGAGGGCTAAAGGGAAACTGTAGAGAGCCACTGGAGTCAGTGTGGCATATAGGCAAACTGTAGGGAGCAACTGGAGTCAGTGTAGGCTACAGGGAAAGCATAGAGAGCCTTTGGAGTCAGTGTCATCTCTGGCAATGCCGTAGAGAGCCACTGGAGTCAGTGTGGACTATAGGGAAAATGTAGAGAACCGCTGGATTCCGGTTGGGCTATTGTGAAACCATAGAGAGCCACTGAAGGCATTTAGAGGCGTAGACATGCCGTAGACATCCACTGGAGTCAGTGTGGGATATAAAGAAACTGTCAATTGCCAATGGAGTCAGTGCGTGCTATAGGGAAACTGTAGAGTGCCACTGGATTCAGTGTGGCGTATAGGGAAAATGTAGAGAGCTACTGGAGTCAATGTGGTCTCTAGGGATTCTGTAGAGAGACACAGGAGTCAGTGAGTGCTGTCAGGAAACCGTAGAGAACGACTGAGCCAGTGTGGGATATAGGGAAAACCTAGTGAGCCACTGGAGTCAGTGTGTGCTATAGGCAAAGTGTAGACGGCCACTGGAGGCAGTGTGGGATATAGGGAATCCGTAGAGCGCCATTGGAGACAGCGTGGACTATAGGGAAAATGTAGAGAGCCAATGGACTCAGAGTGCGCTATAAGGAAAATGTAGAGAGGTACTGGAGTCATTGTGGTCTCTAAGGATTCCGTAAAGGGACAAAAGATTCAGTGTGGGATATAGGGAACATGTAGAGAGCCACTGGAGTCATTGTGGCAAATAGCAAACCGTAGAGAGCCACTGGAGTCAATGTGGGCTACAGGGAAAGCCTAGAGAGAGTCTGGAGTAAGTGTGGTCTCTAGGGATGCCATAGAGAGCCACTGTTGTCAGTTGGGGCTGCCGGGACACCGTAGAGAGCGACTGGAATCAGTGTGGACTATAGGGATAATGTAGAGAGCCGCTGGATTCAGTGTGGTCTATAGGGAAACCATAGAGAGCCACTGAAGGAATTTAGGGGCTTAGAAAAGCTGTAGAGATCCACTGGAGTCAGTGTGGGATATAGAGAAACCGTCGAGAGCCACTGGAGTCATTGCGGGCTAAAGGGAAACTGTAGAGGTCCACTGGAATCGTGTGGGCTGTATGGAAACCGTAGAGAGCCTCTGGAATCAGTGTGGTCTATGCGGAATGCATAGAGAACCACTGGAGGCCGTGTGGACTATAGGGAAACTGTAGAGAGCCGCAGTAGTCAGTCTATACTTTAGGGAATGCATAGAAAGACGGTGGAGTCTGTGTGGGCTATAGGGAAACCGCAGCGAGCCACTGGAGCCAGTGTGGAATATAGGGAAACCATAGAGAGGCACTGGAGTCATTGTGGGCCATAGCGAAACCATGGAGAGCTAATGGAGACAGTGTGGGATATGGGGCAACCATAGAGAGCCAACAGAGTCAGTGTGGTCTGTTGGGATTCGATAGAGTGCCACTGAAGTTAGTGTTGGCTACAGGGAAACCGTAGCAAGCCAATGGAGTCATTTTTTGCTAATGGGAAACCGTAGAGAACAGCTGGAGGCAGTGTGGGCTATAGGGAAACGGTGAAGCATCACTGGAGCCCGTGCGAGCGATGGGGAATCCGTAGAGAACGACTGGAGTCAGTGTGGGCTGTAGGAAAACCGTAGTGTGCCACGGGATTCAGCGTGGGCTATTGGGAGTCTGTAGTGAACCACTGGAGTCAGTCCGGGCTGTAGGGAATCTGTAGAGGGCCACTGGAGTCACTGTGGGATATAGGGAAAATGTAGAGAGCCACTGGAGTCAGATTGGGCTACAGGGAAAGTCTAGAGAACCTTTGGAGTCAGTGTGGTCTCTAGGTATTCCAGAGAGAGCTGCTGGAGTTACTGAGGGGTATAGAGAAACCGCTGAGAGCCACTGGAGTCAGTGTGGCCTATAATGAAACCGCAGAGTGCTACTGGAGTCAGTATGGACTATATGGACAGCGTAGAGAGCCGCTGCAGTCAGTCTGGTCAGCAGGGAAACCATAGAGAGCCACTGGAGTCAGTGTGTGCTACAGGGAAACTGTATAGAGCCGCTGGAGTCAGTCTATACTATAGGGAATGCATAGAAAGCCGCTGGAGTCCTTGTGGGCTATAGGGAAACCGCAGAGAGCCACTGGAGTCAGTGTGGTCTCTAGTGATGCCGTGGAGAGTCACTGGATTCCGGGAGGGCTGTCGGGAATACATAGAGAGCCACTGAGTCAGTTTGGGATATAGGGAAACAATAGAGAGCCACTAGAGTCAGTGTGGGCTGTACGGAATCTGTAGAGAGCAGCTTGAATCAGTGTGGACTATAGGGAAACCGTTGAGTACCACTGTTTCTGTGTGGACTATATGGAAAATGTAGAGATCCACTGGATTCAGTGTGGGATATAGAGAAACCGACGCGACACGCTGGAGTCAGTGTGTCCTGTAGTGAAACCATAGAGTGCTACTGGAATCTGTGTGGACTATATGGACACCGTAGAGAACCGCTGTAGTCAGTGTGGGCAGCAGGGAAACCACAGAGAGCCACAGAAGTCAGTGTGGGCTAGAGAGAGACTGTAGAGAGCCACTGGCGTTAGTGTGGTCGAGAGGGAAACTGTAGAGAGCCTCCGGAGACCCTGTGGGCTATGGGGAAATGGTAGAGATCCACTGGAGTCTATATGGGCTATAAGCAAACCAAAGAGAGCCACTGTGTCATTGTGGCTATAGGGTAACCGTATAGAGCCTTTCGATTCTGTGTGGTCTATAGGGAAACTGTAAAGAGCCTCCGGATACACCGTGGGCTTCAGGAAAAACTTAGAGATCCACTGGAGTCAGTGTGGGTTCTTGGGAAATTGTAGAGAGCCACTGGAGTAAGTGTGGGCTATATTTAATCCAAAGAGAACCTCTGGAGTCAGTGTGGGCTTTAGGGAAACCGTAGAGAGCCACTGGAGTAAGTTTGGGCTATAGGGAAATTGTAGAGAACCACTGGAGTCAGTGTGGGCTACAGGTAACGTCTAGAGAACCTTTGGAGTCAGTGTGGTCTCTAGGGATTCCGGAGAGAGCCGCTGGAGGTATTGAGGGGTGTAGAGAATCCGACGAGAGCCACTGGAGTCAGTGTGGCCTATAGTGAAACCGCAGAGTGCTACTGGAGTCATTGTGGACTATATGGACGCCATAGAGAGCCGCTGCAGTCAGTCTGTGCAGCAGGGAAACCGTAGAGAGCCACTGGAGTCAGTGTGGTATGGAGAGAAACTGTACAGAGCCAGTGGAGGCAGTATGGTCTATAGGGAAACCGTAGAGAGCCTCTGGATACACTGTGCGCTCTAGGGAAAACGTACAGAGCCACTGCAGTCAGTGAGGGCTATAGGGATTCAATGTGGGTGATAGAGATAGCACAGAGAGCCACTGGAGTCAGCGTGGCATATAGGGAGACTGTACAGAGCCACTGAAGTCTCGGGGGGGTCGGGCGTCGGGTGGCGGGTTTGGGGACATCGTCTCGGGGGGGCCGGGGGACGGGTGGCGAGTTTGTGGACATACTCTCGGGGGGGTCGGGGGTCGTGTGGCGGGTATGGTGACATAGTCTCGGGTTGCGTTCGGTGGTCGGGTGGCGGGTTTGGGGACATAGTCTCGGGAGGGGTCGGGGTTCGGGTGGCGGGGTTGGGGACATAGTCTCGGGGGGGTCGGGGGTCGGGTGGCGGGTTTGGGGACATAGTCTCGGGGGGTCGGGGGTCGGGAGGAGGGTTTGGGGACATAGTCTCGGGGGGGGTCAGGGGTTTCAGGCGTCGGGTGGCAGGTTTGGGGACATATTTTCGGGGTGGGTTGGGGAGGTCCGGGGTCGGGTGGCGGGTTTGGGGACATAGTCTCGGGGGGGTCGGGGGTTGGGTGGTGGGTGGCGGGTTTGAGGACATAGTCTCGGGGGTCTTGGGGGTGTTGGGGGTCGGGTGGCGGGTTTGGGGACATAGTCTCGGGGGGGTTGGGGGGTCGGGGGGAGGGTTTGGGGACATAGTCTCGGGGGGGTCGGGGGGGTTCGGGGCTCAGATGGCGTGTTTGTGGACATAGTCTCGGGCGGGTCGGGGGTCGGATGGCAGGTTTGGGGACATAGTCTCGGGGGGATCGGGGAGGTCAGGGGTCGGGTGGCGGGATTGGGGACATAGTCTCGGGGGGGTCTTGGGGGTCGGGGGTCGGGTGGCGTGTTTGGGGACATAGTCTCGGGGAGGGTGGGGGAACGGGTGGCGTGTTTTGGGACATAGTCTCGGACGGGGTCAGGGGTCGGGTGGCGGGTTTGGGGTTTGGGGACATTGTCTCGGAGAGGGTCGGTGTCGGGTGGTGGGTTTGGGGACATAGTCTCAGACGGGGTCGGGAGTCGGGTGGCGGATTTGGGGACATAGTCTCGGGGGGGTCGGGGGTTGGGTGGCGGGTTTGTGGACATAGTCTCGGGGGGGATCGGGGGTTGGTTGGTGGCTTTGGGGACATAGTCTCGGGGGGGGGTCGGGTGTCGGGTGGCGGGTTTGGGGACATAGTCTCGGACGGGGTCGGGGGTCAGGTGGTGGTTTGCAGACAGTCTCGGGTGGGGTCGGGGGATCGGGGGTCGGGTGGCGGGTTTGGGGACATAGTCTCGGGGGTGTCGGTGCTCTGGTGACGGGTTTGGGGACATAGTCTCGGGGGGGGTCGGGGGGCCGGTTTGGGGACATAGTCTCGGGGGTGTCGCTTGTAGGCTGGCGGGTTTGGGGACATATTATCGGGGGGGTCGGGGGTCGGGTGGCGGTTTTGTGGAATAGTCTCGAGGGGTGTTGGGTGGTTCAGGGGTCGGGTGGCGGGTTTGGGGACATAGTCTCGGGGGGGTCGGGGGTCGGGTGGCGGGTTTGCGCACATAGTCTCGAGGGGTCGGGGTGGTCGGGGGGCGTGTTTGGGGACGTAGTCTCGGGAAGGTCTCGGGTGTTGGGTGGCGGGTTTGGGCACATAGTCTCGGGGGGGTCGGGGGTTGTGTGGTGGGTTTCGGGACATAGTCTCGAGGGGGTCGGAGGGGTAAGGGGTCGGGTGGCGGGTTTGGGGACATAGTCTAGGGGGGATCAGGAGTTGGGTGGCGGGTTTGGGGACATAGTCTCGGGCGGGGTCGGGGGCTCGGGGGTCGGGTGGCGGGTTTGGGGACATAGCCTCGGGTGGCGGGTTTGGGGACATAGTCTCGGGGGGGTCGGGGGGGGTCGGGGGTCGGGTGGCGGGTTTGGGGACATAGTCTCGGCGGGGTCGGGGGGGTCGGGTGGTGGGTTTGGCGACATAGTCACGGGGGGTCTGGGGTCGGGTAGCGGGTTTGGGGACATAGTGTCGGGGGTGTCGGGGGCGTGTTTTGGGACATAGCTTCGGGGAGGTCGGGCGTCGGGTGGCGGGTTTGGGGACATAGTCTCGGACGGGGTCGGGAGTCGGGTGGCGGGTTTGGGGACATAGTCTCGGGGGTGGTCGGGGGTCTGGTGGTGGGTTTGGGGACATAGTCTCGGAGGTGGTCGGGAGTCGAGTGGCGGATTTGGGGACATATTCTCAGGGGGGTCGGGCATTGGGTGGCAGGTTTGGGGACATAGTCTCGGGGGGCATTGGGGGGTCGGATGGCGGGTTTGGGGTCATAGTCTCGCGGGGGTCGGGTTTGGGGACATAGTCTCGGGGGGGTCAGGAGTCAGGTGGCGGGTTTGTGCACATAGTTTCGGGGGGTCGGGGGTCGGGTGGCGTGGCGGGTTTGGGGAAATAGTGTTGGGGGGTTCGGGGGTCAGGTGGCGGTTTTGGGACAGAGTCACGGGGGGGTCGGGGGATCGGGGGTCGGGTTTGGTGACATAGTATCGGGGGGGTCGGGGGTGTCAGGTGTCGTGTTTGGGGACATAGTCTTGGGGGAGTCGGGGGGGCTCAGGGTTCGGGTGGCGCATTTGGGGACATAGTCTCGGGGGGGTCGTGGGGGTCTCGGGTCGGGTGGCGGGCTTATGGACATAGTCTCGGGGGGTTCGGGGGGGCCGGGTTTGGGTGGCGGGTTTGGGGAAAGAGTCTTGGGGGGGGGTCGAAAGGGTCGGGGGCAGGTTTTGGGGCATAGTCTTAGGGGAGGTCGGGGGACGGGTGGCGGGTTTGCGGACATAGTCTCGGAGTGGGTCGGGGGTCGGGTGGCGGGTTTGGGGACATAGTCTCGGACGGGGTCGGGTGGCGGATTTGGGGACATAGTCTCGGGGGGGGTCTGGGGTCTTGTGCCAGGTTTGGGGACATAGTCTCGGAGGTGGTCGGGGGTCTGGTGGTGGGTTTGGGGACATAGTCTCGGAGGTGGTCGGGAGTCGAGTGGCGGATTTGGGGACATATTCTCAGGGGGGTCGGGCATTGGGTGGCAGGTTTGGGGACATAGTCTCGGAGGTGGTCGGGGGTCTGGTGGTGGGTTTGGGGACATAGTCTCGGAGGTGGTCGGGAGTCGAGTGGCGGATTTGGGGACATATTCTCAGGGGGGTCGGGCATTGGGTGGCAGGTTTGGGGACATAGTCTCGGGGGGCATTGGGGGGTCGGATGGCGGGTTTGGGGTCATAGTCTCGCGGGGGTCGGGTTTGGGGACATAGTCTCGGGGGGGTCAGGAGTCGGGTGGCGGGTTTGTGCACATAGTTTCGGGGGGTCGGGGGTCGGGTGGCGTGGCGGGTTTGGGTAAATAGTGTTGGGGGGTTCGGGGGTCAGGTGGCGGTTTTGGGACAGAGTCACGGGGGGGTCGGGGGATCGGGGGTCGGGTTTGGTGACATAGTATCGGGGGGGTCGGGGGTGTCAGGTGTCGTGTTTGGGGACATAGTCTTGGGGGAGTCGGGGGGGCTCAGGGTTCGGGTGGCGCATTTGGGGACATAGTCTCGGGGGGGTCGTGGGGGTCTCGGGTCGGGTGGCGGGCTTATGGACATAGTCTCGGGGGGTTCGGGGGGGCCGGGTTTGGGTGGCGGGTTTGGGGAAAGAGTCTTGGGGGGGGTCGAAAGGGTCGGGGGCAGGTTTTGGGGCATAGTCTTAGGGGAGGTCGGGGGACGGGTGGCGGGTTTGCGGACATAGTCTCGGAGTGGGTCGGGGTCGGGTGGCGGGTTTGGGGTCATAGTCTCGGACGGGGTCGGGTGGCGGATTTGGGGACATAGTCTCGGGGGGGGGTCTGGGGTCTTGTGCCAGGTTTGGGGACATAGTCTCGGGGGGTTTTGGACGTCGGGTGGCGGGTTTGGGGACATAGCCTCGGGGGGGGTCGGGTGGCGGGTTTGGGGACATAGTCTCGGGGGGGTCGGGGGTCTGGTGGCGGGTATGGGGACATAGTCTCCGGGTGCGATCGGGGGTCGGGTTTGGGGACATAGTCTCGGGGGGGGTCAGGAGTCAGGTGGCGGGATTGCGGACATCGTCTCGGTGGGGGTCGGTTGGCTGGTTTGGGGACTTAGTCTCGGGGGTGTTTGGACGTCGGGTGGCGGGTTTGGGGACATAGCCTCAGGGGGGTCGGGTGGCGGGTTTGGGGACATAGTCTTAGGGGGGTCGGGGTGGTCGGGGGTCAGGTGGCGGGTTTGGGGACATAGTCTCGGTGGGGGTCGGTTGGCTGGTTTGCGGACTTAGTCTCGGGGGGGTTCGGGGTTCAGTGGTTGGGGGTCGGTTGGCAGGTTTGGGGACATATTCTCGGGGGCGTCGGGGGGGGTCGGGGTTCAGGTAGCGGGTTTGGGGACATAGTCTCGGACGGGGTCGGGTGACGGGTTTGGGGACATAATCTTGGTGGGTGTCGGGTGGGTCAGGGGTTGGGTGGCGGGTTTGGAAACATAGTCTTGGGGGGGTTGGGGGTCGGGTGGCGGGTTTGGGCACATAGTCACGGGGGGGGCGGGGGTGGTCGGGGGTGTGTGTTTGGGGACATAGTCTCGGGGGGGTCGGGGGTTGGGTGGTGGGTGGTGGGTTTGAGGACATAGTCAAGGGGGTCTTGGGGTGTTGGGTGTCGGGTGGCGGGTTTGGGGACATAGTCACGGGGGGGTTGGGGGGTCGGGGGTGGGTTTGGGGACATAGTCTCGGGGGGCTCGGGGGGGTCGGTGCTCGGATGGCGTGTTTGTGGATATAGTCTCGGAGGGTAGGGGGTCGGATGGCGGGTTTGGGGACATAGGCTCGGGGGGATCGGGGAGGTCAGGGGTCGGGTGGCGGGATTGGGGACATAGTCTCGGGGGGGTCTTGGGGGTCGGGGGTCAGGTGGCGTGTTTGGGGACATAGTCTCGGGGAGGGTGGGGGAACGGGTAGCGTGTTTTGGGACATAGTCACGGACAGGGGTCGGGGGTCGGGTGGCGGATTTGGGGACATAGTCTCGGGGGGGTCGGGGGTTGGGTGGCGGGTTTGTGGACATAGTCTCGGGGGGATCGGGGTTCGGTTGGCGGCTTTGGGGACATAGTCTCGGGGGGGGTCGGGTGTCGTGTGGCGGGTTTGGGGACATAGTCTCGGACGGGGTCGGGGGTCAGGTGGTGGTTTGGAGACATAGTCTCGGGTGGGGTCGGGGGATCGGGGGTCGGGTGGCGGGTTTCTGGACATAGTCTCGGGCGGATCGGTGCTCTGGTGACGGGTTTGGGGACATAGACTCGGGGGGGGTCGGGGGGCCAGTTTGGGGACATAGACTCGGGGGAGTCGCTTGTAGGCTGGCGGGTTTGGGGACATTGTCTCGGGGGGGTCGGGGGTCGGGTGGCGGGTTTGTGGACATAGTCTTGAGGGGTGTTGGGTTGTTCAGGGGTCGGGTGGCGGGTTTGGGGACATAGTCTCGGGGGGTCGGGGGTCGGGTGGCGGGTTTGGGCATATAGTCTCTGGGGGTCGGGGTGGTCGGGGGGCTTGTTTGGGGACATAGTCTCGGGGATGTCTCGGGTGTTGGGTGGCGGGTTTGTGGACATAGTCTCGGGGGGGTCGGGGGTTGTGTGGTGGGTTTCGGGACATAGTCTCGGGGGGGTCGGAGGGGTAGGGGGTCGGGTGGCGGGTTTGAAAACATAGTCTAGGGGGGTTCGGGAGTTGGGTGGCGGGTTTGAGGACATAGACTTGGGAGGGGTCGGGGGGTCGGGGGTCGGGTGGCGGGTTTGGGGACATAGTCTCGGAGGTGGTCGGTGGTCTGGTGGTGGGTTTGGGGACATAGTCTCGGAGGTGGTCGGGAGTCGAGTGGCGGATTTGGGGACATATTCTCAGGGGGGTCGGGCGTCGGGTGGCAGGTTTGGGGACGTAGTCTCGGGGGGGTTGGGCGTCGGGTGGCAGGTTTGGGGACATAGTCTCGGTGGGGATCGGGGGTCGGTTGGTGGGTTTCTGGACATAGTTTCGGGGGGGGTCGTGGGCCAGCTGGCGGGTATGGGGACAGAGTCTCGGGGGGCATTGGGGGGTCGGATGGCGGGTTTGGGGTCATAGTCTCGCGGGGGTCGGGTTTGGGGACATAGTCTCGGGGGGGTCAGGAGTCGGGTGGCGGGTTTGTGCACAAAGTTTCGGGGGGGTCGGGGGTCGGATGGCGTGGCGGGTTTGGGGAAATAGTGTTGGGGTGTTCGGGGGTCAGGTGGCGGTTTTGGGACAGAGTCACGGGGGTGTCGGGGGATCGGGGGTCGGGTTTGGGGACATAGTATCGGGGGGGTCGGGGGTGTCAGGTGTCGGGTTTGGGGACATAGTCTTGGGGGGGTCGGGGGTCTCAGGATTCGGGTGGCGCATTTGGGGACATAGTCTCGGGGGGGGTCGTGGGGGTCTCGGGTCGGGTGGCGGGTTTAGGGGACATAGTCTCTGGGGGGTCGGGGGGGCTCGCGCGTCAGGTGGCGGGTTTGGGGACATAGCCTCGGTGGGGGTCGGTTGGCTGGTTTGCGGACTAAGTCTCGGGGGGGTTCGGGGTCAGGGGTTGGGGGTCGGTTGGCCGGTTTGGGGACATATTCTCGGGGGCGTCGGGGGGGTCGGGGTTCAGGTAGCGGGTTTGGGGACATAGTCTCGGACGGGGTCGGGTGGCGGGTTTGGGGACATAATCTTGGTGGGTGTCGGGTGGGTCAGGGGTTGGGTGGCGGGTTTGGAAACATAGTCTTGGGGAGGGTTGGGGGTCGGGTGGCGGGTTTGGGCACATAGTCACGGGGTGGCCGGGGTGGTCGGGGTGGTGTGTTTGGGGACATAGACTCGGGGGGGAGCTCGGGGGTCGGGTGGCGGGTTTGGGGACATAGTCTCGGGAGGGTCGGGTGGCGTGTTTAGGGAGATAGTCTCGGGGGGTTTGGGTGTCGGGTGGAGGGTGTGAGGCCATAGTCTCGGGGGGGGTCGGGGGTGTTGGGGGTCGGGTAGCGGGTTTGGTGACATAGTCTCGGGGGGGTGTCAGGGGTTCGGGGGTCTGGTGGCGTGTTTGGGCACATAGTCTCGGGGGGTCGGTGTTCGGGTGGCGGGTTTGGGGGCATATACTCGGGGGGGTTGGTGGGGTCGGGTGGCGGCTTTGGCGACATAGTCTCGGGGGGGGTCGGGGGGGTCTGGGGTCGGGTGGCGGGTTTGGGGACATAGTCTCGGAGGGGGTCGGGGGTCGGTTGGCGGGTTTCGGGACATAGTCTCGGACGGGGTCGGGGGTCGGGTGGTGGGTATGGGGACATAGTCTCGGGGGGGTCAGGAGTCGGTTGGCGGGTTTGGGGACATCGTCTCGGTGTGGATCGGTTGGCTGGTTTGGGGAATTAGTCTCGGGGGGGGTTCGGGTGACGGGTGGCGGTTTTGGAGACATAGTCTCGGGGGGTGTCGGGGGGGTCGGGGGGTCGGGGGCTGATTTTGGGACATAGTCTCGGGGAGGCTCGGGGTCGGGTGTCGGGTTTGGGGACATAGCCTCAGGGGGTTCGCGCGTCGGGTGGCGGGTTTGGGTACATAGTCTCGGGGGGGTCGGGGGGGTCGGGTGACGGGTTTGGGGACATAGTCTCGGACGGGGTCGGGGATCGGGTGGCGGGTTTGGGGACATAGTCTCGGGGGTGTCCGGGGGTCGGGTGGCGGGTTTGGGGATATAGTCTCGGGGGGGTCGGGGGTCGGGTGGCGGCTTTGGGGACATAGTCTCGGGGGGGGTCGGGGGTCGGGTGGCGGGTTTGGGGACATAGCCTCGGGGGGGTCGGGGGTCGTGTTTGGGGACATAGTCTCGGTGGGGTCGGGGTTCGGGTGGCGGGTTTGGCGAAATAGTCTCGGGGGGGTCTGGGGTCGGGTGGCGGGTTTGGGGACATAGTCTCGGACGGGGTCAGGGGTCGGGTGGCGGGTTTGGGGACATAGCCTCGGAGGGGGTCGGGTGACGGGTTTGGGGACATGGTCTCGGGGGGGTCGGGGGTTGTGTGGTGGGTTTGAGGACATAGTCTGGGGCGGGGTCGGGGGTCGGGAGGCGGGTTTGGGGACATAGTCACGGGGGTCGGGTGGCGGGTTTGGGGACATAGTCTCGGGGGGGTCGGGGGGGTCGGGGGGGTCGGGGGTCGGTTGGCGGGTTTAGGGACATAGTCTCTGCGGGGTCGGGGGGTCGGGTGGTGTGTTTAGCGACATAGTCACGGGGGGGTCTGGGGTCGGGTGGTGGGTTTGGGGACATAGTGTCGGGGGGGTCGGGGGCGGGTTTTGGGACATAGCTTCGGGGTGGTCGGGCGTTGGGTGGCGGGTTTGGGGACTTAGTCTCGGACGGGGTCGGTAGTCGGGTGGCGGGTTTGGGGACATAGTCTCGGAGGTGGTCGGGGGTCTGGTGGCGGGTTTGGGGACATAGTCACGGGGGGGTTGGGCGTCGGGTGGCGGTTTTGGGGACATAGGCTCGGGGGGATCGGGGGTCGGGTGGCGGGTTTCTGGACATAGTTTCGGGGGTGTCATGGGCCGGGTGGCGGGTATGGGGACAGATTCTCGGGGGGCATTGGGGGGTCGGATGGCAGGTTTGGGGTCATAGTCTCGGGGGGGTCGGGTTTGGGGACATCGTCTCGGGGGGGTCGGGCATCGGATGGTGGGTTTGTGGACATATTTTCGGGGGGATCGGGGGTCGGGTCGTGGGTTTGGGGACAGAGTCACGGGGGGGGTCGGGTTTGGGGACATACTATCGGGGGGGTCGGGGGGGTCAGGGGTCGGGTTTGGGGACATAGTCTCGGGGCGTGTCGGGGGGCTCGGGGTTCGTGTGGCGGGTTTTGGGACAAAGTCTCGGGGGGGTTCAGGTGGGTCGCGGGTCGGGTGGCGGGTTTAGGGACATAGTCTCGGTGGGAGTCGGGGGGTCAGGGGGGGGGTGTTGGGGCATCGTCTCAGGGGAGGTCGGGTGACGGGTTTGGGGACATAGTCTCGGACGGGGTTGGGTGGCGGATTTGGGGACATACTCTCGGGGGGGTGTCGGGGGTCTTGTGCTGGGTTTGGGGACATAGTCTCGGGGGGGTTCGGATCTCTGGTGGCGGGTTTGGGGACATAGTCCTGGGGAGGTCGGGTGGCGGGTATGGGGACATAGACTCCGGGTGCGATCAGGGGTCGGGTGGCGGGTTTGGGGACATAGTCACCGGGGGGTCGGGTTTGGGGACATAGTCTCCGGGGGGTCGGGGGTCAGGTGGCGGGTTTGGGGACATAGCCTCGGTGGGGGTTGGGTGGCAGGTTTGGGTATATAGTCTCGGTGGGGTCGGGGGTCAGGGGTCGGGGGTCGGTTGGCGGGTTTGGGGACATAGTCTCGGGGGGGGTTGGGGGTCGTGGTTCGGGTGGCGTGTTTGGGGACATAGTCTCGGACGGGGTCGGGTGGCGGGTTTGGGGACATAATCTCGGGGGGTGTTGTTTGGGTCAGGGGTCGGGTGGCGGGTTTGGGCACATAGTCACGGGGGGGCCGGGGTGGTCGGGGGGTGTGTTTGGGGACATAGTCTCAGGGGGAGCTCGGGGGTCGGATGGCGGGTTTGGGGACATAGTCTCGGACGGGGTCGGGGGTCGGGTGGCGGGTTTGGGGACATAGTCTCGGGGGGGTCGGGGGTTGGGTGGCGGCTTTGTGGACATAGTCTCGGGGGGGGTCGGGGGTCGGTTGGCGGCTTTGGGGACATACTCTCGGGGGGGTCGGGTGTCGGGAGGCGGGTTTGGGGACATAGTCTCGGACGGGGTCGGGGGTCAGGTGGTGGTTTGGAGACATAGTCTCGGGTGGGGTCGGGGGATCGGGGGTCGGGTGGCGGGTTTGGGGACATGGTCTCGGAGGGGTCGGTGCTCTGGTGACGGATTTGGGGACATAGTCTCGGGGGGGGTCGGGGGTCCGGTTTGGGGACATAGTCTCGGGGGGGTTCGGGGGTCGGGTGGCGGGTTTGGGGACATAGTCTCGGGGGGGTCGGGGGTCGGGTGGCGGTTTTGGGTACATAGTCTCGGGGGGTGTCAGGGGTTTTGGGGTCGGGTTGCGGGTTATGGGGCATAGTCTCGGGGGAGGTCGGGCGTCGAGTGGAGGGTTTGGGGACATAGTCTCGGGGGGGTCGGTGGGGTGGGGGGTCGGGTGGTGGGTTTGGGGACATAGTCTCGGCGGGGTCGGGGGGGTCGGGTGGTGTGTTTGGCGACATAGTCACGGGGGGTCTGGGGTCGGGTGGCGGGTTTGGGGACATAGTGTCGGTGGGGGTCGGTTGGCTGGTTTGGGGACATAGTCTCGGACGGGGTCGGGTGGCGGGTTTGGGGACATAGTCTCCGGGGGGTCGGGGGGGTCGGGGGTCAGGTGGCGGGTTTGGGGATATAGTCTCGGTGGGGTTGGGGGTCGGGTGGCGGGTATTGGGACTCCTGGTAGTCTCCTGGTTGCGATCGGGGGTTGTGTGGCGGGTTTGGGGACATAGTCAACGGGGGGGTGTCGGGTTTGGGGACATAGTCTCGGGGGGGTCAGGAGTCGGGTGGCGGGTTTGCGGACATCGTCTCAGTGGGGGTCGGTTGGCTGGTTTGGGGACTTAGTCTCGGGGGGATTCGGGGTTCTGGGGTCGGGGGTCGGTTGGCGGGTTTGGGGACATAGTCTCGGGGGGGTTTGGGGGTCGTGGTTCGGGTGGCGTGTTTGGGGACATAGTCTCAGATGGGGTCGGGTGGTGGGTTTGGGGACATAATCTCGGGGGGTGTTGGGTGGGTCAGGGGTCGGGTGGCAGGTTTGGGCACATAATCATGGGGGGGCCGGGGTGGTCGGGGGGTGTGTTTGGGGACATAGTCTCGGGGGGAGCTCGGGGGTCGGATGGCGGGTTTGGGGACACAGTCTCGGACGGGGTCGGGTGTCGGGTGGCGGATTTGGAGTCATAGTCTCGGGGGGGTCGGCGGTTGGGTGGCGGGTTTCTGGACATAGTCTCGGGGGGGTCGGGCATCGGTTGGCGGCTTTGGGGACATAGTCTCGGGGGGGTCGTGTGTCGGGAGGCGGGTTTGGGGACATAGGCTCGGACGGGGTCGGGGGTCAGGTGGTGGTTTGGAGACATAGTCTCGGGTGGGGTCGGGGGATCGGGGGTCGGGTGGCGGGTTTGGGGACATAGTCTCGGAGGGGTCGGTGCTCTGGTGACGGGTTTGGGGACATAGTCTCGGGGGGGGTCGGGGGTCCGGTTTGGGGACATAGTCTCGGGGGTGTCGCTTGTAGGCTGGCGGGTTTGGGGACATAGTCTCGGGGGGGTCGGGGGTCGGGTGGCGGTTTTGTGGACATAGTCTCGAGGGGTGTCGGGTGGTTCAGGGGTCGGGTGGCGGGTTTGGGGACATAGTCTCGGGGGGATCGGGGGTTGTGTGGTGGGTTTCGGGACATAGTCTTGGGGGGGTCGGAGGGGTAGGGGGTCGGGTGGCGGGTTTGGGGACATAGTCTAGGGGGGTTCGGGGGTTGGGTGGCGGGTTTGAGGACATAGTCTCGGGCGGGGTCGGGGGGTCGGGGGTCAGGTGGCGGGTTTGGGGACATAGTCACGGGGGTCGGGTGGTGGGTTTGGTGACATAGTCTCGGGGGGGTCAGGAGTCGGGTGGCGGGTTTGCGGACATCGTCTCAGTGGGGGTCGGTTGGCTGGTTTGGGGACTTAGTCTCGGGGGGGTTCGGGGTTCAGGGGTCGGGGGTCGGTTGGCGGGTTTGGGGACATAGTCTCGGGGGGGTTTGGGGGTCGTGGTTCGGGTGGCGTGTTTGGGGACATAGTCTCAGATGGGGTCGGGTGGTGGGTTTGGGGACATAATCTCGGGGGGTGTTGGGTGGGTCAGGGGTCGGGTGGCAGGTTTGGGCACATAGTCATTGGGGGGCCGGGGTGGTCGGGGGGTGTGTTTGGGGACATAGTCTCGGGGGGAGCTCGGGGGTCGGATGGCGGGTTTGGGGACATAGTCTCGGACGGGGTCGGGTGTCGGGTGGCGGATTTGGAGACATAGTCTCGGGGGGGTCGGGGGTCGGGTGGCGGCTTTGGGGACATAGTCTCGGAGGGGGTCGGACGTCGGGTGTCGGGTTTGGGGACATAGCCTCGGGGGGGTTGGGTGGCGGGTTTGGGGACATAGTCTCGGGGGGGTCGGGGGTCGGGTGGCGGATTTGGGGAATTAGTCTCGGGGGGGTCTGGTGGCGGGTTTGGGGCCATAGTCTCGGGTGGGTCGGGGGGGTCGGGGGTCGTGTTTGGGGACATTGTCTCGGGGGGTCGGGGTTCGGGTGGTGGGTTTGGGGACATAGTCTCAGCAGGGTCGAGGGGGTCAGGTGGTGGGTTTGGCGACATAGTCACGGGGGGGTCTGGGGTCGGGTCGCGGTTTTGGGGACATAGTGTTGGGGGTGTCGGGGGCGTGTTTTGGGACATAGCTTTGGGGAGGTCGGGCGTCGGGTGGCGGGTTTCGGGACATAGTCTCGGACGGGGTCGGGAGTCGGGTGGCGGGTTTGGGGACATAGTCTCGGTCGCGGTCGGGGGTCTGGTGGTGGGTTTGGGGACATAGTCTCGGAGGTGGTCGGGAGTCGAGTGGCGGATTTGGGGACATATTCTCAGGGGGGTCGGGCGTCGGGTGGCGGGTTTGGGGACATAGTCTCGGGGGTTTGGGCGTCGGGTGGCGGGTTTGGGGACATAGTCTCGGGGGGGATCGGGGGTCGGGTGGTGGGTTTCTGGACATAGTTTCGGGCGGGGTCGTTGGCCGGCTGGTGGGTTTGGGGACATAGTCTCGGGGGGTCAGGAGTCAGGTGGCGGGTTTGTGCACATAGTTTCGGGGGGGTCGGGGGATCGGGGGTCGGGTTTGGGGACATAGTATCGGGGTGGGTCGGGGGTGTCAGGGGTCGGGTTTGGGGACATAGTCTTGGGGGGCTCGGGGTTCGGGTGGCGCATTTGGGGACATAGTCTCGGGGGGGTCTTGGGGGTCTCGGGTCGGGTGGCGGGGTTAGGGACATATTCTCGGGGGGGGGTCGGGGGGGCCGGGTTTGGGTGGCGGGTTTGGGGAAAGAGTCTTGGGGGGGTCGAGGGGGTCGGGTGGCGGATTTGGGGACATAGTCTCGGGGAGGGGTCGGGGGTCTTGTGCCAGGTTTGGGGACATAGTCTTGGGGGGTTTCGGACGTCGGGTGGCGGGTATGGGGACATAGTCTCCGGGTGCGATCGGGGGTCGGGTGGAGGGTTTGGGGACTTAGTCTCGGGGGGGTTTGGACGTCAGGTGGCGGGTTTGGGGACATAGCCTCGGGGGGGTTGGGTGGCGGGTTTGGGGACAGAGTCTCCGGGTGTTGGGGGGGTCGGGGGTCAGGTGGCGGGTTTGGGGACAAAGCCTCGGTGGGGGTCGGTTGGCTGGTTTGCGGACTTAATCTCGGGGGGGTCGGGTGGCGTGTTTAGGGACATAGTCTCGGGGGGTTTGGGTGTCGGGTGGAGGGTGTGAGGACATAGTCTCGGGGGGGGTCGGGGGTGTTGGGAGTTGGGTAGCGGGTTTGGGGACATAGTCTCGGGGGGGTGTCAGGGGTTCGGGGTTTGGGTGGCGTGTTTGGGCACATAGTCTCGGGGGGTCGGTGTTCGGGTGGCGGGTTTGGGGGTCATATACTCGGGGGGGTCGGTGGGGTCGGGGGGTTGGGGGGTTCGGGTGGCGGGTTGGGCGACATAGTCTCGGGGGGGTCGGGGGGGTCTTGGGTCGGGTGGCGGGTTTGGGGACATAGTCTCGGAGGGGGTCGGGGGTCGGTTGGCGGGTTTCGGGACATAGTCTCGGACGGGGTACGGGTGGTGGGTATGGGGACATAGTCTCCGGAGGGGTCGGGTTTGGGGACATAGTCTCGGAGGGGTCAGGAGTCGGTTGGCGGGTTTGGGGACATCGTCTCGGTGTTGGTCGGTTGGCTGGTTTGGGGATTTGGTCTCGGGGGGTTCGGGTGTCGGGTGGCGGGTTTGGAGACATAGTCTTGGGGGGGTGTCGGGGGGGGTCGGGAGATCAGGGGCGGGTTTTGGGACATAGTCTCGGGGAGGGTCGGGGTCGGGTGGCGGGTTTGGGGTCATAGTCTCGGGGGGGTCGGGGATCGGGTGGCGGGTTTGGGGACATAGTCTCGGGGGTGGTCGGGGGTCGGGTGGCGGGTTGGGGGACATAGTCTCGGACGGGGTCGGGGGTCGAGTGGCGAATTTGGGGACATAGTCTCGGGGGGGTCGGGTGTCGGGTGGCGGCTTTGGGGACATAGTCTCGGAGGGGGTCGGACGTCAGCTGTCGGGTTTGGGGACATAGCCTCGGGGGGGTCGGGTGGCGGGTTTGGGGACAAAATCTCGGTGGGGTCGGGCGTTCAGGGGTCGGGTGGCGGATTTGGGGAATTAGTCTCGGGGGGGTCTGGTGGCGGGTTTGGGGACATAGTCTCGGGTGGGTCGGGGGGGTCGGGGGTCGTGTTTGGGGACATAGTCTCGGGGGGTCGGGGTTCGGGTGGCGGGTTTGGCGACATAGTCTCGGAAGTGGTCGGGGGTCGGGTGGCGGGTTTGGGGACATAGTCTCGGGGGTGGTCGGGTGTCGGGTGGCGGGTTTGGGGATATAGTCTCGGACGGGGTCGGGGTTCGGGTGGTGGATTTGGGGACATAATCTCGGGGGGGGTTGGGGGTCGGGGGTCGGGTGGCCGGATTGGGGACATAGTCTCGGGGTGCGTTCGGGGGTCGGGTGGCGGCTTTGGGGACATAGTCTCGGAGGGGGTCGGACGTCAGCTGTCGGGTTTGGGGACATATCCTCGGGGGGGTTGGGTGGCGGGTTTGGGGACATAATCTCGGGGGGGTCGGGCATTCGGGGGTCGGGTGGCGGATTTGGGGAATTAGTCTCGGGGGGGTCTGGTGGCGGGTTTGGGGACATAGCCTCGGGTGGGTCGGGGGGGTCGGGGGTCGTGTTTGGGGACATAGTCTCGGGGGGTCGGGGTTCGGGTGGCGGGTTTGGCGACATAGTCTTGGACGGGGTCGGGGGTCGGGTGGCGGGTTTGGGGACATAGTCTCGGGGGTGGTCGGGTGTCGGGTGGCGGGTTTGGGGATATAGTCTCGGAGGGGGTCGGGGGTTGGTTGGCTGGTTTTGGGACATAGTCTCAGACGGGGTCGGGGTTCGGGTGGTGGATTTGGGGACATAATCTCGGGGGGGGTCGGGGGTCGGGTGGCCGGATTGGGGACATAGTCTCGGGGTGCGTTCGGGGGTCGGGTGGAGGGTTTGGGTACATAGTCTCCGGGGGGGTCGGGTGGCGGGTTTGGGGATATAGTCTCGGAGGGGGTCGGGGGTTGGTTGGCTGGTTTTGGGACATAGTCTCAGACGGGGTCGGGGTTCGGGTGGTGGATTTGGGGACATAATCTCGGGGGGGGTCGGGGGTCGGGTGGCCGGATTGGGGACATAGTCTCGGGGTGCGTTCGGGGGTCGGGTGGAGGGTTTGGGTACATAGTCTCCGGGGGGGTCGGGTGGCGGGTTTGGGGACATCGTCTCGGTTGGGGTCAGTTGGCTGGTTTGGGGACTTAGTCTCGGGCGGGTTCAATGGCCGGGGGGCGGGTTTTGGACATAGTCTCGGGGTGGGTCGGGGATCGGGTGGCGGGTTTGGGGACATAGCCTTAGGGGGTCTCAGGTGTTGGGTGGTGGGTTTGAGGACATAGTCTTGGGCGGGGTCGGGGGTCGGGTGGCGGGTTTGGGGACATAGCCTTGGGGGGCTCGGGTGGCGGGTTTGGGGACATAGTCTCGGGGGGGTCGGGGGGGGTCGGGGGGGGTCGGGGGTCGGCTGGCGGGTTTGGGGACATATTTCCGGGGGTTTCGGGGTTCGGGTGGCGGGTTTGGGGACATAGTGTCGGGGGGGTTCGGGTGTCTGGTGGTGGGTTTGGGGACATAGTCTCGGGGGGGTCAGGGTCGGGTGGCGGGTTTGGGGACATAGTGTCGGGGGGGGTCGGGGGCGGGTTTTGGGACATAGTCTCGGACGGGGTCGGGTGTCGGGTGGTGGGTATGGGGACATAGTCTCCGGTGGGGTCGGGTTTGGGGACATAGTCTCGGAGGGGTTAGGAGTCGGTTGGCGGGTTTGGGGACATCGTCTCGGTGTTGGTCAGTTGGCTGGTTTGGGGACTTGGTCTCGGGGGGGTTCGGGTGTCGGGTGGCGGGTTTGGAGACATAGGCTTGGGGGGGTGTCGGGAAGGTCGGGGGATCAGGGGCGGGTTTTGGGACATAGTCTCGGGGAGGGTCGGGGTCGGGTGGCGGGTTTGGAGTCATAGCCTCAGGGGGTTCGCGTGTCGGGTAGCGGGTTTGGGGACATAGTCTCGGGGGGGGTCGGGGATCGGGTGGCGGGTTTGGGGACATAGCCTTAGGGGGTCTCAGGTGTTGGGTGGTGGGTTTGGGGACATAGTCTCAGACGGGGTCGGGAGTCGGGTGGCGGATTTGGGGACATAGTCTCGGGGGGGGTCGGGGGTTGGGTGGCGGGTTTGTGGACATAGTCTCGGGGGGGATCGGGGGTCGGTTGGTGGCTTTGGGGACATAGTCTCGGGGGGGGGTCGGGTGTCGGGTGGCGGGTTTGGGGACATAGTCTCGGGTGGGGTCGGGGTTATCTGGGGTCGGGTGGCGGGTTTGGGGACATAGTCTCGGGGGGTTCGGAGGTCGTGTGGCAGGTTTGGGGACATAGTCTCGGGGGGGTCGGGGGGCCGGTTTGGGGACATAGTCTCGGGGGTGTCGCTTGTAGGCTGGCGGGTTTGGGGACATATTATCGGGGGGGTCGGGGGTCGGGTGGCGGTTTTGTGGAATAGTCTCGAGGGGTGTTGGGTGGTTCAGGGGTCGGGTGGCGGGTTTGGGGACATAGTCTCGGGGGGGTCGGGGGTCGGGTGGCGGGTTTGCGCACATAGTCTCGAGGGGTCGGGGTGGTCGGGGGGCGTGTTTGGGGACGTAGTCTCGGGAAGGTCTCGGGTGTTGGGTGGCGGGTTTGGGCACATAGTCTCGGGGGGGTCGGGGGTTGTGTGGTGGGTTTCGGGACATAGTCTCGAGGGGGTCGGAGGGGTAAGGGGTCGGGTGGCGGGTTTGGGGACATAGTCTAGGGGGGATCAGGAGTTGGGTGGCGGGTTTGAGGACATAGTCTCGGGCGGGGTCGGGGGGTCGGGGGTCGGGTGGCGGGTTTGGGGACATAGTCACAGGGTCGGGTGGCGGGTTTGGGGACATAGTCTCGGGGGGGTCGGGGGGGTCGGGGGTCGGGTGGTGGGTTTGGGGACATAGTCTCGGCGGGGTCGGGGGGGTCGGGTGGTGGGTTTGGCGACATAGTCTCGGAGGTGGTCGGGAGTCGAGTGGCGGATTTGGGGACATATTCTCAGGGGGGTCGGGCATTGGGTGGCAGGTTTGGGGACATAGTCTCGGGGGGCATTGGGGGGTCGGATGGCGGGTTTGGGGTCATAGTCTCGCGGGGGTCGGGTTTGGGGACATAGTCTCGGGGGGGTCAGGAGTCAGGTGGCGGGTTTGTGCACATAGTTTCGGGGGGTCGGGGGTCGGGTGGCGTGGCGGGTTTGGGGAAATAGTGTTGGGGGGTTCGGGGGTCAGGTGGCGGTTTTGGGACAGAGTCACGGGGGGGTCGGGGGATCGGGGGTCGGGTTTGGTGACATAGTATCGGGGGGGTCGGGGGTGTCAGGTGTCGTGTTTGGGGACATAGTCTTGGGGAAGTCGGGGGGGCTCAGGGTTCGGGTGGCGCATTTGGGGACATAGTCTCGGGGGGGTCGTGGGGGTCTCGGGTCGGGTGGCGGGCTTATGGACATAGTCTCGGGGGGTTCGGGGGGGCCGGGTTTGGGTGGCGGGTTTGGGGAAAGAGTCTTGGGGGGGGGTCGAAAGGGTCGGGGGCAGGTTTTGGGGCATAGTCTTAGGGGAGGTCGGGGGACGGGTGGCGGGTTTGCGGACATAGTCTCGGAGTGGGTCGGGGGTCGGGTGGCGGGTTTGGGGACATAGTCTCGGACGGGGTCGGGTGGCGGATTTGGGGACATAGTCTCGGGGGGGGTCTGGGGTCTTGTGCCAGGTTTGGGGACATAGTCTCGGAGGTGGTCGGGGGTCTGGTGGTGGGTTTGGGGACATAGTCTCGGAGGTGGTCGGGAGTCGAGTGGCGGATTTGGGGACATATTCTCAGGGGGGTCGGGCATTGGGTGGCAGGTTTGGGGACATAGTCTCGGAGGTGGTCGGGGGTCTGGTGGTGGGTTTGGGGACATAGTCTCGGAGGTGGTCGGGAGTCGAGTGGCGGATTTGGGGACATATTCTCAGGGGGGTCGGGCATTGGGTGGCAGGTTTGGGGACATAGTCTCGGGGGGCATTGGGGGGTCGGATGGCGGGTTTGGGGTCATAGTCTCGCGGGGGTCGGGTTTGGGGACATAGTCTCGGGGGGGTCAGGAGTCGGGTGGCGGGTTTGTGCACATAGTTTCGGGGGGTCGGGGGTCGGGTGGCGTGGCGGGTTTGGGTAAATAGTGTTGGGGGGTTCGGGGGTCAGGTGGCGGTTTTGGGACAGAGTCACGGGGGGGTCGGGGGATCGGGGGTCGGGTTTGGTGACATAGTATCGGGGGGGTCGGGGGTGTCAGGTGTCGTGTTTGGGGACATAGTCTTGGGGGAGTCGGGGGGGCTCAGGGTTCGGGTGGCGCATTTGGGGACATAGTCTCGGGGGGGTCGTGGGGGTCTCGGGTCGGGTGGCGGGCTTATGGACATAGTCTCGGGGGGTTCGGGGGGGCCGGGTTTGGGTGGCGGGTTTGGGGAAAGAGTCTTGGGGGGGGGTCGAAAGGGTCGGGGGCAGGTTTTGGGGCATAGTCTTAGGGGAGGTCGGGGGACGGGTGGCGGGTTTGCGGACATAGTCTCGGAGTGGGTCGGGGGTCGGGTGGCGGGTTTGGGGTCATAGTCTCGGACGGGGTCGGGTGGCGGATTTGGGGACATAGTCTCGGGGGGGGGTCTGGGGTCTTGTGCCAGGTTTGGGGACATAGTCTCGGGGGGTTTTGGACGTCGGGTGGCGGGTTTGGGGACATAGCCTCGGGGGGGGTCGGGTGGCGGGTTTGGGGACATAGTCTCGGTGGGGTCGGGGGTCTGGTGGCGGGTATGGGGACATAGTCTCCGGGTGCGATCGGGGGTCGGGTTTGGGGACATAGTCTCGGGGGGGGTCAGGAGTCAGGTGGCGGGATTGCGGACATCGTCTCGGTGGGGGTCGGTTGGCTGGTTTGGGGACTTAGTCTCGGGGGTGTTTGGACGTCGGGTGGCGGGTTTG